>NC_142401.1:8412741-8741741 GCF_059441095.1 Idiotropiscis lumnitzeri
TGCTCTAATTACTTCCATCTTCACAAAAATTGTATATGCTGCCATGATACACGTACGTCTTTGCACTTGCTCCACTATTGATGCTTTCTAATAAAAAAAAATGTCCCCAATCGCCTCTTTTTCTCCCTCCACAGAATTTATATCCAACTGTTCACTCATGGGCTGTCAGGATAATTGTGCAGTGACTCCAGCGGGACCTGCCTGTTACTGTAAAACTGGTTTTGAGATCAGCTCAGATAGAAAAACATGCAAAGGTGAGTTATATGTAGCGTTTATGCAAATTTCATGTGGATTAGATCACATCTGTAGAGTTTATTCCAAATTATTATACATATTGGATTGAAGTTAATTGATTTTTTAAATATAATTATGTCTTGTTTCTGCTAGATGTTTAGCATGTTTGTCATTTTCCCGACAGGTATCCTCACTCGTTTCCCAGCTAAGCCGAATTAACAGAAAATGACCATACTTCAGGCTGCAGTTTCAAATTATTAAACAAGTCTCAGAGTTAACCATCAATGGCGGGGGGAAAAAAAATAAACATTCTGTTGTTGAAAAGTGTAAAATAATGTAATTCTTTGCGAAAAGGAATGAAAACGTCACACTTTTCAAGAAAATCACTTCAAGCAATCCTTAACAAATGGGTTCATTCCGATAAAGACGTTTTAAGGGAAATTTGTTTCAGGCAAAAGATCAGATTAAGAGGGTAGCGATTTAAAAGCCGGCGAGGAGCAGCATTGCAGGTATTTTTCTTGTTGTTGATGTCTCTGGAACCCTCAGAAACGAGCATGAAGTATTTTCATTCAGTTTTATTTACCGGTGAATTCTGTGCTAATTTTGATGGTCCAGTGGATGGAAGTCTGGTTTCTAAGGTAGTCTAAATATCAAAAACCATTTTATTTATAATTGTGGAAGTCATTTTTAATACACTTAATATATATAAATTGCTAAGTGCCAACAGAAATTCTATTTTTTCTTGTTTTCTAAAAATTATTAAACATGACTTAAGCAATTATGTGATTAAGGTAACAATTTCGAGCACCGTGTATACTCATTGGATGCTTTTGCCGAATCCATTACAATATGCGTGCACATTCTGCATAAAATTCATAAAATGCTGAGTCACGGTGTGTGTTTTTCAGATTTCGATGAGTGCAACGTGTATGGGACGTGCAGTCAGTCCTGCACCAACACTGAAGGCTCTTATTCTTGCTCCTGTGTGGAGGGCTATTTGCCGCAGCCGGACAACCGCTCCTGCAAGGCCAAGAATGGTAAAAAGTCGCTGACGGCGGCACTTTGGCCCAGACGGTATGAATATTCTGTCTTTCGCTCACGTCCCCCTTGTTTATGTTTGTTCTGCCCAGTCCCAGTGGACCGTCTGCCTGTACTGTTGATCGCCAACTCCCAGAACATCCAAGCCACCTCTCTGAGCGGCACCACAGTCCACAGCCTGCTGTCCACCAGCACCAAGCAAACCACAGCCATGGACTTCCTGTACGCTCAGGAAACAGTCTGCTGGATCCATGTGGGAGAATCCCCGTCGTCCACGCATCTCAAATGTGCCAAGATTCCCAATCTTAAGGGCTTCACTGAGGAGCGAGTCATCAACATCTCTCTCAGCTTGCATCGTGAGTACACCTCATCAGCGTGTGATTTACCTGCTTTGATGGCCGAGTGGTCTAAGGCGCCGCGTTCAGGACCCAGTCTCCCCAGGAGGCCTGGGTTCGAATCTCGAATTTCCCCATTGTGGGACTAATAAAGGGAATATTATTATATTATTATGAAAGGAGAGCGGGTATTTTATTCAAATTAGTGAGAAAGCAATAGCGACTTGCAGCTCTCGAAATGCAGTGTGCATCTCAAAGCATCTCTGCGCAAATGAAAATGGATGGAATCCCATCTGTCTAGTCCGGCTTCACCCGCCTCAAAAAAATATATTGTCATTTTTTTTATAAGGAAAATAGACGCTATAATATTCAACTTTGTAAAAACTTAGACAGTAGTAGTATTTAGGATGTTCTTACAATTTACAATGTATTTATTACAACCAATTTAACAGAACGTAAAGAATTAAAAAGTTTTTGCAACATGATTAAATCGTTGTGGCACCTTCTGGTGTGAGTGGCCATCAGGGGGCAGTGTAATATAGTCATGCAGACACAAACAAATAATAGTTCCACAACCGCAGTAATGTTAATTATCACTTAGTCTCACAAATATTTGCCTATTGTTGTATTGTCTGTCTAATTGTGTTGCTGCACCGTTTGTATTTAAATATCCATGGCTTGGAACGTTATAAAGCCGCTACGTGGATGTTGTTTCGTTGCTCGTCAATGGCATTTTGCATTGTGTGTTAGCATTAAGCTAAGCAGACAGAAGGCGCTTTTCTCTCAAATTTTCGCTCGCAAGTCAAAGCAACGGTAATCAGTTTGTATCGCAAAAAACTCATAAATCGGGTCGCTTGAAAAAGTTGTTGCGTCACTTATACCACGAACAAGACAACGTGAACTTTCATTTTTCTGCACTAGTCGAAATTTCTCCACTCATCGACTTTGTTTGTTTGTTTGTTCCCATTCGGGTGGTCGGTGAGCTGGAGCCTATCCCAGCTGACTTTAGGCGACAGACGAGGTACACTCTGGACTGGTCGCCAGTCAATCATTGCACATACAGGCAAACAACCATTCCCACTCACATTCACGCTTGTGTAGAGTCTTCAGTGAAGCTCACATGAGATTATTACTGGTCTGCATACACAATTATCCGTTGCAATAGTAAACATAGCTTTTATTTTCACAATATTTTCATATTAAGAGATTTGGATGCTTACATCCTCTGAGAAAAACAGTCACACTATTTCTTTTGTACTACCTACAACGCAACAGGTCGGAATTTATAATTCTTTTAGCTAATTCTTTAATATTTTTTTGGAAAGTACTGAGTAATTCTATGATATGATTATTCATGCAGGTCAGGCATAAAGCAGGCTTGGGTATTAATAATCCATCCAGAGCAAGATTTTGAAATAAAACTGCTGTTGGCCTTCGACTAGATTTGTTTTCTGTCACATTCATATCTGGCAACTGCCCAATAGGAATCGGAAATCGGCCTGCGTGATTAATTAGATCGCAAGTTTAAATCAGATTGAATTGTTCTTAGTCTCCCCGCCATGTGCCACTGCTGCCACTGCTTGGATTTTGATATCAGACGTAAACAAGCCAACGACACCAAGCATTTCTTACAGATAAAAACGATTAACATCGTTAAATGTGTGCGCATAAGCTGAAATCAAATGTTGCTAGCGCTCGGTCCACAACTCAGTGTTTAACTCTCCGTTCATAATCATATGTGGTCAGATATCCCAACTGATGTAAAACATTTTGTGGTCTTTTCTTGTCAATCTGCCCAACACATTCCTTAGTTAAGCACAAAAAAGGTTTTTAAATTAATGTTGCGTTCACTAAACAAAATAAAACTATAAAATGAGTTGACAAGAACATTCAAGAAAATCGGTACCCAATCACCTGACTACTTCTCAGCTGCCTTGTGTTGCTCAAATATTAATGGAAGGATATTTTATACCCTGTTCAAGATCACAAAAGTATAAGTGGTATAGCATCAGAGATTCTGATTGAATGGGTTTAGAATTCAAGCCGCATTTATGAATACATAGAGCATGCAAAAGCTTTCGGCCTCTCCGATGCTCAGGGTACACAACACGAGGAGAAAGGAGCATAGGTTGTTGAATACAATTTGAGGGTCGTGGACCAGGCATTCAACCCTCAACATTGTGAACGTGCCAAAGTGGGAGGTTTTTGTTTATAGTCCTCGTGTGGAGGAGGCGGGAACATACAGGAAATGATGTAGGTTGGAGTGACTCATGACCTCGGTACGCCACAGATGGCTTGTCCAGATGTGACTTCACCACTTTCTCTCTTCTCTCTTTCTTTTCCTCTCTGTCTATCTCTCTGCATGAAAGTCTCAGTTTCTCCTTCAAAGTGTTATGAAACCTGCCGTTTGTAATCACTCCTATTTCATTGGATCACACAAAAACACATGAGGCGGGATGAATATTCCTTTTATATTAGCTGAATAATAATAATAATAATAAGTCTATATATTATATTATATTATAATATTATATTATAATATATTATATTATATATGCCAGGCTGCCTTCCTTTTGGGTTTTGAATATTGCGATCTTACTGCGATATTTAACATGTCCCTAATGACATTACATTTTTACGATGTAATAAAAAAATACAAAATAAGCAGGCTTTGTGTATTACGCCAATTAATTTGAATAACTTATATATTTTTTTTATTTTTTTTTTTTTATCCATATTTATTATATAGATTTATATTTTTATATACAATTTCTATTGTGTTTGTAATTCCCCCTGGCTGTTTTCCTATTTGATGGTGATGCACATTTAAGTTCCCGTACATCTGATTAGTCAAAATTAGATAAAAGTAAAAAATTGTATAGGAAACTCTGAGCAAGTCTTTGCAACACAACTATGGCGGGCCATTATTGCGATGACTATATTTTATCGATATATTGTGCAGCCCTAATATATGTATGAAATAATGTGGGTAATACACATCGTCTAAGCCAGCGGAAGCATAGCTAATCAATAAATTTGTGCACAAATATGAACATCTTTATGAAAAGTTACACATAAAATGCTTTTTACATTTTAGAGAAAAAAAATAGTTTTTCTTTAAAGAAGAAAGTTCACATTTTCTTATCAGTGCAAATTTCAGGGGAATATGAAAAAAAAAGCCCCAAAACGACAATATTTTATTTTCAAGTACTGTAAGTAATGGCATTTGAACCCTAAGAGCTCCCCTACTGAGAATCGTTCAAAGGAAACCAACATGGGTTCAACAAACACACTGTGAGCAAGAGGACTGATCCCACGGCTGTCGCTAAGCCTCCAGGATAGACCTGCTCCCCTCCCTGCACAGCCTGCACCGTGTTCTGATCAGCACACACACACACACTCACCCCCACGCCCACCCCCGCACACACACCCCCACACGCACCCCCCCCCCCCCCCCCCCGCCACACACACACACAGCGCCTTGAAATCTCCTTACGGGCTCATGTGCTGTAAAAGTCAAGCCAGCCAGCACATTTCAAATTGTTCCCCCATTCACACACGCGCACAAGCACACCTTCACCTTCACTGAAAATAAAACTCTGTGCATACGTTTTAAATTGTCTCTGGTTTCTTTTCCTTCCCGTCTGCAAGCTTTGGCAGCATTTAGCATCTAAAGACATATACTGTTTTTTTTTTCCTATTCTTGACTTTTTTTGTGTGTTTCCATTTGACATACTGACCAGCTGTGGAAGAGGGAGTGTCCTATGGAGTGAGACAAGCTAAGAAAGTCGCATGGTCTTATTTTGAGCAAAGACCTTCAAACAAAGTTGAATCAAAACCATATGCTTCAAAATGACACAACCTGGATGTTGAGGATGCTTCCGCTGAATCTCCCAAAATTCCAAATGCAAATTGTGCTTTTTTGTTTTCCTTCTTAATTTTTTTTTCAATAATTCTTTTTTTAGTACACATTTCTACCAAAATTCCATAAACATCTGTAAAAAACTGAATATTTTCCTCTCTCATGGTACAGTCTCAAAAGTAAAAAAAAACACAGTAATAATAATAATAGAAATAAAATAAACATAGACTTTGACTATCCTCCATTTTAGAGCAAAAACAATGCTGGGTCCGAGCACAATGGTTTGCTTCCTTACATCTATTTTGACCAGTTAAATTAACCAATTTTTTTCTTGTCAACGCGTTGTTAATATTCCCACAAGAAAAAAAAGCTTCCAAAGAGAGTAACAACGACATATCATTCCAACTTCCGTAGCTGTGATTGAAGGCGGTCCCCCAGGATGCCAATATGAAGTCAAATAAAGTTTCCAGCTTTTCCAAATTCGATTAAATTTGTCCGCCTCCAGCCTCAGAGAGAACGTTAACTTTCCCATCGCATATATTATGCATCTTATTTTACTTCTAAGGTCAATCATGTACTCCCAGATGCCTGCAAATGATGAAGAGGCATCGGATTCTGTTCGTTTTAATTAAGTTGCTCAGAGTCTTTATTGTGTGAGATCGACAGAACTCATAATGAAGTGCAACCTAATGAATCCATACCGGGGAGGGGAAACACGACACACGCGGGAGGGGAGAAATGGCAGCGGCTCCTTTCAGAATATCTCCTTCTCTCGTATTTTTGTTTATACATGGCTTAATCAGTGAATCAGTGTGTCGCGGGGCAGCTGGAAGTGTTTAAACAGAGCACTGTGTGTTAAAAATTAAGAGCACCTCTGGGATTATGGCCGCTGACTCCCATAAACCTCAGAAATGCGGCACAATGGCCAAGTTTCCCTGGTGGAAATCAGATCTGCCTTTCCCTCCCAGCTTCTCCTCTATTTTCTTCCTCACATTTTGTTCCTTTCTGCTTCATTCCTTTGTCGGTTTCGCTTACACCTTTTCGCCAACTTCTACTCAAACCAAAACACTTGCAACACCGACAACTCCTCTGCAACGAGAGACAGATTTATTGCTCGGTTGTTGGTAAAAGTAGTTTGTTTTTTTTGTTTTTTGCCAAAGAATCTGCTTAGTCATTTCCTCCTTATCAAAGCTTTTCGGTCTCTGTTGGAGAAATGGGGACGTTGGTCTGCCTTCATCATCATAGTGACCCAGCTCACACTGGAAAACAACCCAGTACTTGCTGACCCGGGACCCCTGCTGCACCACTGCAGCCCCATATCTGGGCTGTTTGTGTTTGTGTGAGGACAGTTCTGGGGTGAGCAGAGCTCATGGCAGCTGTAAAAATAGACGTCGTGTGGTTTGTGAAGACCTCCTCGCCATTCCATTTTCTATCTGTTGCTCACACTTTTCAAATGTGATCCGGCAGATGTGAAACATCATTTTGATCTTTAACATTAAGCTTCCCAATGGACTTTTCAATTCAACATGTTGTTTCTCCTTTTGAGGTCTGTCAAATACTTTGCACGCAATTAATGCCCCTTTTAAAGCCCACTTTTTAAAAAATCATTTATGTTCACATCCAATGTGGTTTGCATTAGGGCTGAACAATTAATTGGAATCAATTCAATGTGGCAGTATAGCAGAATGCAATTTTCAAATCGCAAAGGCTGTAGTTTTGGGGAGAAAAAATGCTTCATATCTGTTGGTCAGTCGGCTCCATCTAACTATCTGGCTGGCTAGCTTGCTAGGTAGCTATTTGGCTGGCTACCTAGCTAGTAAGATATCTGGCTGGTTAGCTAGCTGGCTAACTTGCCAACCATCCATCCTTTATACAAGTATACATGTTCATTTGCTTTTATTTTAGTGTAAGCCTAACGTATAAGACCAAAACATTTATATAATTAATACATGGGGAGAGGTCCTTGAAAAAAAAAAAATACATATTAAATCGCAATGTTAAAGAAAAAAAAAAAATGGAGATTAGCGATTAGATTATTTTTCAAAATCGCCCGGCTTTGGTTTGCATCCATGCTAATGCTTGGTCATCCTGGTCTTTGAACAGTGCTGGCACATTACAGCCGTTGGAATAGCATGGAGCTATTGTTCAGCCGGCATACTTCATCAGCCTTATGCAAAACAGAGACCTATTGAAATGTGGAGAAACGAGAGTATGGCAAAATCCTGCACAGGTCAAACCCACATCCGCCAGAACCATCAAGCTCCCTAACAAAACTGACCTGTCAGCCCTCATTCATGTGAATAGAAAGCACAAACTGAAAAAAAAAGCCATTAATGTATGCTCACAAAAAAAAAAACCCTCAACACCCAAGTTTTACATTGGAATGAATCCGAAACATTAAACTTGTCCATTGTTGCTCCGGCCCAGCTCCCACGAGTGTCACCATGTTTCCTTTGCAATCATCATGTGCCTTCCTTGATGCCAGCAAATGAAAAATCCCATTCGCTCTTTTTGCAAGCAGCAAAGCCATTTAATGTTTTTATGCCTGACTTTTATCGCATCAAACTTCTCCCAAACATCTGATTTAGTCTTCAATGACAAGTTATACACAAGCTCATGTTCCCTTCAAACTCTAATTGTATTCATTATGAGAAGGCTCAGGGGCTGACTTTGACAGTTTAAGTAATTTTGCCTCGATAAGAGAATGATGAACTCGATGGTTATTTCTTACTCTATTTTCTTATAATAAAAAAACAAATTTGATTCGATCTGCTTCCCTCCCGCGCATCATTTTCACCTATGTCAAAGCGAGAAGTTTTGTTGATGAATGCTTGTTGGTTTTAAGGATTATGCAAAAAAAAAAAGGAAATACACATCATAAATTTTCAGGATACTTTATGGAGTGTGGCGAGCAGGAACCCATTACATTTATTGCGTGGATGTGGCATTTTTTTCTTTTTGCTGTTTTAATCTTAATGCAACTGTGCACCGCAAACCACAATATAAATGATTTCTTCAGTCTATTCGTCATGCGCCGGAACGTAGGAAATTAACCCCCCCCCCAAAAAAATAAGGCACTCAACCATTTTTTTCTCTTTTGTTATAGAATTAAAATGATTTAACTTTACACCTTTTTAAAGTTACAATGGATGATTTTATTTTATTCCAGGATTAAAATTACACTATACTTAGTGCCCTTTTTTTTAATTTTTTTATTCTTGCTCTCAACATATACTCCAAATATTAATTTAAAAACTAACCATGATGGAACATCCAAAACTTTTATAACCCTGGTGGCCAGACAAATCAATCTTTTCCCTCCAATTTTTGTTCATAGTTCAAACTTGGTCGAGGTGCCATAAACTTGTAATGCTAGTGTCACTGGTCACGTTGAACCAAGTGCTATATTACAAACAGAATACAGTAAACAAACGACATCATCCTGGGAGGTATTCGACGAGCATTTGGCTTGCGATGCTGTTTGGAGGAAGGAAGGAAGTAATCAAGGGTCGTTTTATACAGTCATCTTTTTTTTTCCGTCCACTGTTTTTCTCTTCACCCACTCCCTCCCCATGTGGCCGCCGTGCACCACATCCAGCAGTGTGCATGGACGCCTTAGTCTTTCCTTCTCCAAATTTCACTCCCTCTAACTTTCTTTATATCTTCATAAAGTCTGCGTGGAGTGTTTAATTCACATTAAGCATCCTGCCTGAGTGGCCTCGAAACCGAAACACGCTTGACATGTTTGCCAGCTCGATGCTGTTCACTGTCAACTCATTTGTCAAACTTCCCGTCCTTGTCCAAAGCTGAAAACATGGGTCGTTTTTGTTCAGAGCATAACTGCTCAGCCATTTGGTGGCTCATTTCGTTTACTTCAACTCATGACCTCTTACTTGCTACAAGTATTTACAACAACATCATAGGATCAGGTTCTTCACAAGTCCACTGGAATTTAAGGTCTAAAAATAAGTGTGGCTTTTCGTCACACCCCCTCCCTCCCCCTCCTCCCTTTCTCTGCGCAGATGTGGAGCAGATGGCCATCGACTGGCTCACCGGAAACTTCTACTTTGTGGATGACGTGGACGACAGGATCTTTGTGTGCGACAAAGACGGGCAGACATGTGTCACCCTTCTGGACCAGGAGCTCTACAACCCTAAAGGCATTGCCCTGGACCCCACCACGGGGTTAGTGCGATGGCTTGCTCTTGATCGGCACGAAAGTCAACGTCACCGAGCTTTAAAGGGAAAGTCAAACCCAAATATTCAGAACAATGATGTGTTCTATGCAGCCCCACTGATGAATATTTAATTTGTGGAATATGATTTAAGCAGTAAGATCCACCGTTTTTGTACATGTCACAGGCGGCCATTTTGTCATGTGCTGTCGACTGAAAATGACATCACAGTTGCTCAAGGCTCAGCTAACAGCCAATCATGGCTCAGCTTCAGAAAACAGGCGAGCTGTGATTGGTTGTTACCTAAGCCTTGAGTAACTGTGATGTCATTTTCAGGAAACAGAAAGTGACAAAATGGCCACCCTGAGATGGCTCAAAATGGGCGGATTTCGCTGCCTAACTCGTATTTCACAAAAAAAGATTAATCAAAATGCCATGTCTTGTTATTGCAAAGAATTATTTTTGGTTTGACTTCCATTTAAGAAAAAAGTATGCAATGGTACTTACTTGCAGGCAGGGTTGAACAGTTACTGTTTTTCATTTGCATTATTTTTATGCTCTAGATTTGTTTTTCGGATTTCCTGTAATTATGACTTCACTACTTTATCATTGTTTAGTGATAGACTGCGGCAGTCCATCATCCATATATAAATTTGGCACCATGGAAGCAAGGACCCACTGACTGATTTATTATGTGATGCTAATGCTAAACTAAGCTAAGCTAATCTGAAAATGCATCTTTTGCTCTCGACAAAGCTTCTGCTTTTGAAAAAATGTTCTCCGTCTCAGTCAGTTAAATGCGGCAAGAAATAAGCACGATTCTAAGAATAAAAAACTTAAAATTATCTTATATATTTGTATTCTATATTTTTCAGGCTCATCCTAAAATAAATCTCAGACAGTAAACGGCCTACTTTGTCAGTAAAATTCTGTCTTTACTGACCAAACAAGCACAATTCCTTCCAATAGGAAGGCAGCTCCTTTGAGGAACCCATCAAACAGCTGTTGAAACAAATGTTTCTTGAAAAATGACTTCAACATATTGATTTTCTACTCTTTGCACCCAGAGAGTATTAAGTTCAATTTGATGGAAATGAAAGCAGATCATTCTTGTATTTAGTGGCCTTTTCACCGGGAAAACTGCCAGATAATTGCATTCTGACTGACTGATATTTTTTTTTTACTTCCAATTTCTTATGCACTGTCAAGTAAATACATATCAAAACATGCAATATTTTTTTTATTGGTGTCATGAAATATTTACATGGCCTCTGATTGCTAGGTACATTCCATAGGGCACAAAACCACCACCTCACTGCCACTCCAAAATTGCCGCTGATAATATTACAAAGTCTTCACTGCCAAGCCATCATGAGTACGATTTGTCCATTTCTCTCCTCAGAAAGGTGTTCTTCACCGACTACGGTCAAATTCCCAAGGTGGAGCGATGCGACATGGATGGCCAGAACCGGACCAAGCTTGTGGACAGTAAAATTGTCTTCCCCCATGGCATCACGCTGGATCTGGTCAGCAGGCTGGTCTACTGGGCCGATGCCTATCTGGACTACATCGAGGTGGTGGACTATGAAGGGAAGAACCGGCACACCATCATTCAAGGCCTGCTGGTAAGCGCATCTAAAACGACGATCACCTCCACATGTCTGCCGAGTGAGGAATGGGCGCAGAAAAGATGGCGGGCATACGTTCTGTCATCGGAGCAGCTGATTAATCGTGTCTAATATCAAGGTGGTTAATGTTCCGTGCGGGTTGCTTCTGATAGCCGTCACCATGACGTTTACTGTGATCTGCGGGAAGTAATGGCTTTCATTTATAGTCAGTAAGCCTCAGGGCACAGACATGCACACACATACATAAACCCCATGCTGTGGTGTGTGCGTGTGCGTGCGTTTGTGTGTGTGTGCGTGCACCCACTCTTGTCAGTGTCCTAGAGCCAACGTAATGTTAGAAGCTAATACTAAATAAATGTAAATCTTAAAATCCAACTCAACTAAAATATGGAGCGGAGGGAAGTAATAGGAAATTCCCACTGGACAATTCATTAGGTACACCCTAACAATGCAAAGCAATCCAATAAATGTATCTGCACTGACTTATTAATTTATGTGTTTTGTTTTGTAAGTTAACAACAATAAATGAAATAGGTACATAAACCGTCTTTCGCATTTATTCATGCATTGTTTGCTTTGAATTAGTGCAAGCTTAACGTAGACCAAAACAATAATGTAGAATGAATCTGATTTTGTTTATTGTAATGCAGATTAATTTATTGCTTGTGTTAAAAAAATATATATGGGAGGTGAACCTTGAAAAAAAAATAATCTCCGGGTAATCAAGCTCAAGCGTTTTTGACGTCAATTTCCCCAAATCAAACAAAAAGATTAAATAATCGATTGATACATGTTGATGCCTATGACTGTTAAAAAAAAAGAGGAACAAATGTTTTTCTAGTGTTATAAAAGCTGCATTCATTTTGTATCGAGCTGGTTTTCGAGCCACTAAATTGTGGCTTGCCAGTGTAGCTCAAAGCTTGTCTGGTTTTCTGCGTCTACTCCACAAAGGATAATTTGGGATGAAAAGAGGTAGAAAAAGTGGTGTCCTTAAAATAATGGGTTTGCAATCCCCGAGTCACCATAGCAGCACCATGTCTTACAGCCTGTGACATATGACCATCTCTGTGTCTCTGTATCGTTACATTTCCGCTTTGGATGACGAGTTGTCGATCATTTCTGTCCTGTGAGAGCAGCGAAAAGCTGTCATTTGTTGCTCTCAACTTAAAGACAGTTTGAATCGCCGAACTCCTTTTCTGCATGATATGGTTGAGTTCAGCAGGTTACCATGGCAACAGAACCTCTGCCACTTGCTACTTTACCAGAGTATTAGACTATGAAATGTGTGTAGGAAAGACATACAGTTGGTTTGTGATGTTTTTGGGGTCTCTGTAATTTTCTCTTTTCTCTGTAATTGCTGTTTTCTTTTTTAAACAAGAAGCATTTAATTGTATGTCAGATTGTTTCATCGCATCTACTGGATTTTAATTAGGCACATTCTGTGTCACCTATATGAACTGTGTGATTGGCTGACGATCATTCCATCGTCTACCCTGCCTCTCGTCTGAAGTCAGAGTCTGGGATAGAATTTCGGATGCCCTCGTCCCTCATGAGGAAAAGCAGTATAGAAATTAAATAGATATATTTGCATGCTGTTTCTCTTGTCTTTTATGATCACTGATATCAATCTCAGACAGTTTTTATGATTATTTTGTCAGTTGAGCCTAATTAAAGGGAAATTACTAAAGGAGCTTGTTACGCGTCATTAAGCAAGTCACAGGATGGATTTTTCCGTAGATGAAAAGTGACAAATAGTCCAATGCCTTGCAAAAGGAAAACAACTGGACATTTCCAAAAAGATATCATGCTGTTAAATAATTTGTGTATGACTCAGAAAGTTAGCGGGTTCTATCTGATAAAGGCGTATTAAGGGAAATATTCAGTCGGGCAAATGCATTATGCAAGAGCGCAGCCGTGAAAAAGCCACTGATGAGTAGTTTATGGCGTCTCTGGAGTCCATAGAACTTCTTGATGCAGGATTCCCCAAATGCTCGCATTGACGCGTGAAGCTGCATTTCGGCCACCCGTGACAAATCTAGCGCGGCGAAACTTTTGCAGTAGGTTCGGAAATCCAGACTAACTGCGCTGTCGTTCGTTTTGTTCGTTCTGCTACTTGGCACTGTCCAATATTATGTGATGTTATTTTTATTTCACATCTGGGAAGCAAAAACACAACCCGTACTCTCAGAGGTACATCATTTGTAGAAAGATAATTCCAATTTGAAATGGGATTAACCCTCTCAAATTGTTTTACAATTTATCTTTAACACTGTAAACTGTTACGTATCATCCCATATCAAAGCTGTTCTCTGATACCATGTAAATATTCCTAGCTGTGGTGATGGATATAAAATGCTGCCTTCAGATACAACTTTAATAATAATGTGCAGTATTTTAATTTATTTTTTCCCCACTGGCTATGTTGGTATATTGACTGATGAGTTTGTAACTTGTCTGTCTACATGTGCTGCTGCATTTATGTTTGAATATCTGGTCGTTAAAGCGTTACGACTCTGCCACGGGATGAAGCCAATTTCTTAAAATGCGAGTAAAATAATATGAAAAACTGTATTTCTTGTCCAAGATCGAGCATCTGTATGGACTGACCGTGTTTGAAAACTACCTGTATGCCACCAACTCGGATAACGCCAACATGCAACCCAAGACCAGCGTGATACGGATCAATCGATTCAACAGCCCCGACTACCAAGTGGTGACGCGTGTGGACAAGGGAGGCGCGCTGCATGTCTATCATCAGAGACGCCAACCACCTGGTACGCTCCACCTTTTGTCACGTACAGCGATGCGTGTGAACACTTTGAATGACATGTTTTCACTCCCGTGCAGTCCGAAGCCACGCGTGTGAGGTGGACCAATTTGGGAAAGCGGGAGGTTGCTCTGACATTTGTCTGCTAGGAAACGGACACAAGACCCGCACGTGCCGGTGTCGCTCCGGATTCAGCCTTGGAAGTGATGGCAAGTCTTGCAAAAGTAAGTGGCGTCATGAAACCATGAGCAGAATGTACTCAATGGTGTGTGAAGGGAAGGGAATGTTATTAATGTCGCGCAGAACCAAATTTAAAATCTCTGCGATATTGAGCATGACAGTAGCTTTGATCTTTAGGGAATTGAGTTTTGAAACTGAAGTTAATGGTTTGAGTGGACAAAATAAAATGGCAACTAGTCTTTCCAGAGATGCTAATCTTCTTCTAATATAGCTACGATAACTAAAACTAATTAAATAACTCACACTAAAATTTAACAGACATTCTGGGTAACAAAATAAAATGAAAAACAATGCTTTAAAAAAAAAAATAACTGAACCAACATTTTACATTTATAAAACTAACAAAAACTAATAATAATTGCAGCAAAAATGTCCTCCATTTTTATCGAGTCAATTAATGTCTTACATGAGCCTCCGTGGTACATTATAAAGGTACTTCTTTGGTATTGCCATTTCCGTACAGATGAAGGAAAGACAAACAGTCGTTTGAGAATTTGTTTTCAATCTTGCACTCGACAAATAATAAAAAAAAATAAAACTGATTCTAAAACTAATAAAACCTGCATGAAAAAAACATTTTTGAGGAAATAAATACTAATAAAAAAAATAACAAACCTGCTTTAAAAATAATTAAAACTAAGTGATTTTAAAAAACAAAAGGAAAAAAAAACAAAATAAATAAATAAGAAAATAAAAAGAAAGAAAATGAAAAATCCTAAACTATTATAACTGCTCTGGACTTCTGTCATGAGGTGCAGCACTGCTTGTGCACCCAATTCCAATCAGACGTACGATTTATTTCTCTGTGTGGTGTGCTACAAAAATATACGGCGGAGTCTGAGTTGAATTTCCCCTGCAGAGTTTAAATCGAACATTACAACATTTGCAAGGCCTTACTCAGCGTGTACGAGGTCGCAAAGGTCAAGTTGCCGGTACATTTTCGACAAATATTCACACTTTAAGGGATTATTGACCAATACCGAGCAAACAATCTGATGGATTTTGAAAGTTATTCAACTCAAAAAGTAGCTGCTTTTCTTTCTGTTGTTTTCACTGAACAAAAGTCTCTTCAGCGATGTCGATCAATACGCAACTTTGCAAGAAAGAACAGATAGTCCATGTGACAGTCTCCCTTGACCTTGTCACAATCATACTGCCAGCCCGCCTGTCATCAGACTACGAGTTCTGCTTTTTATTCTATTTAATACTAAAATTCATATACCTATTTATTACCTTCCTGAGGTCAGTGTCTATGAATATGTTGAAGAATCTCAAAAGCGACATAAAGCTTCCTCCAGAGACACATTTGAATACCACTTGCTATTCATTTCTTATCTTAAAAAAAACAAAATAAAAAAAAAAAACGGACCTGAGTTAGCATCTAATTTGCTCATTTGTTCTAACAAGCAGACATCTCCAAATGATTTCCGCCTCAAAGTGCTGCTGTTGACTCCTTGTTTACTTCAGAACCGGAGCACGAGCTCTTCCTTGTCTACGGGAAGGGTCGCCCGGGGGTCATCAGGGGCATGGACATGAATGCCAAGGTTCCAGATGAGTACATGATCCCTATCGAGAATCTGATGAAGCCCAGAGCTCTGGATTTTCACGCTGAGAGCGAGTTCATTTACTTCGCCGATGCCACCAGCTATATCATCGGGCGGCAGAAGATCGATGGGACTGAGAGAGACACCATCCTGAAAGAAGGTAGGTTTTCACACCAAAAAAAAAAAAAAAAACCTTTCCCACAAGCAGCAGAGGAGACCTCATTTTGATTTCTCCCCACCCAGGGATCCACACGGTGGAGGGCATCGCCGTGGACTGGATGGCAGACAACTTGTACTGGACCGATGACGGGCCCAAAAAAACCATCAGCGTGGCTCGGCTGGAGAAAGCGTCCCAAACTCGCAAGACTCTCATTGAAGATAAAATGACTCACCCTCGCGCAATCGTGGTGGATCCTCTCCATGGGTAAGTGAGAACACACGCGCACGTATTTATTTCTGCTCAATAAAATGGCTTATCAAATAAAAATCAACCCTGGAATCCGGTTAATGGTCTGCTGTGGAGGCGAAGGAATCAAATATGAGCAATATGTGTCTATCCTGTGTATGTTCAAATATGCCGTGCACAAATTCTTGCTTCATTGGCAAAAAAGGCCCTGCTGCATAGTTTGTGAATTACTGAGCTTGAAGATAAAGATAAAAGGAATAACTAGTAGTTCCACCATCAATGTCGCTGTTTGGGCGTGCTTATTTGTGGTCATGGAAAGCACTTTGAGTGATAATGATGGCACATGATCTCATTTAGTCCGCTCGCTTACAATCATTTCCCATCATCTCGTGTTGTCCCTAATAATAACTACAAGGCCACTTGATGTGGTCCACCAAGGCTGGTGTTGATTTCAATCAGCTCTGTGCAGCTTCACTACTCACTTCTCACTTAGTTTTCCTCCTTAGTCACTGAGTAATGTGCATAATGTTAAAAAAAAATACGCTCTCAATATGAATAATTATGGAAAACCAATTCCTGGTTGTACATTTTTTGTCAGTTTTCTTCTGTTCATCAATTTTGGAGACATGTCCAGTTCTTGATGATGTCACTTTTTTGCCATATTTTCGCATTTTCATGACATGACAAATTGGACATTCTTTTGCATCCTTCTCCTGGCCGATCCGATGACTTTTTAAACAAAAGATCGCCTGAGGCTATGGAAGCTAGCTGCAGATTATGGCTTGTGCCACTACAAAACGTCTAAGTAGAAAATATAAACTTTATTTTGGGATCAAAAAGTGCTTTAAATGATGAGAGGTGAGTTTGAATGTGATTGATTAATTTGGAACAGAACCACATCTCCACTTATACGGCTGTGCACGCCACATTATTTCACTACGCTTGCTAAAAGATTTTTTTTGCAGATTGAGTTGTACAGGTTATGGCAGTGGTCCCCAAGCACCGGGCCGCGGCCCAGTACCGGTCCCCGGGCCACTCCGGACCGTGCCGCACAAAAACAAAAAAACTTGCAATTGACCCATGTCAAGAGAATTGTTAATTGTCTCAGTCGCATTCCGCTAATATTAATCGTACAATCTTGTGTAATCAATAACGATAGCACGTACGAAGCCCGCTCTGCACACCATGCGGGCAAAATCAGTCTGCAAAAGTTCTGCCGTTGTATGAATCGGTCCGTGGCTCAAATCAATTGGGAACCACTGGGTGGGTTATAGGTTACATAAATGGTGGGGAAAAAACTTTTGAAATGATTGATCTTGGTCTCATTTTTTATATCGCAAAATATTTTGGACAGGGGTGTTTAAACTTTTATCAATTCTATCTCTCTTCAATGGCTTAGTCACCCACAGGCACGTCTGACTCTCACACCGTCACACAGAACATAATCGGCTTGTGTATGGATCAATCTTATTACCATGACCTCCCGGGCTCTCTCTTGAGAAATACGTACTGGAAAATACACACATTTACTCACGTGCACTTGCGCGTGAACAGATAGACACCTGTAGACGGACACACGTGCACGCACACGCGCGTTTGCTGCTCTGCTGCCGTGATGTGTGTTGACGGCGCTACCCAAGGGATCGGCACTAGCCTGCACTAATGCCTGAAATCCATCAGCCGCCAGGAGAAAAGGCAGGAAGAAGAGACATTTGCAGGAGGAAGGGAAATTAAGAAAGATGGGGGAAGGAAATGCTTTGTATGAGTAAAAGTATTGAGATGGACCTTTTTATCAATTAATCGCTCGTAGCTCGGCGAAAGCTTTTATTGGGCTTGAATTTTGATTGTTCCGCATACTGCGGGAAAAGGTCAAGAAAGGTCATTTTGTGTTCCTGTCATAGTTTGCATCAACGCCAACAAACTGGTGCCCATTCCCCTCTGTCTTCTAAAGGTGGATGTACTGGACCGACTGGGAGGAGGATCCCAAGGAGAGCAAACGAGGAAAAATTGAACGCGCTTGGATGGACGGCTCTAACAGGAACGTTTTCCTCACAAGCAAAACGGTGCTGTGGCCCAACGGCCTGAGCCTGGACATCCCACAGGGAATCCTTTACTGGGTGGACGCCTACTACGACCGCATCGAGATGGTCTACCTCAACACCTCAGAACGCAAGGTCAGAATTTGCCATTATTGACGTGCTTTAGCCTAGCTTAGCTTAGCTTTAGCATTGATGTCATTTCTTTGTTAGTAACTTTATGAGGAAAGCGGTGGAATATATTTTTAGAGGCATGTTTGGTTTATCATTCATTTTGGTGTTTCTTTTTCAAAACTTTAATCTATAAACTTGATGGTTTAGTGTGATGAATTGAGTCTAAATGTTAACACATACCTGATTTAATATTTTAAAATGTGAACTACATCCAGATGTCTGATTTGTTTTTATAAATTGGCTACAAATCAATCAGGAAGCCTTTTATTTTCAAATGTTTTAATGGTTTTGAGGTAATGGGCCCCAAAATGTTAACTGCGCAGATTTCTAGCATCATTAGCTGGAAACAGGCACAAGTTAGCGGAAAGGTCATTACTGTCACATTTTATCTTCTTCCCGCGTTTTTCTCACATGGATAGACGGTGTACGAGGGCCAGGAGCTGAACCACGCCTTTGGTCTCTGTCACTATAAACACTTTTTGTTCTGGAACGAGTATCGCAGTGGCAGCATTTACAAGTTGGACACCACCACCAGCACTGCCACCCTGCTGCGCAATGAAAGGCCGCCCATTTTTGAAATACGCATGTACGACGCTCAGCAACAGCAAGGTAGACCGTGTTAGTTGTGCCTCTGGTCTCGGGTCTCAGTGAGCCTTTGTGTTTACGCCCCGTCACATTCTTTTATCTACAGGTTCTAATGCGTGCCGTGTGCACAACGGAGGCTGCACCAGCCTTTGCTTGGCCATACCGGGCGGCAGGCAGTGTGCCTGCGCAGAGGATCAAATACTCGACCACACGGACAACACGAGCTGCAAAGGCAAGGGGCAACTTTGTGCAATTCCTTTGTCAGCGCACGCACCTGCGTTGTATCGTTGCTAAACGTAACTTGAATGTCTCAGACATCTGGCAAGACCAAATAACATCGGCCTTTCTGATCTGATCAAAAATCATGAATCACCGGGCAAATATAGTTCTTTTCCAGCTCTGTAATTGGCATGATTGTTCGTTAATATTGGACGCCAGCCGAGTCCATGCACTAATTGCCTCAATACATTGGTATACTCCGTTGCTGCCAAGAGTGAAAATAAAT
This sequence comes from Idiotropiscis lumnitzeri, assembly GCF_059441095.1. Lineage (NCBI taxonomy): Eukaryota > Metazoa > Chordata > Actinopteri > Syngnathiformes > Syngnathidae > Idiotropiscis > Idiotropiscis lumnitzeri. The sequence goes on from NC_142401.1 coordinate 8,432,271, forward strand.
ACCTTGATTAGCAATCTGGCACGTTTATCAACATCTATTCCAGGACTTATTGACTTCCTCCTTTTGCCACCCCTCTCGTAAAAATCAGTAGTTTGCATCACGTCATATTTGTCAGCCTCTCTCGTAAACCGGAAGTTTTAATAGTCTAAGTTAACTGTTCAAATCACGGCGCAGTAAACAAGGATTTAATGCAGCTGTTATGTTGGATCTCGTTTGATTGTGAAGGTGTTTGTAAAATTGTGGTTACAACACGGAGTTCCAATTTGAAGACTTTTTTTTTTTTAATACAAAGTTTAACAACAAAACGACCAAAACAACATTCATCCAATTAAAATAAAACAAAGTGCAACCACTATGCACAAAACTGACATTGCAAAACCACACATAGACAAAAACACACAAAAATGTCGGAAGTCTCTTTTTTTGGCCAACAGACTGCCCATTGTGTATGCCTCCACATATATCACCTTACTTCTTGACTTTGTTTTTTCCTTTGTTACTATTTTGCCTCTTCTTGTCATCCACAGCCAACCCATCTTACGTGCCGCCTCCTCAGTGCCAAGCTGGAGAGTTTGCCTGTAAGAATAATCGCTGCATCCAGGAGCGCTGGAAGTGCGACGGCGACAACGACTGCCTGGACAACAGTGACGAGGCTCCCGAGCTGTGTCGTAAGTTCGCACACACGCAAGCACCTCAAGCCCATGTCATGTTGGTGCTGAGTGAAATTACCTCCAAAATATGTTGATGTCGTCTTTCTGTCTTTTTGTGTCAACTCTTTCAAACAAACTACAAAACTCATTTGCATATCTCTCCAGCCCACCTCTCACCTATTTTTTTTTCCTCTTACCCAGACCAGCACACTTGCCCCACCGACAGATTTAAGTGCCAGAACAACCGCTGTATTCCCCTGCGCTGGTTGTGTGACGGCGACAATGACTGCGGCAACGATGAAGACGAATCCAACACCACCTGTTCGGGTAGTCGGCCGGATGGCAATCGGACAGAATCGCCTTCACCTTCTGCGCAGTTCTTGTTGTGATCATGTGTTGCCTTTCAGCTCGCACATGCCCGCCCAATCAGTACTCGTGTGCCAGCGGGCGCTGCATCCCCATCTCCTGGACGTGCGACCTGGATGACGACTGTGGCGATCGGTCTGACGAGCCTGCATCTTGTGGTGGGTCCAATAACTGCGTTTTTATCAATGGGATCAAATGGGAGCTTTTTGGCACCTTTTGTGACACACGGAGGAAAGTGTTCAACTGGTGAAGAAAAATATATAAATGTATTTTGACTGTTGTCATTTTGGGCTACTGACACGGAAAAAAACATCCATATCCTTGTATTAAGGATATAGCTTTTGATGTATCAATATTTTTGAAAATTAATTAATTGCTAATGATTTTTTTTTTTTGTTTTTACTGAAAGTTGCAGTGATCGAATCGAAAGGTTGAGCAATCTTGAGTTACTTTTCATGAAAGGCGTCTTCTTACTTTTGTCAGTTGGAAGTTATTTAAGTGACCATAGTGGCTTTTTCTTTCAGTTTTGTCCACATGTTCTCGTTCTTCTGTTATGCCTATGGATGATCAGTTCATCAGGGATTCTGTGTGAAAGTAGCTATATTATAGACAGGGCTCGATTACTGCACAGACTGAAAATTCGTCAAAGTGACACTTTCACAGGCAAGTGAAAATTAAAAAAAAAAAAAATATATAAATCTATTTTAATATGCTTTGATGCAATGCTAGCCTCCTGAGATTTTTTTTTGCTTAATTCATAATCCACAATTGCTCACAGTCATTTCTATTTAAAAAAAAAAATAAATCATCAGTATACAAAGTGAGTGACTTTTTGTGTTCACAGCCTACCCCACCTGTTTCCCCCTCACCCAATTTACCTGCAACAATGGACGCTGTATCAACATTAACTGGCGCTGTGATAATGGTGAGTGTCGTTTCCGGATTTGACGCGCTCTCTCTCTCGCTCTCTCGCTCTCGCTCTCGCTCGCTTTCACTCACGTACTGTCCCTGTTTGAGCACCAATCTCATTCTGGCTTGCGTCCTTATTTTTTACTTAATGCAAATTTGTTTTCTTTTTCTTTCCTACCTGTTGGTGTTCTCGTCCCGTCCTATACGCCCATTCTGGTGTCTTCCATTGGTTCTGTCTTTTCAGAAAAGGATTGCGGTGACGGCTCTGATGAATTACATTGTCCGAACGTGGCCGGTTAGTGCATAGATCAACAGGCTCCGCAGCAGCCAAAGCGCTTGCCCAGCTCGTAGATTAGCCCGGCAGGCTAACAAACACTTAAAAGACTGCTCGGCTTTTAAACGTAGCCACACGCTGATGCCAATATCGCTGCTGCTGCTGCACAAAGGTTCAGAGCTAAATGAGATTGGGCGAAATTGCAAATGCATTATCGAGTCAAGCAAAGATAGAGCAAATCTAATTGGATATTTTCGGATGACAGGTCAAATGATCAAAGGAAGCATCTCGACAGAATTAATTTTCGATTCCCTCGTGCCCATCAAGTTAGATAAACGTTATAAAGGACAGGTTTGGGTAGGTTATAAACTGCTTATCGTGCTCTGCTGCCAAGCTCAATGTATCAACGCTGAGTAGTACATTCTCTCATGGTGCATGGTCTGATTTATGCAGTTTCTGTCATTGTGAAAATGCTCATCTTTTATATTTTGTTCTACGCCATCTGTTTATTATGTGTGTGTTTCTTGTAAAAACAAACAAACAAAAAAAAAACGCCGTCTGAACACTATATAGATTGAAATATTCAAAACCCTCGCCTATGAAAAGTTGCCTATGGGTAACAATTTTGCTTTCAGATAATGACTGTGGGGACAACAGTGACGAGGCGGGCTGCAGTCACTCGTGCTCCAGTGCTCAGTTCAAGTGCAACAGCGGCCGATGCATCCCGGATTATTGGACCTGTGACGGGGATAACGACTGCGGGGACTACAGTGACGAAACCCACGCAAACTGCACAAATCAGGGTCAGTATCTCAGACTGCTTAGACGCAAGACCCTTGAGGAGGTAGAGTAGACTATTGATGGCCAGAAAGATGCATAATTGAATTGTCATAATTACCACTCATTGCGATCCAATTTATGAGGGCTTTATCATTTCTTTATGTGAAGGCTTATCGGCTCCAGATTAATTACTACCCGGTCATCAAAACAAAAAGTGAATCTTGTTTGGGGTAGATGAGCTGTTATTAGTTCTCAGCCCGGCTATTGCTAGTGTAAAATCACGTCCAATCAGATTATTCTTATGTCACCCATATACTGAGAAATAGAAAATTGTCCCAACTCTTGTAACATACCTCATATTATCTGCACCAAACTGAATTTGAAATTAGCAGTCACCAACGTGCAATGTTTCTTCAGTTTATATTGAGAAGCCATTTGGTCAGATAAATGTTTGTAATATTTCTTATCAATGAAAGGAAATAACAAATCTATTTTGCAAGAAACATGGCCTCGGCACACTTGATTTCCTTTCGTGGGTCAAGGTATTTGGGGATTGCTGTCATATTTTGTGATGCATCCAACAACATTCATTAATTCAATCACTTTCTATTTTGACCTTGCATCTCATTAATTCCAACACAATATCAGAGGTTCTCAATAGACTTTTTTTTTTTTTATTTATTTAATTTTATTATTTAATTTAATTTATTTTTTTTGCAATAAGGTGTTGTTATAAGTGGTTTTGTCAAATCTTAACATTATGTCCTGCTTCTAGTATAGTTTTTTTGTTTGTTTTTTTCATTAAACCAAGAAAACGAGCTAATCTCAATCACTTTTACTAATAGCTCAAGTAGTATCTGACCCTGAACAAAGTAGCCTCTCCATGGGATGACTAAATTGAGTCTTTACTGCCTGCAGCGAGTGGCACTTTTTTTTTTTTTTTATGTATAACACTAAAAGCTGTAGCCTTGGGTGATGACTGCACTTCATAGCGGCATTCATCACAGCAAGCAGCCTCGAATGCCAGTGGACTCTTCCTGATAAGCGTTGCCATTTTCACCTATGCCTCAGGTGCACGTCACATCCTGCACATGGAATGCGTTTCATTGGCGTTCAAATACCGGCAAACGAAATTGCTATTTATTGTACACAACACAAGTGCTTGTTTTGAATTGGAATGATGGTGTTGCTGTGAGGGGGAGGCTGCGCCCCCGTTTTTTCTCCGACTCTTGGCTAAGCCTGATACGAGCCAGAGTTTATATTTACATGCTAGACAGGAGGTGTAACAGATCCTTGGATCTGATCGGTACCAGACGGAAAACACACACAAGTGACAACCTAATTGCCATCTGAAGAAAATTTGTATTATAAACATCCGACCTTATCACTTTTATTATGCAGAGAGACGTAAACAAAATAAGCCATTGTCCAATGTGTTTAATGATTAAACAAAGACCGTCTGGTGTGGGATACAAAAAAACAGCCTGTCCGAGCTGCATCTGTTGGTCTGAATTAGATAAACGTGAGATGAGCAATACCGCCGCTTAAGCGTCCTCTCCTTTTTTCTACAGCTACTCGTCCACCTGGAGGCTGCCACACGGATGAGTTCCAGTGTCGTATGGACGGCCTTTGCATTCCCCTGCGTTGGCGCTGCGACGGCGATACAGACTGCATGGACCTGAGCGACGAGAAGAACTGCGAGGGCGTCACGCACATGTGTGACCCGGCAGTCAAGTTTGGCTGCAGGGACTCTGGTGAGGAATCTGGAGATGAAGTCTTTGGGGATGATTTGCTCCGTGAGTGACGCTGTCATCTCTTTTGTAGCCCGGTGCATCAGCAAAGCCTGGATGTGCGACGGAGACAGCGACTGCGAGGACAATTCGGACGAAGAAAACTGCGAAGCGCTGGTTTGTAAACTGTCTCACCACGTGTGCGCCAACGACTCCACCATCTGCCTGCCTGCGGAAAAACTTTGCGATGGCACGGAACACTGCCCAGATGGCTCTGATGAGAAGCTCTGTGGTAAGCATCAATAGAACGAAGAATTTGTTTCTGGTGCTGGAAACATGAAAACAACAAGTAAAATGTAGTATCTTTGTACCACCAGGAAGTACAGAACTTTACACTAATTGTATCTCAATGGAACTGGATTTATAGCTGGCTGCCATCGCAGAACGCAGATCACAATTTGATTAGGCTCACATTCATATTTTTTTGTGTTGGCTACAACAAAGTCATATATCTTTATTGAATTTTCAACAAAATTGTCATAAACTCTGATTTACCATATTTTCCAGACTATAAGCCTCTATGTTTTTCCAAGATTTTGGACCATGCGGCTAATACAATGCTGCAGCTTTTCTATGGATCTTTCTTTCACCAGTAGGGGGCGCTCTATAGTTCAGAAAATATGCCAAAAAAATCTTCTTTTTTTTTTTCCCCTCTTGGGTCTGTTCTGTTTTAATTAGCAAAGTTGTTGCCGTATTCTAAGGCACTGTTTTAACCATCTGTTTTATGTACCTTTATGTGCATTCACAGTACAAAATCGTTCTGTACATGCAGTAAAAAACACGGGTTTTTTTTTCAACATAGAAAACTGCGGTTTGTAGCGTGGTGCGAATTTTGTATCGTTTTTTTTTTTACTATTATTATTATTTATTTATTTATTTTTGCTCTAACATGTGACTTGACTCCATTTTAGACCTGTGTTCGCTGGACAACGGCCACTGCAGCCATAATTGCACCGTGGCCCCTGGTGAGGGTGTGATTTGTTCTTGCCCGCTGGGCATGGAGCTGCATTCGGACAACAAGACCTGTCACATTCAGAGCTTCTGTGCCAAACATCTCAAGTGCAGTCAGCGCTGCCAACAGGACAAGTTCAGTGTGAAATGTTCTTGCTATGAGGGATGGGAGCTGGAGCCCGATATGGAGAACTGCAAGAGCACTGGTAAGGAAAAAAAAAATATGACTGTAAATATTCGTGGAATGTTAAGACACCATAGAACTATTTGAACACTTCATTGATAAATGCTGCCCAGGAAACATAGAAGAAATGTAGAAGTTGCTCTCTTCCTGGCACAGAGTCTTGAAAGGCTAACAAAAAAAAGGAGTTGAACAAGCATACTTGAGACTGAGGGTAAAACACAATAAATATCAAGTCCTATTAAGTAGCGAGGATGAGTGAAGAGGCTTTTATTTTCCGACGCTTTGAATCAGCTTTAAATTCGATTATCCAGTTAAAGAGTGTCCTCTTCCAACAAATTCTGCTGATGAATGATCCTGCGGTTCACTGCCAGACCTTTCATTCATCTTGTTGCTTGTCTAACGGCCTGCGAGACACAAATGCACTGTTTTATTTATTCTACGTTGCAACCAGCCAGGATTTGAGCACTTTTCCGTCAACGGGGCCGAGTCGCATGTACTGTAGGTGTGGAGCTGCTTTTTTATGTCACGCTGAAAAGTGACCCCGCTGTGGCTTAAACACTTTACCGTCTGATCGACTGTGTCCTTTAAAAGTGTGCCCTGTGACTTTTATCCTCCATTCCCGCAGATCCTTTTAAACCCTTTATCATTTTCTCAAATCGCCATGAGATACGCCGCATTGATCTCAATAAGGGAGAGTTCAGCGTGTTGGTGCCTGGTCTGAGGAACACCATCGCCTTGGATTTCCATCTCAGCCAGAGTGCCCTCTATTGGACTGACGTTGTGGAGGATAAGATCTATCGAGGGAAGCTGTCTGAGAATGGGGGTGAGATTTGTCTTGTCATGCAACAAACATGAATTTGATACAATAAAGTGTATTAAATATCTTGACATAGTATTGGTAGAAACTAAAAGCAGAGGAATACTTGATGGCAAAACATAGGATTTAAATTCTTAGTTGTCTCTGTGACCAGTTGCTAGGTTTTGGGGCTCCGGTGGAAACCAAGAAATAAACTAATGCCGATATTTAACAATATATACAGTTTTTGTTCTTGGTTCTTTGTTTTGCTGGAAACTCTTTTTTTTTTTTATGTCAATTTTCAGAAATTTCGTGGCAGTGAATGTTGCACCATACTCACTAAAAAATAGATAAATAAATAAATAAATATATATTTAAATAAATAAAACTTGTTGAATTACATTTCCATAATTTGGAAAACCTGAAGCGAAGTAAATCATCGCTTTGAGGCACATTGAAATCTGAATGCCACGATCTATAAATGTTAAAATATTGTACAAATGGTTTCAGAATTGGAACATGAAGCAATATTATCTATTATTTGCTCGTGTTATTAATTATAAAATAAATAGCACTCCTTTTTCATGGACCAAGTTCTTGAGGCATACCTCATAATTAATTAAATGTTTAATTAAGATTGTCCATTCAATGCTTCACGCCACAGTGACGTGTATGGAAAAAATTGTATTAACATTTTCTTGTGTGTGCATTTGAAGCTTTAACCAGCTTTGACGTGGTTATCCAATATGGGCTGGCGACCCCTGAGGGTCTGGCAGTGGACTGGATAGCAGGAAACATTTACTGGGTGGAAAGCAACCTGGATCAAATCGAGGTGGCCAAGCTGGATGGCACCATGAGGACGACATTGTTGGCCGGAGAGGTGGAGCATCCTCGAGCTATTGCTCTGGATCCCCGTGATGGGTAACACCCGCACTGCAATGCACACACTACACTTTGACAAACATTTACTTAAACATCAACTCTTCTCAGGATCCTCTTCTGGACTGACTGGGATGCCAGTTTACCAAGGATTGAAGCAGCATCCATGAGTGGCGAAGGCAGAAAGACTATCCACAAGGAAACTGGCAATGGTGGATGGCCTAACGGACTCACTGTTGATTATCTGGAGCGACGCATCCTCTGGATCGACGCGAGGTCAGGCACCACAGGCTTTTGGGGTGTAAATACTCGAGTATTCCTTGGATTTAATCGGAAATCCAATTAAATGCTTTTGTTCAATGTAGGTCTGATGCCATTTATTCTGCCAAATATGACGGTTCTGGGCTAATTGAGGTCCTGAGGGGCCACGAGTATCTGTCCCATCCCTTTGCTGTCACCATGTACGGCGGTGAAGTTTACTGGACGGACTGGAGGACCAACACGTTGGCCAAGGCCAATAAGTGGACTGGGAGCAACGTCACCGTCGTCCAGAGAACCAACACGCAACCGTTTGACCTCCAGGTCTACCATCCGTCCAGACAGCCTGAAGGTGAGGAGAAGAACGCTCAACGTATAGTTCACTACGGCTCGCTGTCGTCCGGCTTTTTGTTGGTGAAAAATTCAAGACGATGAATGTGAATTTTAACTGGAAGTACGAAAAGTCAGACGACAGCCTTTTCTCCCTCGTTGTGCTGGGCCATTTGCTCTATTGCGGCCTTTTGGCCGTGGTATTTTATTGAGCAGAGAATATCAGAGCTATTGGACTTTTGCTGCCTGTGTGCAGTGCTAGAACCAGCCGATGTCCATTTGATGAAGAATGAATCCCGAAAGCCATATGGCGCCGTGATCGCAAAATTACAATTTCCCCATCTATGATCCAGTCGCTCTCCGAGTGGAGACTTCAGTCTTGCTCCTTTGTGTCATTGACAAATAACCTCAATGGCGCACTAATGATTTAATTAAACGCTATGTACCGCACACACTGTAGCCTTTGATACCCGAATGACAAAAGTTGTGATTTCATTTAAAATGTTGTTTTTCGCCAGCACCTAACCCGTGCGCAGAAAAAAATGGCCAGAAGCCCTGCACTCATCTATGCCTCATCAACTACAATCAGACATTCTCGTGTGGCTGCCCCCACCTCATGAAGCTCGGGCCTGACAAGCGTACTTGTTATGGTAAGCATGAACACACACAGACACACACACATATATGCACTGTAGCTTCATCTGAAGACGAATTCTCAACTCACTCTCTCTAAGCTTGCAAGTAATTCCCTCTCGCTTGCATGTTGAAAGCAGAATGTAATCCCTGTCCTTGCTGAATAGTTTATTTTTGTTTATGTATATATGAGCGTGTGGGAGACTGAGGGAGGACGGCATTAAACAAGAGGTTTTTTTTTTGTTCCCCCCCCCCCGACTTTGAGGTGCCATTATTATGACGGCTTTGGTGTCCATTGAAGTGACTGTGTATCTAGTCGGCGTGTGAGATTAGTATTCAGGGCAGGGTTTGCTATTCTCTTCAGGGGTAATGGAATGGAGAGGCTCGTTCTTGTCTGATGCAGGCATCCTCTGCACCCCGCACCTCGCCTGGCTGGGCTGATCCAGCTTGACACTGTTATTATTCCCCTCCTTCTCTCTTTCACAGTTCTTCTTTTCCCGTCTATCATTTGTCGGCTCCCGCCCCAGTTAAGTGATAATAGCTTCTCATCGAATTCACTCGCATGCTCGCAACTGTGCAATGGAGTTCGCCGGCCAGACGTAATTGATGCAAAAGCTGCAGGAACATGAACTGTTTATTCAAGTGGCTGTAATGATCTCGTCAATGTTTACGTAAGTCTCTGGAGGCGCAAACAAAGAAAACATCTCATTGCCTGCTCCTCCCTCAGAGTATCGTCAGTTCCTGCTGTACGCGCGGCAAATTGAGATCCGAGGAGTGGACATCGATAACCCCTATTACAACTACATCATCTCCTTCACCGTGCCCGACATCGACAATGTAACCGTGGTGGACTACGACGCCATGGAGCATCGCATCTACTGGTCCGACGTCCGCACTCAGACCATCAAGAGAGCTTTCATTAACGGCACCGGAGTTGAAACTGTGATCTCTGCTGGTATGACTCATGCACAGTATGTCATCAGATATTGCTATCATATAAACCAGTGCTTCTCAATTATTTTCTGTGACGCCCCCCCCCCCCCCCAGCAAGAAGAAAACAATTTGCACCCACCCACCACTCTTCGCCGCAACTATAAATAATAGCATTTTTGTTGCAAAACAAACCTACACTGTACAGTTAATAATCGCTGCGCACAATAGGCAATGAGAGCGCCACTGCCAACTACTGGAGTGGATGTGCAATTACACTTTATTGTAGTTTGGCGGAAAAAAGCAGGTTCGCCAGGTTCACATGCACCCCACTCAGCATCACACTGCGCCCCCGCCCCCATGGGGCCCCGCCCCACAATTTGCGAAGCACTGATGTAAAACAACAGGAAGCTGGATTCATCATATTAAATAGTAAATGCACCATGTTGAAATCTCAGATGACATAAACAAGTGAGTGCAATGGTATTCTGAATTACAAATTCCCTGAATTTATTTATTTTATTTTTTGATATTTTGCTTTGCATTGCCAACCAAAGTTAAAGTTCCGAGATTTAGGTACGATGCCACTCAAGTGATGTGAAAACAACTTCAAGTGCTTTAATGCTCTCGCATGTGGGAGAACCTCAGTTGCTGATGCACTTTCGGCCGTTTATTTATTGCGACAAACTGTCAAATGCACAAAAGCAAAATGACAACGCTTGAAAGGAGCTGCTGTAATCCTCCTTCTATCTTAACCACTTGTTTTGGATTTGAATAGTTACATAACTCGTGGTGACCGGCTGTATTTAATTAGCTATCGATGTTGACTTCACTGGAGACATGCAATTGAGAAAATACTGCACAATACAATAAAAAAAATAAATAAATAAAAAAACTTCTAGAAAAATGTAGAAGTGTTTATTGTATGCATAAAAATAATGTCATTTCAAAATGTTGTCTACTGTGTGATTATCCATCTTTAGATCTGCCCAACGCTCATGGCCTTGCGGTCGACTGGGTGTCCAGGAATCTCTTCTGGACCAGTTATGATGCCAATAAGAAACAGATAAATGTTGCCAGACTGGATGGCTCATTCAAAAATGCCGTGATCCAGGGATTGGACAAACCTCACTGCCTGGTGCTGCATCCCATTTTGGGGTGAGTCACACTTTGGAGCTGTCACACTTTGTCAAAGTCGAGCTTTTTGAAACCTCACAGAGATCACCTTTAACCTGCTAAATGTCCTTCCCTCTCGTCTAGCTCCGGTTTTCGAGATGTTTACACTCCACTGGTCCCTGAATTATTTACAGTCTGTCCGTCCCTATTTTTGTTTCCTTGTTTGTCCTCCATCCTTCGTCTCCTCCTTGTTTAGCAAATGTCTGTTTTCCCAAGTGTCTTGAAACTTAATCCCCCGCTGAGCTCCCCAAACCAAACCTGGCTGGCCTCTCTTCTAACCAGCACAGCCGAGACGGACCATCTGTATTTATATACAATCTGGTTTTGTCCTGCTGGAATTTTTCTTTTTTTTTTTGAGACGGATTAGAAAGTAGACTTTCTGTAGCAAATGTTGTGGCCTTCTTTTTTTTTTTCCCCCTGTCTTTCAGAGTTTTGTCTTTAAAAGCACACTTGAATAGAGGAATGTTTCCGACGTGATCATTGTTGGCGTGGGCGAAAATGAGGACCAGATGCTGCTCGATGCATTTGTCCTCTTTCTGACACTAACGCACTGAATGCATCAGAGGGGGGTGTGTAAGAGGCGAAGAGTGTCAGAGGGTGGGACAAAAAGTCTGCTGCATTCTGTTGTAATTTGAACTGAAGGCATTTTAACAATACAAAAAATAAATAAATAAGAGATTGAACATTCTACACAAGCAGCAACACGGACACTTTATATGTTTTGGAGCCAAAGATGCATTTCCGCCCTAGCCGCCACACTTTCAGGAGCATTATAGCTACTGTCGCTTTATCGATTTATTTATTTTTTTTTCTGTTTGCCTTCCTCAGGAAGCTCTACTGGACAGATGGGGACAACATCAGCATTGCCAACACAGATGGCAGCAACCAAAGTGTTCTATTCACCAACCAGAAAGGCCCAGTTGGTGAGCGAGAATGTTTATTCAGGTGTTCCTCAGGGTTCTGTTCAAAGACACCTTGGGGCCAGGACTATAAACTGTAACGCCCTCGTTCGTGTTTAAAGCACGACACCGTTGCCGATGCTCTTTAGTTGCTTTAGTTCCACAAGTGGGAACAGAATACTCATTTGTTGAGGGGAAAAAAATCTGAATAATTAAAAGTTGACTTGGAGTCAGTCACAAGAAGGAGTCATGCCACATCGCTCTTAACAAAACCCCTGCATTTTCTTGTGTCTGTGTTATCTTAGCGCACGGTGACAATTAGTGCTGGCCTCTCCCAAGGCAACTTTTCGTCTGTGCTGCCCCAAATTTTAAACGCGATGTTTGACATGAGTGAACGCGCAATTTAACGTCTGCTATTTCAAATCTCGGCCAAAAGATCTCAGTCTTCGTAGATCACGTGCAACTCAGCCACCAGCACCACATGCACTATTTTAGCGTGAACACGCAATTGAACTCCTGCTATTTAAGATCTTAGGCTCATAATCTTTTCCTCACGGGGAAATACACGTTCAATTAAATACAAACTAAACCCCATAACTCTTTTATTTTGTTGTGCAGGTCTCTCTATTGACTTTGACACCGAGCAGCTTTACTGGATCAGCTCAGGAAGCAGCACCATCAACCGCTGCAACCTGGATGGTTCCGGACTTGAAATACTGGAAGGAGTCAAGGGCAAGCTGACCAAGGCCACTGCTTTGGCCATCATGGGCAAGTCTAATTTCTTCCCTTTGCAAATATATTTCATTTCCGTCTCATTTTGATATGCCAATGACTGTGTAAAGTTTGGTTCTTATCGGTCGTTATGGTGTGTGTCATCCCGCAGGTGATAAATTATGGTGGGCCGACCAGGGAACTGACCAGATCGGAACGTGTGACAAGGAGGACGGCGGCAACTGGAAAATCCTGAGGAACAGCACGTCCCCGATGATGCACATGAAAATATACAATGAAACTGTACAGAAAGGTGCGTAGGCCCGCTACTGTCAGGCCAAAACAGCAACACAACTAATTAAATCTGATAAGCAAGCACTGTATAAAAAAATGTAAAGTGTCAGGAAACATAATCTCCACCGACAATAAGCACAATATTGCTAAATTAATTTCACTTTTAAAAATCCACATCATTGCAAAGTCAGCTTTTTCTTATTACCTTATGAACCCAATGATGTGTCAAGAATTTCTTTTTCCATATTTGGGAGTGTGTTTCGGTTGAAATAAAAGATACACATTTTAAGGTCTGCTTCTCTTGCCAGCATCTCGCTTGTTTATCACATCTGTTTAGATCTTCACTTTCCTCTGTTTTCAAGCCTTTGCACTCTTGCTTTTTTGTTCCTAGGCACCAATCTTTGCAGCAATAACAATGGTGACTGCTCCCAGCTGTGTCTCCCCACGTCCCCGACCACCAGAGCCTGCATGTGCACTGCAGGATACAGCCTGCGCAGTGGCCAGCAGTCTTGCGAGGGTGCGGCACATTACACTGTATTATCCGCTTTGAAAGAGCGTGTTAATGGGATCGAGCACTTGTTAAAGGGTGTGCATTTGCTGTAGGTGTTGGCTCTTTCCTCCTATACTCTGTGCATGAGGGGATCCGTGGTATTCCCTTGGACCCGTTGGACAAGTCTGATGCCCTGGTGCCAGTGTCAGGCACCTCCCTCGCTGTGGGCATTGATTTCCATGCTGGTAATCTTATAACAAAGAAAATATAAACCCGCATTAAAAAGCATTGTGGACAGAAATAATGTGCAGTTTGTGTTCATCTATTTTGCGTTCTTCCTCAGACAACGACACTATCTACTGGGTGGACATGGGCTTGAGCACAATTAGCAGAGCCAAACGAGATCAAACATGGAGAGAAGATGTAGTTACTAATGGCATTGGCAGGGTGGAGGGGATCGCTGTTGACTGGATAGCAGGTGAGGCAACTAATTCTACAAAAATGTTGCATTCAAGGTATGGCTTACACATTGATTATAAAAAAGAAAAAAAACACTGTAACTACACTCCAAAGAACAAGATTTATACAATGGAATGTAGTAGACAAGTCTTAACATTCAATCATTTAAAATAATTTATTTAGAACCGTGTCCAAGTATTCAATCTGAATCAAATTTTAAGTCAGGTCAAGTCAAGTGAAATTTATTTCTATAGCCCTTTTACAAAAAAACAAAAAAAAAACATCTGGGGAAAAATGAGAAACCTTGAGAAGGGGCCGCAGTTAGGGGAATCTGACCAGGCTGCAATGCCTGTAGAGTGGGCAAAATTTAACATGCTTTGGTGTATACAATGTTAGTTTGAATAATGTAATAGTTCATTTAAAAATATAAAACACTGGAGGAAGATTATTGAAATCTCCATAGCAACTTCTCAGAGTAATCATTTAATTAGAATTTTACCTTCAATTTAATTGTAACTGTTGATTTTCTGATGGTATGCACAGATCACCGTGTTCAAATTGAAAATGATGTGACATAAAGTATTGGGCTCAACGTAGAAATAAAATATCCAACAAATGCAATGCAGCAATCCACACCCTGAGAAATGTGTCGAATAAACTTATTTTCCCTCTTGGTTCCTTCCAGGAAACATCTACTGGACAGACCAAGGCTTTGACGTGATTGAGGTTGCCCGGCTGAATGGCTCCTTCCGCTATGTTGTTATCTCCCAGGGCTTGGACAAGCCCCGCGCCATCACTGTTCACCCTGAGAAAGGGTGAGAAGTCTGCGTCGTTATTGCTCTCATGATTGATTATAAGACGACTCATCTGTGTGCTTTTGTGCGTGCAGATACTTGTTCTGGACAGAGTGGGGCCAGTACCCTCGTATTGAGCGCTCCCGACTGGACGGCACGCAAAGAGCTGTTCTGGTAAACGTCAGCATTAGCTGGCCTAACGGTATCTCCATTGACTATGAGGTACGCTAACTTTCTTGCGCATTACATTGATAAGAGTGCTTGCTTTGAAAAACATTTGCTTTGTTTTTCTTTGCGTGCCCACAGGAGAGTATGCTGTACTGGTGTGACGCCAGAACGGACAAAATTGAGCGCATCAATCTGGAGACTGGAGAGAACAGGGAAGTGGTGCTGGCCAACAACAACATGGACATGTTCTCTGTGTCCGTGTTTGAGAGCTACATCTACTGGAGTGACCGGTGAGACGCGGTCCTTTTTTTTTTTTTTTCCTCATTTAATTATGGTTTATTAAGAGTCACAGTCCGTTTCGTTTATTGCTCTTTGCCTGTTGTCAAGCAGAACTCATGCGAATGGCTCCATAAAGAGAGGCAGTAAAGACAATGCCACAGACTCTGTATCTCTGAGGACCGGGATCGGGGTGCAGCTCAAAGATATTAAGGTCTTCAACCGGGCCAGGCAGCAAGGTGAATAACAGGCCATTTTTTATACATGCAAATGATAAATCAATCATGGACAATTGAATTAGTCCAATCATTTGATATAATAATTATGAGTCACTACTATTCTGATGACTGTCCCGGCAAAAACATGCAAATCACTTTCTCATGAATTGTCAATATTACATTAAACCTCCAAAAATTATTTAATATATAAATAAGGCAGTAATAACTGATTAAATTAAATGTGTTTAATCAATTGTCTAATATTTAATTCTCATTTCTACAATATTCAAATTGATATGCACCCGAATATGTGTGTGTGCAGTCACCAGCCATGACTTGAGATACTTTGGTCATAAATCCAAAATATGCCTTTACAAAGACAATAAGACTCTCAAGGAGGTCAATTTTTTTCCTCGTTTAATCTCTATTTTACATCCATAATATTATGAAAATATTGTCAAATTAATCCCACTTTGACAGCTGAAATGAAAACCGAGCAATATCTTTAGAGAGGCAAATTTATGATCAATTTATAATGACAGTCATGAGGCTGTATTGGTAACCAGCAGTGTAGTTAATATATCGATGACAAAAACTGCAAGAAGGCAATGAAAAAAAAAATATTTCTGACAAATGACTATGTCTGTGCAGGAACAAACGTGTGCAAAGTCAAGAACGGCGGTTGCCAGCAGCTTTGTCTGTACAGCGGCAATGGTCAGCGCACATGCGCCTGTGCTCACGGCATGCTGGCCGAAGACGGCCGCAGCTGCCGCGACTACGACGGCTACCTGCTCTACTCGGAACGAACCATACTGAAGAGCGTCCACCTGTCGGATGAAAACAACCTGAACGCGCCTATAAAACCGTTTGAGGACCCGGAGCACATGAAGAACGTCATAGCGCTGACTTTCGATTACAGAGGAGGAGGTGGCAAGGGAGCAAACAGGGTCTTCTTCAGTGACATCCACTTTGGGAACATCCAGCAGATCAGCGATGATGGATCTGACCGCAAGACTGTAGTCGAGAGTGAGTACTGCCACTTCCTGTCTGTGTCGTTAAACAATCAGTTTGCGTCTGATTTTATTTTTCGCAACTTATTTCTGTTTCACTATTGATGTACGTTATGCATGGCTCTATTTTACTTTCTCAAAAGGGGGGCTTGCCCGATCCATGGGGGGCTGAGATAATAAATTCTAAATAGATTTTTGAATATCAAATAAAAGTCTGGAGGGGCTTAACTGGGGCTACACGGATTTCTGATGGCGCAATAGCGGCCCTTGTGTCACGTCGTCACTTTAAAAAAAATTTTTTCAACATTTTTAGCTCCTGCTTTGTGCCGGCTCTTAAGGCTGAAATTATGCAAATTTCAAAAACATGCTGTTTTAAAATAATTCTGCCTCAAAGATGGGACTATGTCTGCTTTAATTTAACTTAAATGCCTTCATAGTCGGCAAGAGTAAGCGCAATATTTTACAGTCTCTAAACATTTTCAAGCTACAGACTTATGAAATAGTGACATCAAAACCAATATTTTACTGAAAACAAAAAACCGCACCTACAGGGTTAGGACTGAGCACTGTTATCTTTGTAAAACTTGGAAAGTTGGAACAAGTATAGGTTTAAAAAAAAAAATAACAATACAGACAGATTTTTTTTTCTCTTTTGACATAATCTCAACATTCTTCAATGATGACAAAATCAAGGTTGCGTGTTGTCCCATAAAGCACCAAGATTCTTTACAACTTATTGTGTAACACTCAGGAGTGCCCATTCTTGAAAGTAGTCTTTCAAATGATTAAATGTAATTCCCAGTAGGGTGGATCAGCCCCCGTGTTTGTGCAGCCGCTGCGTAATTACTGTCAATCAGGCAGGCCCGCCCCCGCTGGCTCGCTGCCCTTCCCGTTTAAAAAGCTTCAGCAGATCCTGTCGGAACCTTTGGGAGATGAGCACGTAGAGGATGGGGTTTAACACTGTCGACGCGATGGCCATGAGTCGGGCGAACACGCTGAAGGCGCCGTAACGCGGTGAGGTGCCGGTGGCCCCTGAGCTTTTGTCAGATAGCAAGGCCAGTGTCAGGCCATAGGAAGGCAGCCAGCACAGCGTAAACGCCAACACCAGTATCGCTGATGTCTGGGTTACCTTGCTCTGGTAGCGTTCTACTTGTGGAGCCTGAACAGCATTCCGAGTCCTCCACAGGAACAGGTAGATATTACCGTACGCGATGGCGATGGTGACCAGCGGAAGCAAAAACGCCACCAGGAAGTGGACCAATCCATAGATGAGCTGATCTCGGTGGTGCAGGAACGCGAAGCAAGCGAGGGCGTCGGGGTTCTTGGGAGGGCTTGCCACAAAACGAAACACCAGCTGGGGCGCCGCCAGACAGCAAGCCGGGAGCCAAAGAAGCGCGGTCGTCATGGCGACGTGGCGCGGAGAGAGGAGACGATACGTTCTGGCCGGGTGCACTACCGTCATGTAGCGCGACACCGCGAGGATGGACAGCGTGAAAGCGCTGGCCGACGTGCAGGCCGATCCCAAGAAGCCCGCCAGACGACACAGGAAGTCGCCGAAAGGCCACCGCTGCATGGCGATGGCGGCGGTGTGGAAGGGAAGCGTGGCGAGGAGAAGGAGATCTGCAAAGCTCAGGGCCAGCAGGAGGATGTCCGTACCTGTTCCTGACCGAGCCGCCCGTCGCCTGCTCCTCCGGCAGAGGATCACCATCACCGTGGTGTGCCCCCCAACACCCAAAACCAGGATCGCGGCATCAAATATAGGCACAAGGATCTGTTCCACATTGCCGGCCTCACTATGACTGCTGTTCCCTTGTAATTCCTCAACCGCAGCAAAATTCCACAGCAGCATGCTTGTCACTGCGATCATGCTCAAGGTGCTCATAAAACCGCAGATAAGACGAGTGGAAATGATTGCTCACATTGTGGATGAACGGCAGTTTAAGCAAGAAAAGAATAACAATTTGCAACCATTTCTTTAACCGTCATTGAAGAAACATACCACAGGGGAGGGAGCTTGTTGTTGTTGTTAAATTCAATCCACACATCCAGAGAAGTAAATTCATCCTCGTCGTTTCACTGAGCACGATCAATCCTTTCGGAATCCTGGTAAAGTCTTTGTGTTTTTTCTCATCACGTCAAGATATCTTAGCCGGGCTGGTACGCAACAAGCCACAATCTCGCCTTAGTTGTCCACTTGAAGACTTGGCTGGTGGCGGAGGAAGAAAAGAAAGGTTGAATAGCTTTACAGCACGGCGGCATGAAGGCGAGCTATCGGCAGGTGAACTCTGGACTGATTATCAGCGAGCAGGATGGCGATTGGCTGGCCCGCTCACTGTGGGTGGTCCCACTGAGGCCCTAGAGTTTTTTTTTTTTTTTTTCCCAGGGTCTTCTCTTGTGGGTCTATTCCTAAACATTGCTCAGGATTTTTGTACACATATTGAAACGAGATGATATGAAGTGAGCAAATTGAATTGAAACTCAGCTATGCATAAATCGAATAATGAAAGGCACTAAAGTGGAGTGAAATCATCAGAGGCAGATTTAATTATTTATTTATTTATCAGCTTTATTTTGCTGAAAAAAAAAAAAAAAAGATGTCAAATATTGCCCGCTAACAGAAACCTGGCTAATAATTGACTACTGATAACAAACACTAACCTGCAATCGCGTTTGCGTCGCGTAACATTGCAGACCGAATAGTTCTGAACTATTTTCTCCAGATGACCTAAAAATTGTGTTTGTGTGGGTCAATGTGGGGAGGTAGGTAGCAATAATTTTAAGAGTGAAAACAGCAGGCCTATTGATCTGTTCTAAAAATCCTCCACTTGGCTCGTGCAGAGACAAATGTTGACTCATGTCCACGGCATTGCAGCACAGATATTGAGCTTTGGTGTTAAGTGTCTCACCGACGGGTCCACCTCGCAATCTGGCCACGGCTGTTAAAAGAAAAGTGTCAAACTCAGCCCCAGGGAAAGGCAGCTTTAATCGATACAGCTTCACCGTTTGGGGTCAATTAGCAACGTGATGTCTATTAGCTTGTTGTGCTTAATATGACACGCTGGTCTTTGCAAATGAGGAATTCAAAGTGGATATTACATTCCTCCGTTTTTGGCTAGTTCGGCCCATGCCTCTGGCTTCTGTTCCGGTATTAAGGGGGCTATTTTTAAAGATGATTCTGCGTAAAAAAAAAAATAAATAAAAAAAATAAAAATAAAGTAGAGTTTTGCTACTCCTTGGTTGGCGAGGCATTGCAGAAAAATAAATAAATAAAAATTAAAAGATAAATAAATTAAAATTCAAATTAAATAATACAGTAACAGTTGTTGCGACCTTTTTAGTCCAGCAATTGTTGCAGAAAAGCATTGAGTCATTGTGAAGCTGCCTCGGACTTTTCCACTCTGTTGCCTTTTACCCCCACTGGATTTGACATGCTTCCTTTCCCTCATCTATTATCTCTATTTATGCTGCTTCATATCTCTCATTTGCAGTTGTGTTTATAAGTAGGAAAAAAAAACGGTGGAACAAAAACGCAATGCACTGCTCTCTGTTGCATTTTTTTTTCTAATTAGCAATGTGCTAAATTCTGCACAGACATTTCATAGTTGACATAAGAAACATTTGCATTTTTTTTTTGCATGTCCACTTGTTTCGAGGCATATTCGTGGCGTACTTCTACTTTTGCCGAGTAAAGAATCCGCCATATAACAGCCATGCCCACTGTGGTGTTTTCCCCTTGGGGGTCGAGTAGAGATCTTTCTTCACAAAACAGATAAAGGACGAGGGGAGTTGGCAGCATGCTTCAAACGTGCACACACTAAAGATAGTACAGCAAACGCCTGCATATTCGCAATTAGGGAAGTCCGAGTCTATTTTTTTGCAGAAACCATCCATCATTATAAATGTAAAAAACTCACCTATTTGCTGTGGTTGTTCTCAAGAAAAAGCAATAAAAAATTTACGTTGGCAACATAGTGGATGTTGAAGTGAGTTGAGGCGCTTCAGACACAAAAATATTGCTTTGGGCGCCATCTTGTGGCATTTAGAGGGAAAAATAATCCTTCTTGGGGAGGCAGAACACAGATTTGTGATTCCCCCCCTCCTCACTCCTCTGTGTTAAAAATAAAATGCATATTTTGGGGTTTTTGCGCTGTATGTGATTATTTCCCCTTTTGTTCGACTCACTCATTCCATGTTTGGTGTGTTTTTGTAGATGTGGGCTCAGTGGAGGGTCTGGCATACCACAGGGGCTGGGATATGCTGTACTGGACCAGCTACACCACCTCAACTATCACCCGTCACACTGTGGATCAAAGCCGCTGGGGTGCTGTTGACCGGCACACCGTGGTCACCATGTCGGGAGATGACCACCCTCGAGCCTTCGTGCTTGACGAGTGCCAGAGGTTGTCAAATCTCTCTTGTCATAAAATGCCCCCTTTGTTGTTTCACCCCATGCATGTTAATTTATTTTATTTATTCCGCACAGTCTGATGTTCTGGACCAACTGGAACGAGCAGTCCCCCAGTATCATGCGGGCCACACTCACTGGGTCCAACGTGATCGTGATCATTGGCACGGACATCCGAACCCCCAACGGTCTGGCTATTGACCACCGCGCTGAAAAACTTTACTTCTCTGACGCCACCCTGGACAAGATAGAGCGCTGCGAGTACGACGGCAGCAGGCGTTATGTGAGCGACACGTACACATGGCTCCGAATGCCGCGACACAATGGCAATATTTATCCTGCAGTGTGATTGCATATTAGTATCTGTGGGTTTGTTTGTCCTCTCCTAGATTGGAATTTCCTGAAGGCATCAATTCATAAGCGTGGTTGTGCTTCCCCCTGTAGGTGGTTTTGAAGAATGAACCAGTGCACCCGTTCGGCCTGGCAGTATATGGAGACTACCTCTTTTGGACGGACTGGGTGAGGAGGGCTGTGCTTCGGGCGGACAAATACACTGGTGGCGACATGAAGGTTCTGCGTGCCGATATACCTCAGCAGCCAATGGGAATCACCGCCGTGGCCAATGACACAAACAGCTGTGAGTATTTCCCAATGGTAGCGCTTTTCTCCGACAAGATTTTTTTTTTCCAAAGGCCGCCAGTCCGTTTGAGTGATCTGAATCCATTGTGCCTTAAGCGAAATGCAGCCAAAGAGACGGAAGGTTGTAAAAGAAAGCCCCTCGTGTGGTGGTTTGCGTACGTTTTACGCTGCTGGCGTTGCCCTTACGAAAAAGTAGTATACATGAAGTGTATTTAATGAAGTATACTCAAGTATAAGTATACGTTTGTAAAGAGTGCTCTGGATTATGTACTTGTAGTGTCCTGAAAGTATACAAATTCAATACTTTTTTATACTAAATTGGAACACACAAGTATACTACATCCATTTATATACTACTAGTATGCTTCGAGTGCGCACTTAAGTTTACTTAGTGTACTACAAGTACACCCTTTATATACTACAAGTATACTTCTAGTCCACCGTTTAGTTTACTTAAAACATATTACAAGTACACCCTTTATATACTACTAGTATACTTCTAGTCCACAGTTTATTACTTAAAACGTACGACAAGTGCACACATTTATATACTACTAGTATACAGGTTTGTACTTTAAGTGTACTAAAAGTACACTCATTTAAACAGTTTAGTTTGGCTCAGTTCCCAGGAATCACACTGTGACCGTCCATCAGTTCAGGATGTGGTGGTTTTAGCCAAAGTCTTCGGGGTTTGGCTCACATTCCTATTGCGGCTCTAAAAGACAAACTTAGTATTGATACTATTCTGATCGAACGTGTCGGCATAGCAATCCGGTTGAAAATTGATTGGTGGCGTGTTGAAATTTGTGATGGATAACCTCCATGACAATCTTTTACGCTCTGCTCAGGTGAGTTCTCTTTGTGCCGCGTAAACAATGGAGGATGTCAGGACCTGTGTCTGCTGACTTCGGAAGGGAGGGTCAACTGCAGTTGTCGTGGGGACAGGAAGCTTTTGGAGGACAACACTTGCATAGGTAACGCAGTACAGCAAAGAGATTTTTGGATTAATTCATTTCTTTTTCAAAAAGTATGTCTAACACGTTCTTGAAACAGTTTTTTTTTTTTTTTTGCTGAATTTAATTTCAAGAAGAACAGCCAAGAGTCTGATAATAGAGTGGAGTATGTGAATATTATGCCATTTTTTTATTTATTTTTTTCAAAAGAGTTCATAGTTGTCTTAATAAAAGGTCTCTGACATTTGTCATTCAGAGGAACTAAAAAAAGAATGAAAGCACATTTTACTTTTGGAGCTTGGCGGTTGCGACGAGCAAATCTAGCAACTTTTTCTGGTTGCTAGATTGCAAATGAATCATGACCACCACTGGCTCATTTAGCAACATGCCCCCATAACACACTTGAATATGTACGGTCATTGTATTTTCACTCCTGGGCGCAGCACTTCATCATCAAGCCACTGAAATATACTTTGTCGCTTAGTCGTCGTGGATCTGTGCGTTTTGCGCAATTTAGCGCAATTTGGCGAAATTCAGAAATGATTGCTTGCAGACACATTTCCTGAAATAAGCAGCTCACAAAATATTTACTTGGTCACTCACACTTGAAACCCAATTTTTTAATATACAAACAATCAAAAAGTACAGTTTCCATTAGATTTCTCCTCTATTTGAATTAACCGTGAAAAGTGATTTGCGTTTTTCTCTTCCCACTTTAGCTCTGAACGCCACATGCAATCCCAATGATGAGTTTGAATGTGGAAATGGAGATTGCGTCAACTACACGCTGACTTGCGACGGCATGGCCCACTGCAAGGACAAATCTGATGAGAAGCAGTCGTACTGTGGTGGGGGAAAAAAAACAACAACTCGATTTCTGTTTTAATGTTTTCTTTTGCTTGCTATAACATGCCGACTTGTGTTCCAGCCAACCGTGCATGCAAGAAGGGCTTCAGGCGTTGCGTGAATGGCCGCTGTGTCGGGCATCACTCCTGGTGTAATGGACAAGACGACTGTGGAGACAATTCCGATGAGCTTTTCTGTAACGGTGAGTTCATATCATTTGCGCTACATGCCGATTCACAACACGATTGGATTTTTCTAATGGAGGGATATAAAGTGTATGCCGGCTGTCAGGTTCACTCACGAGGCGCTCGTGTCTTGTTTTTAAAATGAAAGGATGTTATTGATGAGCACAAGCTGACCTTCTGTGTTTGTGCATGTCCAGCCACACTTTGCTCAGCCGAACAGTTCCAGTGCAGAGATGGAAGTTGCATCACAAACTCCAGCAAGTGTGACCAGAAAGTGGATTGTGAGGACGCCAGTGATGAGATGAACTGCAGTAAGTTGCGATTAAAAAAGCTTGATGCTGAAAAATAGAAATAAGCGGGGAAAAGAAAGGCAGAGCCCTTGCAGTAAAGTCATTTGTGTGTGTGTCTCTCTTTCTCTGTTTTTTTTTTTTAAGCTGCCACAGACTGTTCCAGTTATTTCCGGCTGGGAGTGAAGGGAGTGACATTTCAGAAGTGCGAGTTCACCACCCTCTGTTATGACCCCGCCTGGCAGTGTGACGGGGCTAACGACTGTGGAGACCTCTCCGATGAGAGAAATTGCCCAGGTTCTGCAGTACACATTGATTTTCACAAAATGGGAAGGCAGTGATCTATGAAAGGTCGTTCTTCACTTAGGAGTAGGAGCATAATGTTGGATTGATTGAATTATTATTTTTAAAAGCGGCAATGCAAATTACATTCCACCTGTTATTTATTTATTTTTTTATGATAGGAGCTTCTAATTAAATCGACCATGTCTGTGTTCTTCCAGGGAGTGGAAAAACCAAGTGTCCGACGCCTTTCTTTGCCTGTCCCAGCGGAAGGTGCATCCCGATGAGCTGGACTTGCGACAAAGAAAACGACTGCGAGAACGGCGCCGACGAGGCTCACTGCGGTAAGTCGGCATACTCGAAGCCGAACGAGCTCAACGGCGTCACGCAGTCGCACGCGCTTCATACGCTGCCTCTCTGAACCTTTCAGATAAATTCTGCTCAGCCTCCCAGTTTGAGTGCGGGAACCACCGCTGCATTCCTAACTCGTGGGTGTGTGACGGAGCGGACGACTGTGGCGACGGCAGCGACGAGGACACTAAATGCAGTGAGTATAAATTCAATTCTCAACAAAAAAATTACTGAGTCGCCCTGCGGGGCTTCAAAAGTGTCGCAGTGCTTATGTTGCTCACCTGCTGTGTCACAAGCAACCTGTTGGCGGTCATTCAGTGTTAGATGCGGCTGACGCTTGAATGTAAACAAATAAGTGCAGTTTTGTAACTGCCCATTGTTCATCCCTTTGAATGCATGATCAAAGGAAGACAATATTTCAAAACTCCTTTCTCACATTCCGTCCTCTCTCTGACTCTACTTGAGTTCACTTTAGTGCCATTTCTCATCATTCATTATGTCCTCCGGGGGGCTTGCACTCTCTGCTGAGGCGACACCGCCTCATAGCATATTAGAGCCAAAAAACGGCAGCAGCTCCTCGCGGCTGTTGGTGAAGCATTGTAAACAAGCGGGATAAAACGTCTGATGGTGTAGCTTGTAGATTATCTCCAATAAGATGTCTTGGACTGCAGAATGGTAAATGTGGGAAGACTATAATAAAGGACAACGAGGCAAAATAAATAAAATAGGGGGGCCCCAACGTGTTAATCCAAGTTTTAATCGACATCTGAAGAACTGCGGAACGGTGATTTAATGGGCGGCTTGTACGGAAGGAGGAGTTGATTGCCGGTTACATTGAAGTAATTCTATGGCCTAAAAAATTGTTTTAGACTTTTTTTTCCATAGCCTAAAAATGTAAAATGCAGTACAAAATGATTTGTTCATCCACTCGGGGCTCAAATGTGCACCACCATTATGTCCGTTGAGCTAAAAGCACCAAGCCGCTAGCTCAGCAGCCAGCACCCTCTTTCAAGATTCCGATGAGGGAGGCTTTGCTTCCGTACAATCGCGCAGCTCAAGCTAGCCTCCATTACAACTTCATGACTAGTGCCTGAATAAAAAAAATAGTCACAGATATGTTAGTTGCTTACAGTGATGCTAAGCTAATGCTTTTTTATTTTATGACCTTTGATGGAACAGTCCCCACTGCTAACATGGCCGCTCCAGCGATGCATATTTTCGCCTGCTCTAGTCTACTGTAGGTTTGTTCATCTATGATGAGAGCAACGTGACCAGAAAAAGCGTGACCAGTCCCTGAGGGACGTTGGTCCGTCGAATCGAGATCCCATGAGTGCCCGATGAAGAGTGTGGTGGGTTCTTAGTGTTTCCTCTTTCATCGGCAGAGACCAAAACATGCAGTCCTGAAGCATTCCAGTGTCCCGGCTCTCACATGTGCATCCCTCAGCGCTGGAAGTGCGACGGAGACCAAGACTGTCCCGACGGAGCGGACGAGAGCGTCAAAGCTGGCTGTGGTGAGTACAGAGTAGACGGAGCTTGGATACAATTTAAAAAAAAAAAAAATGGCATTCTCTGACCTAGCATGTTTGTTTGTGTGCCAGTCTTTAACAACACATGCAGCAACAATGAGTTCATGTGCCAAAACCGGCAGTGTATTCCTAAGCACTTTGTGTGCGACCACGATAACGACTGCAGCGACGGCTCGGATGAGTCGCAAGAGTGCGGTAAGCGGACCCGTTTCTACAAACCGAGTGGGGGATTTTCACAGCTGAATTCTCCTTTCCCCACATGCTACAGAATACCCAACCTGCGGACCCAATGAGTTCCGCTGTACCAATGGACGCTGCCTCATTCAGAGTTCATGGGAGTGCGATGGCGACTTTGACTGCCATGACCACTCAGACGAAGCCCCTAAGAATCCACGCTGCATGGGCCCAGGTTCTAGTCACTGTATTAACATCTTTTTTATTTTTTTTTAGTCTAATGAAATTTAACAACGATAATGACAACAATGCTGAGTTGAGAGTGTAAAATGTATTCAGAATCCCTTCAATTATTTGATGTCGACTTCCATCACATCTCCTTAAGCATCTAATTAGATTGCGTTGTGTCTTCCCTCTTCTGCTCACACTCCTCATGGGGCGTACGGATATGATTTCATTATTTCACAAGCTTTGGTTATGTCATCATTTTCTTTCTGCTCCTTGGCATCGTTCCTCACCATCCACATTAGGGCTGGATTTCGATTCAAATTTCCAATTTGTATTCGATTCGATACACAAGGGGCCCGATTTTATTCGATTTTCGAGTCCCGATTAAATTTTCGATTTTCAAATGCTGCAATTATTACAAATTTTTTGATGTAATCAAAAATAAAAATATTAATATTTACATGATGAATTGAAGCCAATGCAGTCAAATTAATCATGCACATTTTATTTCACATGACCTGATTGAAACGGATCTGCCTTCATGATTGTTGGCGCTGACTTCACTGCTTCCGGCATTTTGTTTTCATACTTAACTTTCGCGTAGTGACAAGAACTCAAGTGACGTGTGAAGTTATGTAAATTCATGGGGAAACAGACATTAAAGTATCGATATATGGTTTTATGTATCAATATCGGGCTATGAAAAGGAAAATCGATTTAAAATCGATATATCGATTTTTTTTTTTTTCTTCTTCTTCTTTTTAAAACAACCTAATTCACATGGAACGTCCATGGGTTTAACACTACGCTTACTGTGTTGTAGAACTGCATACCGCATGAGTGATGGTGCATGTAAGAACACTTTCTTCATTCTGCCCTCGTTTTGTATGCAACAGAGAAAAAATGCAACGACACAGCGTACGCCTGCAACAATGGGAAGTGTATCAACGAGACGTTACTCTGCGACCATAAGGACGACTGCGGCGACGGCTCCGATGAGCTCAACTGCTTTATTAACGAGTGCCTCAACACCAAATTGAGTGGCTGCTCTCAGCTTTGTGAAGACCTGAAGATAGGCTTCAAGGTAAGTGAATGCCATAAGAGCGTTTCAAAGCACACTTCGCAATGTCTACCGCCGCTTCATCTGCTGTTTGCGCGGGCACCTCGCAGTGTAGATGCCACCCGGGATTCCGTCTGAAAGATGACGGCAAGACGTGCGTGGACGTGGATGAGTGTACAAGCACCTACCCCTGCACACAGCGTTGCATCAACACGCATGGAAGCTTCCACTGCTTGTGCGTTGAGGGGTTCCAACTTAGCCCGGAAAACCCCACCGTGTGCAAATCAACATCTGGTAAGCGACAGCCATCAGTCCATCCGTTTTCTTGAAGCCAATTTCGACTCATTCAAGATCATTTAGTCTCAGGGTCATATAGACACATTCACTTTCACAACATGACAATTTAGAATGAGAAAAAAATTCCAGTGTTAGTGAATAGTTTCTCTTCTTTCCACAGATGAGGAACCCTTCCTGATCTTTGCCAACCGCTACTACCTCCGCAAACTCAACTTGGATGGCACCAACTACACTCTCCTCAAACAGGTGTGTTGCGCAGCTCCCGTGACAGTGTCAGTTTCAATGCGCTTCCGCTGGGTTCTCACTGTCCACGCATTGACAGGGATTGAACAACGCTGTGGCTTTGGACTTTGACTATCGCCAGCAGATGATTTATTGGACCGATGTGACCACGCAGGGCAGCATGATCCGACGAATGCACATCAATGGCAGTGATGTTCAGGTCCATGTGGTTGTATTTTAACTTTTTTTTTTTTTTGTCAAGATGTACAGCAAAAAACCTCAGATTGGTACTGTATATGAATTATTTTTTGATTGACAGGTGCTCCATCGCACATCACTCAGCAACCCAGACGGGCTTGCAGTGGACTGGGTAGGAGGAAACCTGTACTGGTGCGATAAAGGACGGGACACTATTGAAGTGTCAAAGCTGAATGGGGCCTACCGGACAGTTCTGGTCAACAATGGCTTGAGAGAACCAAGAGCTGTTGCTGTGGATGTGCGATATGGGTACGAGCATTTATTAAAAAGAAACCAAAATGTTTTGGTTTCGGTGCAGGCAGCATGGGTTCACCTTTGTCTTTTTTGACAGGTACTTGTACTGGTCAGACTGGGGTGACACCCCTCATATTGGGAGGATTGGGATGGACGGCACTAACAGGACCGTCATTGTGGAGGATAAGATCACCTGGCCCAATGGTCTTACTCTGGACTTTGTGAACGATCGCATCTACTGGGCCGACGCCCGAGAGGACTACATCGCCTTCGCCAGCTTGGACGGAACCAACAGACACACGGGTAAAGCACACGAAGACATATTTGCTAGCCGTTTTGCTGGATCTTCCCACCAATGTGCGTGTCTCCTTCCACATCAAGTTCTGACCCAGGATATCCCCCACATCTTTGCCATGACTCTGTTTGAGGAGTACATCTACTGGACAGACTGGGAGACCAAGTCCATCAACAGAGCTCATAAGACTCTGGGAATCAACAAGACCTTGCTGATTAGCACCTTACACAGACCAATGGACGTCCATATTTACCACCCATACCGCCAGCCGGAAGGTACGACCGGGTCATCTCTCAGCTGCTGTGGTGTCACTATTTTCAGTGGGATGTCTAATTTCCTTTCACCTTGTTCTGCAGTGGCAGAACACCCTTGCCAGACGGACAACGGTGGCTGCAGTAACCTGTGTCTACTCTCACCGGGCGGGGGGTACAAATGCGCCTGCCCCACCAACTTTTATCTGGCAGCAGATGGCAAACAGTGCTTGTCTAATTGCACTGCCAGTCAGGTGAGCTACTTTAAAATGATGACGTCGTCGGAGGCTTGCATTATTTTTTTTAATTATTTTTTTAACTAATTAATCGCAAAATAAATATGTAATTAATTGCGATTAATCGCAATTTTTAAACTAATTTTCTGTGAAGCTTTTAACAGGTATTTACTTGAATAACATCTTGGAATTAATGTAAAATCACCAAGTATGTATAAATGAAGTCATCTTTACAGGTATTTTTATTAGAAACATTTCTCAAAACTGCCCACAAGCCCCACACCCCAGCAGTGTTGGTTTGCAAGGCCCGGTGGTAACTTAACCTGAGATGATGTGCTAAAGATGTACAGCTAATACGGTGTATTGTTTGAATTTGGCTTTGCAAATTAATTTTTGAAGTTATTAAAACTGTGTTACCGGAGTTCAAATATTTAATCGCGTGAATTTAAAAAAAAAAATTAATCTGGAGTTAACGCATTAATTTTGGCAGCCTTATTTTGAAACTTTCCAAGGGAATGAAAGCATAGATTGGTAATTTTGGGTTGTTCATTGGAATGATATGAAAATTCACAAAATTACTTTCCTCACTCTTGTCAGCTGTGATTGGCTCCAGCTCACAGGTGACCCTAATAATCACATCTTCAATTTAATTTCTACCACTAGCGCTCCCATGGAACGTTTCGACAAATGTACTGCGTGTGTTTCTTGGCCTCTGCGGCTGCAGTAGACAACTCATGTCTAATCATGAGCGATCCCCTTCTCTGATTCTGCAGTTTGTTTGCAAAAATGACAAGTGTATTCCATTTTGGTGGAAGTGCGACACTGAAGATGACTGTGGGGACCGCTCAGATGAGCCCGCCGATTGCCGTAAGTGACGAATGCTTCCTCGCCGCGGTTGCTTTCATACATTACGGTTCGAGCTAATAATATCCTTTGACCTTGCCGCTGTAGCTGAGTTTAAGTGCAGGCCAGGCCAGTTCCAATGCGGGACAGGAATTTGTACAAATCCCGCCTACATCTGTGATGGAGACAATGACTGCCAAGACAATTCAGATGAAGCCAATTGTGGTATGTTTATTCACTCACAAAGAAGTTAGATTTATTTTTGTTTTTGGTCTTTCAAATTTCTACCAGTAGTAATCCTTTGTGCTCTTGTCCTTCAGATATCCATGTGTGCCTGCCCAGTCAGTTCAAATGCACCCACCCCAGTCGCTGCATCCCCGGCATCTTCCGTTGTAACGGACAGGACAACTGCGGAGAGGGAGAGGATGAGAAAGATTGTCGTAAGTTGTTTTTTTTTTTACCAGCACGGTACTCACTCTAATTGTGAATCTGCTGTATTTATACAGTAGGCCTCATATTGAGAATATTGTAGTGATGAAACCATGTCTTTCCTCTCTGTATGCAAGCAACGCTAATGCTCCTTCTGTCCTCTGTACAGCGGAGGTGACGTGCGCCCCCAACCAGTTCCAGTGTGCCGTTACCAAGCGCTGTATTCCACGAGTGTGGGTGTGTGACCGGGACAATGACTGCGTGGATGGTTCCGATGAGCCTGCTAACTGCAGTAAGACTTCTTTGCCAAACCTAGTACACTCTACATCGGGCGTGGGCAAACTACGGCCCGGGAGCCATATGCGGCCCATTAGACGTTTTAATCCGGCCCGCCGAACTTGAAAAAAATGAAATGAATAAACCTTGTTCATGTTTTATTTTCTAAATACTGTGTTTTTTTCAAAGACATATATATTGTTGTAGAGCTTTTGTCCACTTTCATTTAAAATTAAATGGGTTTTTTTTTTTCTCCGATGAGGTGAGGTTACCAAAACACTCCATTCATCTCTTCTTGGCCCCTCTGTCAAATTTTAGAACCCATTGTGGCCCGCCAATCCAAAAGTTTGCCCACCCCTTGCTCTACACATCACATAGTACTTTTACTGTCGGGCCGCACTGCTCGGACGTTGCACATTAATATGCTAGCAAGCACACTGTTATTTCTTAATAAATATTTTTTTCACATATTTCTATTATTTTCCAGTTTTTATTTATAACCACAAACCGGTACAAATTAGGTAAATGTATCTGTTCTGCAACTGGTATGAATTAATTTAATTTACATTCATCTCAATGGGAAACCACACTTTGGTTTGTGAGCACAGAGTCATAAAACGATTAATTAAATTAATTAATCCAATAAAATGAATTGACCGAGGATCCGTTGTATGTGTTTTCGTCTGCATAAAGCTTGCTTGAACAGGTGCCGTGCGACATTATTTAATTCAGACATAAAATAGTGGTAAAAATATACAGTATTAAAATAGCTACTAATTTAAGAAATTAACTTAAAGTCACGTTGAGGACTCACACATAAAATGACCACCTTCGTGCGACTGTTGATTAATTTATGACGCATGATGTCTGAATTTTCCAAAACATGCCTTCTTCTTTTTTTATGATTTGATGAATTATTTTTTTGACTCACTCTATCATCCTCGCGGCAGCTCAAATGACGTGTGGTGTGGACGAGTTCCGCTGTAAGGACTCAGGCCGCTGCATCCCAGCACGCTGGAAGTGCGATGGCGAGGATGACTGTGGCGATGCTTCCGATGAACCCAAAGAGGAGTGCGGTAAGTCGGCCGTTTCAGAAAATGTTGATCGCTGGAAAATCTTGCATCCTTTTATGTCGCTTTGATGCTCAGATGAGCGGACGTGCGAGCCGTATCAGTTCCGCTGTAAGAACAACCGCTGCGTGCCCGGACGCTGGCAATGCGACTACGACAACGACTGCGGAGACAACTCTGATGAAGATAAGTGTGGTAGGTTCCCGCTCAGCGTGTTACTCGTTGAATAGAACACCTACACAATCTGAAACCTCTCTTGTGAGATAAAGTAACCGCATCTCTCAGCATTGGCTGTGCAGTTTTACGCGACTTTAAACTGCAACCACGACAATACGCCTATTTTGAACAAATCCATTTCATCACAGATTTTGAGATTCTGATCGAGACGGTGTTGCGAATGCAATATAAAAGAATGAAATTAATTTGGGATGCTCTGAGCTTGCTGGCTACTGCAATATTATTAATAGTGCTTTGTTTGTGGAAAGATAACTTTCTGTCAGCAGCTGTGGCAATAATCTTGATGACTTTTTAAAATCCATATTTTGCCGAATAAATTCACATCCCTTCTACCGTGTTGAACTGATTGTGTTAGATCAGGGGCGTCAAACTCATTTTTGTGGACGGGCCACATCGTAGTTGTGGTTTCCCTCAGAGGGCCGTTATGACTGTGAACCCATATAAATGTATGATCGCTTTACGTTATCCCTTGCACTCAACAAATTGATTGGAAAGCCAGTTTTGAAATCAGAAGCTAGTAAGTAATTGTTCAACAAATGTTCAATTTATTTTAAAAGGGGAGGATTGGTAACAAATAAATGGCAATATCTCATATCTCAATGTTGTTAAAAGTGAAGAAAATATGCTAGAAACCGGAAGTTGATGCAGATGATTTGGCCTTTGCGGGCTACATAAAATGAGGTTGCGGGCCAGATCTGGCCCCCGGGCCTTGAGTTTGACACCTGTGTGTTAGATGAAACCAATATAATATATACACAATATATTTAAAAAATAAATAAAAAAAATCTCAATTTATTGCTGTTTTCATGAGTCGAACCCCGAATGCGAGGAGTGGCATTCTGTTGTACTTGTCTCACAAATTCCCAACCTCTTTGGCATTCTGGAATACAAGATTAATTTGTTTTATAGCCACTTAAAAACTAGACACACTTTTGTACTTTTAATCTAGCTGTTCATGTGCGTGCTCAGCAGTGTGTCACATTTCTGTGTTTTGCCGTTTGATTCGCTCGACGACGAGATTCCATTTGAATCGGTCTTTTGCTCATCTGCACATCTCATACCATCTCATATCTATTTTGCTGTGAGCCAGAGGTAGGTGTTCATAGTTTCATTTTAAGACTCTCAGCTTCTTGGTCCTTGTGCTTTCTGCCCTCTTTCAATCCCCTACAACAGCCCCCCCCCCTCATCCCCCAAATCTTCGACCATGTACCATAGTATACAGTGTGCTGTCCCATCCCCACCTCTGCTCCCCATGAGTCATTCCTGAAACAAACTCTTCTTTTTTTAAATGATATCCGCCTGACGCTCGACAGACAGCAACCTTTATGATTTGTCGCAGCGCTTCTCCTTTTTTCTGCTCCTCCTCCATTTTCTTCCCATTTTTCATGTCTCTGTCCCTCCACCTCCTAAACTGCAAACTCTCTTCCCTCAGTTCCTCGGCAGTGTTCAGAGAGCGAATTTGCTTGCACAAATGGCCGCTGCATTGCCGGGCGCTGGAAGTGTGACGGTGACCACGATTGTGCTGATGGCTCCGATGAGGTCTCGCCCAGCAATTCACACACTTGAACACTTGGAAATTGGCGGCACTAATGGAAAGAATTGTTTTTGTTTTTGCACCAGAATGGCTGTGACGTGAAGTGTGACAGTGATCAGTTTCAGTGCAAGAACGGCCACTGCATCCCCATCCGCTGGCGCTGTGATGCTGACCCAGACTGTATGGACGGCAGCGATGAGGAAAAATGTGACATTGGTGGTGAGATACATGTGCTGTTTTTTTTATTTTATTATTTTTTTCACCAGCCATTCCGCAGATCTGAACCAAGGTGCTCAAATATGATCCGTTGCGCCACTAGTCACGCACACACGCACACACACACACACACACACAGACAGAGAGAGAGAGACAGAGAGAGAGAGAGACTTACTTAAAAACATTGATTAATTTAAAAGTAATAATTCTTCCTATTTCAGTGGGAAGACACTGCCCCCCAGATGAATTCCAGTGCAATAACACTTTGTGTAAACCACTGGGCTGGAAGTGTGATGGCGAGGATGACTGCGGAGACAATTCTGACGAGAAGCCAGAGGAATGTGGTAAGAAGAACACACACAAGGACATCTTCCCCGTGGATTGTTTGCAAACAGAAATTTCTCCTCCTTAGAGCTGTCTTTTCTCTCTCTCTCTCTCTCTCTCTCTCTCTCCAAGCTAAATTCCAGTGTCCGCCCACGAGGCAATTCCGTTGTCATAATGACCGTGTGTGTCTGCCAATATCAAAACGCTGCGACGGGATCAACAACTGTGGGGACAACAGCGATGAAATCAACTGTCGTGAGTTGCCATTTAATGTTGGACTGATTGCCTCTGCCAAAGTGGTTGTTTTTTTTTTCAATTCAAATGCAATTTGCTTTGTATATGCAGTGTTGTTTCAGATAGATAGGGTGTCAATTGTCATCATTTTAAATTTAATATGAAGAATCCATTTAACTGAAGAATGAACATCCATTTACTGTCTCTATTATCTCCTCACATCAGCATATGTTGGATCCCCGAACATTTGATTCTCGTCCTTTGTAGAAATTCTGAGAAACACTTCACCTCTTAAATTGCTGACGTACTAGTTTGTTCATATTTAAACCTGGGTGGACGTCTTCTTAAAAAAGTACATAATGACTCTGGATGAACTTCTCCCCCACCGTGTTATCCCAGAGCTTCCTCCATCCACACCAGTTTGCCAAAAAGATGAATTCCAGTGCGCAAATGGCCGCTGCATCAGCTCTGTCCTGCGGTGCAACTTCTTCAACGACTGTGAAGATTACGGCTCTGACGAAATCAATTGCAATAAGAAAGGTAGGCGGTGTTCGAGTGGCGATGCCGTGACGAGGGGGGCGTGGCGCTCCTCCTGCTTCTAACTGTGACAACGTTGTCTTGTAGACACGGTGTTGAACGACTGCCGAAACAACAGGACAGTGTGTGGCGACGGCGACGAAGCTCACTGTGTGGTCAACGCGACGAGCTCTTTTTGTTCCTGCAAACCGGGCTTCCAGACCTACGGGCGTAACCGATGTGAAGGTATGTTCTTTGTCAGCGTTGCTCGCGTTTGATGTTCCGTTAATAATTTGCTACACCTCTCTGTGTGACTCATTTGTTGGCAGATAAGAACGAGTGCAGGGAGTTTGGAGTGTGTTCTCACATTTGCAACAACACAAAGGGCTCGTACAAATGCAGCTGCCACAAGTACTTTACGAGAATCAATGACACTTGCAAGGCTGACAGTGAGTACTGTTTTTCTAAACATTTTTTAGCAATATATTCGGACATTGCCATCACACCTTGGGCTGAGTAGCGATTTAGATTTCCAAAATCGATTTGATTCAATTCACTTCTATTGCCGATTTAGTTCAGGATTTCTTTCAATGCCAATCCTTCCTTTCACCCGGAAGACATTCTCAGAAGAACCAATAATTGCAAAATAGTAGAAATTTCTCACTCTAGCGTGGTGTGTCTGTAAAATATAAATATTTACGTTAAGAATAGAACCCAATGCAGTTAGAATAATCAAAATTTGTGATCTGATCAAAGCAATAATAATTAAAATACATGATACACACAATAGTAGCAATAATTGAAATGGATGAATACATTTCAATGAACTGTAAACATTTTTATATCTTGTATAACCAAAACGAATTAACCAACATTAATAATGACACTTTGTCTTAGCAATTGGCATCCACCAAAGTACCTACGGCTAGCAGTACATTTAATGTATGTGCTAGCGGTGGTTAGCCACACGGGATTAGCATTAGCATCTTGCTAATCGCCAATTAGCATCCTCTTCTACACATTTGATCACAGTAAAAATATGATACAACATAATAAAGTAGTGTTCAACACTTTTAGAACTTCAATGGGTTTTAACCAATTTATTTTCTTGGACATAGTTACGCTAGCTTGTCTAAAACCTTTCCAGTGTTAGGCAAGTTACTTCTAAAATATTTGCATGTAAAAATAACAATTTATTTAAAAAGGATTTTGATACTTTGAAAGGAACATGCAAAATGTTCTCCCATACTGTAGCTGGTAAAGTTAACATGCAAAGAGAATATTTGACTATGTAAATGTTTCAACTCTATGGTGGGCGTTCACTACCTTTGATCAAAATTTGTATCAATAAGATTTTTTTTTTAATGTAACTATTGAATCTGATATTTTGTCCAATAAATAAATAATCCCAGACTGTAAACCATATATGAAATTATCAACATACTCAAATTCATCTATGCCCTCCCCAGCTCAGAGACAAGTGCTCTACATCGCTGATGACAATGAGATCCGCGGCCTGGACCCCTCCATGCCCAACTGGCGCTATGAGCAAATCTTCCAGGGCGACGCCAACGTGCGCATCGATGCCATGGATGTGCACATCAAGACAAATCGCATTTACTGGACTAACTGGCACACGGGCCGCATATCTTCGTATGAACTGCCTTCTTCTTCCTCGCCGTCACCTAACAACAACCGCAACCGACGGCAAACGGAATCACGGGTCACCAATGTGGAGGTGAACAACAAAACAGTTGACTAGTGCTCATTTTTTAATTATTTTTTTTTTTTGTGGTTGTAAATGCTGTCTGTGTTCAGATCCCAGATCTGAAGATGCCCCGTGGCATTGCTGTGGACTGGGTGGCCGGGAACCTGTATTGGACCGACTCTGGTAGAGACGTCATTGAGGTGGCTCAGCTTAGCGGCGGGCACCACCGCAAAACGCTCATCTCAGGCATGATTGATGAGCCTTATGCCATCGTGGTCGACCCTCCGAGAGGGTAAGCGCGGAAGGAAAAGCTTGCTTGTGTTCAAGTTATGCAATTGACATTGTCAAATGTCATTCTCTAGGAAAATGTACTGGGCAGACTGGGGGAACCATCCAAAAATCGAGACAGCTGCCATGGATGGCACCATGAGAGAGACGCTGGTGGAAGAAAACATTCAGTGGCCAACCGGTAAAACATGCAGTACACGTTTGCCGATTAAATGCATTTTTCGTAACTTTGCTCTGTTTTTACACAGGCCTTGCAGTGGACTACTTCAACCAGCGCCTGTACTGGGCCGATGCTAAACTATCGTTGATCGGCAGCGTGAGGCTGAATGGCAGCGACGCGGTTGTGGCGGTGAACAGCATTAAGAACAGTTGAGTGACACGTTTTACTTTTTACAAATGAGAGGTAAGGAAACCCTGAAAGGAAAAAAAAATACTCTAAGTGTGAGACGTTTAGTCAAAATATCACAAGCTTACAGGTATACTTATGTTGAAATGAATACCGTTGAGAATTTTAGCGCAATTACTCCGTCATCTGTAGTGCACTTAAATTCAAATGTGTCCGGAGGCCAGATTTGGCAAGCCAAATATTGTTTTTTGTGGCCCGACTAAAGAAAATGAAATGTACAAGGGTCATGAAATAATGAAGGTGAATTTTTCTGTATAAAGATAGAAGCGTACTTTTATTTATTTTTTTCACTTTTCCCATCTGTGCACAAGCTTCTGTATTTCTTCTCGTGAACGCTTTAGATCACACAGATGAAAAGTCTGAAGAGCACAATAGAAATTTGACACTCTTCGATAAGTTTCAACTGGTTGGCGGTAACCTTCAGCAACCCAAAAATTTGAGAACCGATCGCTGTTCAATCCTGGAGCATGCTTCATTGTTGGCCAGCTTTGATAATCGCCAAAACTCTCAAAGTTTATTTTTTTTAATCTGCAAAACAAATTCAATCCATGTGAGAAACAAGTAAAAAAAAAAAGTGTAAGCTTCTATCTGTATTAGAAGTCATTACATGGATATTTATTGAATGACCCTTGTATCTACATCATATTTCTTGCTAAAAGGATTCGTTATATTAACTTAGCACAAAATCTGTGCCGAAATATATACATAACCAATTTCCCTTTCAAAACGAACTTATTGTTAAAACAAAATATATCAGAAAAGTGAGCTGCAGAGCCAATTGAATTTATTTGCAATGATATTATTTATTTATTCATTATTTATTCAGTATATATTTCCAAATGACTAAATAGCAAATCTCTGTAGAGAAACAACTTTGCTTATGTTAGTGTGGAAGTTGTGACCCATTAATCCATTCACTTCATTCTCCTAACAACCTTTTCTAAAAAAAAAAAAAGAAAATTTTAATCGCATAATTACACATTTTCTCTATTTCCACTTTTGTACATTTTCTTTCTTTTTTTTGTCTGATTTTAATTATAATCTGTTATTACTTTCCACAGAGCTCCATCAACCCTTCAGTATCGATATATTTGAAGACTACATCTACGGCATCACCTACATCCACAACCACGTCTTCCGGGTCAATAAATTTGGCAAGGGCGACGTGGAGAACCTGACAACAAGAATGAACCACGCCACAGATTTGGTTTTGTACCACCGCAACAAGCAACCGGAAAGTGAGTTTGGTGTCAAACAAGCGCATTAAGATGAGAAGAAGAAAGTGTGTTGTTATTGCAACTTATCTGTATTTTCTAGTAAATAATCCCTGCGACCGAAAGAAATGTGAATGGCTGTGCCTTCTAAGTCCGAGTGGCCCGGTGTGTACGTGTCCCAACGGACACAAGTTGGACAACGGCACGTGTGTCAAGCTGCCCACTCCCACGTTGTCTCCGATCTGTGAGTGAGCAAACAGACACAGGCGCACATGCAAAACCTCCAAATGGAACCAGTTTGCCATTATGTGATGATTGCGTATTTACGTGGAACATTATGTCGGGCGGGTTGGCAAAGTTGGATTTGAAAAGTTGCTAAATCTAGCAACAAAAGTGCTAAATTGTTGATAATTGTCCACAGCGCCTCCTAGTGGCCCCTGCCTGGTCCAGTGTCTGAACGGTGGCAGTTGCTTCCTGAACGCCCACAAGCAACCCAAATGTCGCTGCCAGCCAAACTATGGAGGAGATCGTTGTGAGATTGACCAGTGCAGAGACTACTGCAAGAACGGAGGAACGTGCACACCTTCTCCAACAGGTATGAAGCAGAAGCTGATCGAAAGATGACTGATTCAGCTATGATCAATTCTGACCTAAAACTACTGTCTGCCACCCCCAATTAGGGGAGTATTTGTTTGACTTGATGATCTTGTTGAAGTA
The DNA here is from genome assembly GCF_059441095.1 of Idiotropiscis lumnitzeri. Lineage (NCBI taxonomy): Eukaryota > Metazoa > Chordata > Actinopteri > Syngnathiformes > Syngnathidae > Idiotropiscis > Idiotropiscis lumnitzeri. The sequence continues at coordinate 8,471,237 of NC_142401.1, forward strand.
CATAGAAGGTCAGAAGGTGTTGCATTGTGTCTTTATACATCTAGAGCCTATGACATTGTAGCAAAAGTGGCGTGGCAGAGTAGTAGCTTAGAATATGCTATCGGTGTGACTGAGAAATTTAAGGTGGATTTGGGAATGCATCAGGGGTCAACGCTAAGCCCCTTATTTTTCCACTAGTATTGGATAGGCTGACATATGAAGTGAGACTGGAAACCTTATGGACCATAATATTCAAAGATTACATTGTGGTCTGCAGTGAAAGCAGGGAGCTGATGAAGGAACATTTGGAAATATGGAAACAAACACCAAACAACAAGTGCCGGTGCCCTTTTGAGAACCAGACCATAATTCGATAATATTCAGTACTTTATTTGTTCCTTATCGCATTCGCACACACATTCTTACAAATGTATTTATTCCCAATTTCTTCCAAATGCCAACAGGCTCTCCGACCTGCCGATGCTTGCCCGGGTTTACGGGACCGAACTGTAACCTGCACACATGTAGGAATTACTGCATCAATGGAGGCAACTGCACAGTCAGTGCAGGGAACCAACCAGCTTGCAGCTGCCCTCATGACTTCCTGGGTGACCAGTGCCAGTATAGTGAGTGTTGCCGTCTAATAGCTTCAAGATGCACATTTTGTCTAGAACGCAGCACGCTTGCGTAACCTGCATGTGCGTTTGTGTGTTTAGGAAGCTGTGAGGGCCACTGTCTGAACAGAGGCACATGTCTACAGAGTGCGAGTGGCTCCAAACTGTGTCGCTGTCTGCCTCAGTACACCGGCAGCACGTGTGAGATTGACAAGTGTCACTACTGTCGCAACGGCGAGTGTATCCCCAAGGACAGGTTTACATCCACAGGGGAATTCACCTGCCGGTAAACAGCTCAAACACTTCTTTGTCGGTATCTATTTGTTTGGTTCCAATATTCTCCTTCTTAATTGCTAGTTATTAAAATCTGAAATAATTTTCCATCATTCTGCTGTGTAAGTCAGGGGTATGCAAACTATGGCCCGCGGACCACGCGCGGCCCGCTCTGTCCTTTAATCCGGCCCAAAGAGCATTTATAGTACAGTATCCCATCATTTTTATTTATTAATTGCATTAATTCATCTCATTCAATCATTTATTTGATTTTACATTATGAATTATTTTGATTGTTTAAAAAATTATTCTTTAAACAGTTGAAAATGTTTTGTAGCAATCAGCCCTTCATCATCCTCATACCGCATTTGCATTTAGAGCATTTGCACGATTCACATCTTTCTGCCCTCAATAGATGTGCAAACGGAAGAATCCAGCCCAGCTGCTACACGTGTGATACAAATGAATACTGCGCAAACGGCCAGTGCTCCATCAATCCTCTCACCCACCTTCCAGAATGCAGGTGAGCAAACTTTGCATCAAAGATTTCATCATCGCGTCTGGATGTGAAAACCGCCGTATCGCCTCTTATACCATCTCCTGTGTTTGTGTGGGCGCGCAGATGTTCTCCTGGATGGGCGGGGCATCGCTGTGAGTCCGTCACCAGTAGTGAAGGTTCCAGCAGTTCAGGAGGGCGTAAGTGGATGCCTAAAAACAGAATAAACTTGGACCTGCGACTAGAGTTGCCATATATCTAGAAATGTATTTTGTGTGCAGGCACAGCCTCCATCGTGGTACCGGTGCTGCTCCTGCTCCTGCTGGTTCTGTTGGCTGTAGGAGGGTTGTTCTGGTACAGGAGGAGGATGAGAGGGTGAGTCATCGTTAAATGCATTCCAGTTGAGAGAGGTCTTTCATTCTACTTTCATTCTTCTTTCCTCTCTCCTACACTGTAATGGCATCTCCTCTGCTCCTCAGGTCTAGCCGGCCCAGCAAAACCGGCTCCAAACGCTTGCGGTAACCGTTGCAGGGGGGGGGGCACTACACCCAACCCTTTATACCTCGCCTCGTACCCATGAGTCTTAGTTGCTGTGCAGTGTTTGGTCCTGTGATGAGTGTGGCGTCATTCTTGCCTTTCAGTGTCTCTCCTGTTTAATCTGCCTCTTCAGGAGCTGTAGGACAGATCTGCAAGGAACAGATCTGTTTGTGTGTACTGTGGTCCTGTAATTGTCGTTCATGCTGTCACATTGTATTGCACAGTAGGGATGAGCATTTAAAAAGTCACTCTCTCTCTATCTCTCCCTCTCTCTATCCGCTGAAAGATTTATTTATTTATTTATTTTTTATTCAATAATTATTTATTTAATATTTATGTATTTATTTATGTGTTTATTTATTTATATATTTATTTATTTTTTATTCAATATTTATTTATTTAATATTTATGTATCTATTTATGTGTTTATTTATTTATATATTTATTTATTTTTTATTCAATAATTGTTTATTTAATATGTATGTATTTATGTATGTGTTTATTTATTTATATATTTATTTATTTTTTATTCAATATTTATTTATTTAATATTTATGTATTTATTTATGTGTTTATTTATTTATTTAGTTATTTATTTATGCAGGCTTTTTCTTGAGCACACACATCCCAAATATGATGAACTGCCTTGTCATAGCAGAATGAAAATGTTGAATGCAACAATTCATCTAGAAGTAAAAAAAAAAAAATCCACGTGTATGGTGTAAATGTGGCATTGATGCAAGCGTTTTTGCATGCTAACACGCCAGCCGTACCATTGCTACCAATCTGTGAAGTATGTAGACGTTGCTGCGGTATTCACAACAAGTTTTACTCGAATCCATACAGTTCGGCCCGTAAGTATTTGGACAAAAACTGAACAATATATGATTGAAGTGTAGGCTTTCAGCTTTTATACATTTCACAGATCTAAGGCATTGACCATTTTAAAAAAAACAACTTTTTTTATGGTCTCAAAAGAATTTGGACCAAGTGACATCAGTCTTTTTTCCGGGACTCATTTAATGACCCATTTCTGAGTTTTCCCAGATGCTTTCAAACAGTCACTGAAGGCAGATAATGTTCATCAAAATATTGAAAAAGTTGCTTTCTTTGTCCAATTATGTTTTCAACCCTGACATTGGCGCAAGGCTGAAGAAAAATTCTAAACTAGTAATGGCTTTCTTTTTTATGAAACTTCTTACATTAAAGCTGAAAGTCTACACTTTAATTGCATCATTATTGTCAAAGTTCATATCCATTGTGGTGGTGTTTGAACTCAAAATCATTAATTAAAACTCTGAATACTTCACTTCTGGACCTAACTGTATTTCAAGTTTCCACGCCAAACTTTGCTTTGAAACAAATATTAGCCCGATCACGATTGAAGATGCTCATCCCTACCGCATTTCAGTGGTGATTTAATTGCTAGCGATGTGATCTAGGATTTACTGTATGGTTTTTCATTTTGTGCGATGATCCGGATCAGTTTTGGGTTCAATCCAATGCTGGATTTGTGTCTGTGCCTGTGCTGTGGCTTTTGCTTTCCCTCAGTCTGGTTGGACGTGACGTCATGATCCGCCTCTCTTCATCGTATGGATGGATGTGTGCGGGCAACCGTTGTTGTGTCTGAGGGCTTAAACGTGGACCTTTCTGTGTGTCGTGTAGAGCAAAGGGCTTCCAGCACCAACGGATGACCAACGGCGCCATGAATGTTGAGATCGGAAACCCCGCCTACAAGATCTACGAGGGCGAGCCTGATGATGACGCCGGGGAGCTGCTCGACGCAGACTTCACCCTGGATCCAGACAAGGTAGGCCTACAAAGTGTTTGAGATAGCGAAAAAAACGGCCCTTATCCAATCTATAAATCTGATGGATTTTTTTTCCTGCCGTGTTTGACTCCTCCCAGCCTACAAACTTCACCAACCCAGTGTACGCTACGCTGTACATGGGCGCCCACAACAGCCGCAACTCGTTGGCCAGCACGGACGAGAAGAAGGAGCTGCTCTCTCACGGAGAAGAGGAGCCCCTCGTGGACCCCCTGGCGTAGGCCGCCGATCATGCTATTCCAAACACATCCCATCTTCTTGCCTTTTAGCGAAGAAAAAAAAAAAAAAAACATGGAGAGAGAAAAAAATTACAAAAAAAGTGGGAGAGAAAATGACAAAAAAAAAGGTGAACACTGTATAAAATGTACAAAAATGAAGGACTACTTTTGTATGTGATTGCAGTATTATATTTTGTTCTTTTGAGATTCTTCTGGTCAAAAAACAATAACATTTTCTATGAGAGATTTTTAATTTACACGTGTCCCTTACCCCTTTACCTAAATAGCCACTACCTCTGTGCAAAATGAAATGGAAAATTAGAAGTCATTATCATCGGAGCAGTTTTTTTTTTCATTATTTTTTTATGAATTGTAGAGAGAGCAAGAGAGAAAATAGAAGGGAAAAAAAACAACATTGTTCCGTTTCACCCGTGCCAACTTGTTTTGTTGTTTGTGTGAACTTTGAGAGGGAAAGGCAAAAACTCAAAGTTGTCCAAACTTGCGCGGCTGTTGTCTGGCTGAGGATCTTCGCAAGATTGCGTGAGACACGTCGGCGTTTGTGTACAGCACCGAATGCTCTTGAATTGATTGTGTCGTCTTCCTTGCACAGAATTCCAATTTGTTGCTATTTTCTAGGCTTTATATGGTCAGGTGGCTTTTTTAATGACACGGCTCTGACAGCTGGAGCTGGCGAATGAGGACTTTGCTCCCGGGTGAAACATTCCAGGCAGATGTTGCGAATGTGTCGAAGCATAACATGGTCAGCTCGTCAATACTGGGAGGACCAAAGCACACCCAGTCCGCGTGGCGAGGTGGTATCACGTGACTTACAGGGTCTTCCTCGAGTTGAAAGTGAGAAACGCCGACATCCTGATGGACCTTTTTTCTAAAATGTCAGTCTTGAGTAGCTTTTTAACCCCAAGTGGAGCGTTTTGAAAGGACTGTCTTGAAGTGCATTAAGGTCGTTTGGTATTTGTGTTGTTGTCGAGCTTTGTCAAACCTCCCGTGTCTAAATGGTGTGCCCTGCTGCTGCTAATGCTACCACTCTTGTCCTTACGCTCAAAATGCTGCTTCTGTCAGAAATGTGTCAGCCATAATCTTAGTGCATGTAAACACCAATCTTCAATATCTGAAATTATTCTTAAAGACAGCGACTGTTTTATTATTTTTTGGCATACCTGTCAGCAAGTGTTATTTTACTCAGTTGTATATATATATGTGTTTTGTATTTTAATTGAGAGATAAGTACAATCATTTTTGTTTCCCTGAGCAGCAGTTTTGCTTAAATTCATTAATTTTCCAATAGTTTTTTTTTTTTTTTTTAATGAATGACACATAGCTTTTATAGTACACAATGCATGGAGGCTCAGACTTTCTTCTGAAAAGAGACTAATGTTTAATTTTTGCTGGAGTACTTTACAGACTAAATAACAGATATTGTTATAAATAAATTGAAAATTGTACAGATAACAATTTGGTGTGTTATTTTAATTGGGTGCGCTTGTGTTTTGTGTATTTGCTGACGTAAGCTGTGTGTGTTATTACAGCCCAAGCAACAGGAGTTGTAAAGAATAGTGTTATTAGTTGTAATTTATAACAGAGAAGGTAATTTTTGTATTTTTTTTTTTAATATTGATCAATCAAAAAAAGGGCTACAGAAAAAAATGGCACAGCCGATTTTCTTTCGGGCATAAAAAATACTGTTCAAGGACAGCACAAAACTGCTGAGCAAAATTAGCAGCAAGAGCTAAGTTTGTGCATTTTCTTTCACAAAAATTAATTCATTAAAAAAATGTTTTATTTAGGTACTTGTTAGTCCTGGTTATTATTACAAATCCGCAAAAAAAAAAAAAATGCCTTATCTCATTACAAGCACAACTATTCTATGTCTGCCATGTTGTGGTGGTGATCATTAAACTAAACAGTGCCCGCCAATAGAAAAGAAATTGCATATAATTGACGCCTATTGAAATTTATAGGACATTTGTAATTTTATTTTCGTAAACCCACAAAAATTCTTCAAAAAATGCTGATATGATAAACCTCCGATATTCATTTTCCACGAAAAGAATTCTCCCTGACATGGTGCAGGTAATCCGGGTAACACACTAAACTAATTTGACAATACAGTATGTTTATTATTTTGGTTATAGTTTTCAGGGACAGTTCTGATGCATCTGAAAATGAAAAACTCCTCCAAACAACAAATCGGCAGCACAATATATATTTCTGTGTCCCATCTTCCAACACACAAAACACTGTAATCTTTGCAAATATACACAAATCAAACTGAATTCAGCTGATGCGCAAAAAAAAAAAAAACTTATAAAAAGATATATATTAAAAAGGCAACATCAAACCCAAACAAGCAAGGTGCCGTTTTACAAATCAGATAGCAATATTCCTAATACTGAAGTGGCATTTTGGAGTGATACAACAAAAGTCAAAAAAATTATCTGCTCTTTGCACAATATAATGTTTACAAGCCTTTTCATTTTTCCTTCCATGTTTTATTATTATTAATATTTATTATTTATTATCATTTCGTACCTGATGTATGATGACTGTTATATGAGCGTTAGGAGCGCTTCCAACGTTCGGCGCAGGTGAGCCTGCTACAGCGGCGTCTGTTATACGGAAGTGGAAGACATCAAGTGTAAGCAGCGGCGGTGTCGCGTTTGAGCCATGACATCATCAGCGCGGTCGTTACTCTGCTTCATCTCTCAGAATGAACCTGGAATGAACAGAGAATCTTGGGTTCATTGTTTCAAAAAGTGACATCAGGTAGATTAGGTAAGTGAGTATGGAGTCTTTCTTAAAACTCATCAAGAGTCTGAATTAACTTTTTAATGAGAATAAATGTAAAATGAATTTTTTTTTTTTTTGATGAGCAAAGATTTATTTTTTTTATTGCCTTAATTTTGCTGACTTTAAATAATCCTTTACAGCAGTTTGATTATTTGCATGCTTACCACTCAGTAACTCCAGGCACCAGCTGTACCTCCGCCAATTCGATCTGCACCTACAGAACACAATGAGCATATTTGTTTCAGCACATTTACTTAACACAAGTACTTTAAAGAAGTCAAACGAGGAAAGAACAGTAAGTCGAAATTACCTGCCCAATGGCGTCACGACTTCTAAATGAGGCTGAGTTGTTCTTCACTGACACGCTGAGGCGCCTCAACTTCAAATCTTCCGCAGGCAAGTTGTATTCAAACCTGAAGGGAAGTCGCCAAAGATGATATGAGGCAGCCAACATCCCAAACAAACAAGAACCATAAATGAATACGACTTTAGTCAGGTACCTTTCATTAAATTCAGGGTTGAGATCTCGTTTCTTCACAGCCGTCTTCTTCTTGGAGGCCTTGCTTTTGTCTGGCATCAGCATTATGGAGACGTAGCTGTCGACAGCGTCCTTACTGGAGCACAACAGACCTCTGTGCACAGATAACAAAAGCATTCCGAAAGTCTTTCAATCGTACTTTTCGTGTCGATAGACATGAGATATTTCATCAGGGTACGTTACGGCAACACGATCCCTTTTGTTGAGTGGTGCGCATTTTCACAGCAAATTTAGACATACTTTTTTTGTGTTGATGGAGAGGCCGTATATTTCACACTCCCCCAACTCTCCATCTCAAATATATATAGTCTTACTTGTCCATAAAAAAGTATTGTAAGTACGCCTCTACATAACATTGTATCCTTATTAACAGTAAAGAAAACAAAAAAAATAGAAATGATCTGAATAACTAACATTGTTTACACTCAATGTGTACATGCTTGACAATGAGAGCGCCACCTACTGTAATGAATGTGTAATTACACTTTATTCCCTTTTTTTTTTTTTTTTTTTAAATAGCACATTCCCAAGCATTGCACCGCACTGCACGCCCCTCCCTGCTGGGGGTGCCCTTTCTCCAATTTGAGAAAGACTGTTGTAAAGGCAAAGCCATAGTATTGGAACACATTAGTGTAGGTATGGTAAAAAAACATAACATTGTGATTGCTTACCTGCAGGAATGTACAATAATGACCAGCTTTCCCTCTCTTGAGTCATATGAAAGTGACAACTTGACCTGCCCATTCCCAGATCCCCGACTGGCGTCAGCACAAGGCAGTGTCCCACCACTGATCATGTCCACCATTTTGGTCTCCAGAACCTAGAAGTCAATCAACGAGCGTTGTCCACGAGTGCACTACAGTGTGTGCTGTGCACCGGAACCGTTTTCATTCCCACCTTGAGTTCAAGCCTCAGCAGGACCTGGCTGTCGGGTGCCGCTCCATCCAGATGGAACCACTGATCCAGGAGCAGTTGTGGCTGTGCCAGCAGCTCCCTTACACAAACCACCAGCGAACCCATCGGCTGGTCCCAGCCGCTGGACAACTGCGATACAAAAAAAAAAAAAAGTATTCTGACTTAAATATATTAAAGCAAATGAAACTTAATTTTGGAACTGTATGCAGAATGAACATGAATACTGGAACTGGTCTTACCTTGAGTACAAGCATCTGGTGTTGAGGGTCACGCACAAGGAAGTAGAACGACTCACCCCATTGGGGATTGGTGCTGCGGTCACACAGCTTGAGCAAAGACAGTGAACATTTTGGATTGATCATTTTATCATTTCTGGGTACACTGCATTACACGTTCCGAGTCTCACCTGCGTTTTGTAGGTTGTGTCGCCAAGAACAAGCTCAGCTCCCGCTTTGGGCTCCTTTCCACTTTTCTTCAGCTGGAAAAACGTACCGGTACACGTTTTATTTTCTGACAATGCTGCGGTCGTCGTTCAGAATAGACGGAGAAGCCGCCGGCGACTTACGGGTAAGGAGAGCGCTCGCTCCAAATGGACAAAGAGCAAAGCAGCAGAGGGGGTGGCTTTGTTCTTAAATGTCTGGAGTGACTGAAGCTGCAGAACCTGAACAACATATGCCAGACAACAACTTGGCACTCAGTGAATTCTTCATTTGGTACTCTTGCACAATCTAAAGTGAGGTTTTACAATTAGCTTATTTGGGTCCATGAGTGGGGAAATATATCGATGAAGGTAAACAAAACTGTAAAATCGGCGCCTATTATGACGCAATGCAAGCTGCGAGTTACAACCGCAATAATAAAAATGATAGTTAATCATTTTTATCCATTTCTAACTTTTAACAGACTCATGGATTCTCACTTAGTCAATACAATTCCACATTGAATATAATAAAAATAAAATGAAATATAAACCAACACAATTTCCTAATTTGATAAAATTAAATGAATAAAAATTCTAACAATCACGTTTAATAGTTTTTTTTAATCATAGTAATTAAGTTTTTCTATGTGCATATTTTTCCTAAAATTGAAAAAAAAAAAAAGCAGACAGACAGAAAAGGACAGAGAAAAAATATATAACATGATTTTTCTCAGGGTATATTTTGATAATTTATTCGTGTCAGACAATATTTTTTGGGGGCACAAAATGGGTCATAAGCCTGACTGAAAAAGAAAAGCGTCTGGCATTTGTTTGAGGGGAGGCTTTTACTTCTTCAGGCAAGCCCATTAATTGAGGCATAGTTAATTAAATTGTGCAAGTGTACCTAATGATATGGCCACAGACTAAATATTAAATTAGCCGTGTCATTGCTAATGCCTCCCATCCCAAAATTTCTAACTAATAAACATCCAAACCTGGTCAAGTTGAACGGAACGCGACACTGTAGGAACCCACTCCAGGATCAAGTGAAGCCGCCCGGACTTCACATCATTCAGGGTGTACCACTGCAACACATGTTAGTTGAGCTACTGAAGCAAGAAAATGAGAAGAAAAAAAAAACGGTACAAAAAAGATAACTTGACAAACCTGATCTATGTTCTGTGATCTGATGACCTCACTAAGTTTAACACTGAACCTATGAGACATGTCAACAGACATTAATCAGCTATCTGCCGTACCTGAACACACAGACTAAATCCCACTACATGACACAAACCTGCCCAGGAAGTCGTCAGAATCTAAATCTTTATCGAACGCTTCAAATAAAATTTCCTGGACACTGCGACTGCTTAAAACTACCTGTAGAAAGAAAACAGAATAAATAAGGGAAAGAGCCTCATATCATTTTGATACAAAGCTCAACAAATGAAACACCAAATCATTAAATCATGAACTAAAACATGAATTGGAATTAGGTAAAAAAAATGTCCCCACTTTACCATAAAAACGTGTAACCAGTTTAATAAATTATTCATTGAAATATCAAGTGATGTCATTATTAAGGAGTTAAAAATCAAACTTGATCGTTATTTCTACCCGCCTTTGACACTTTGGGGGTAATGGGTCAAATTTATTGCTGTACATGAAAACCGAACAAACTGGATATGGACGGAGGCTTCCTTACAAAGTTGAACCATGTTTACCTCATACATCTCATTCCACGTGGGGTTGAGATTCTCCTTGACAACCAGGCTCTTGAACGTAACCCCTCCAACGTTGATCTTGACATAGGGGTCACTCTTGCCCTTCACCATGCCCCCCATCAGGTTGTCCTTAGCAACCAGACTCTGGGCTGCCAGCAGGTGAATCCTCAGCAACCCCTGCAGCATGTCCAGAGCAAGTCAATTATGATCGTGGATACATAACGAGGCATTAGTTATACATTAGCCAGGATATGATTTGCCATTTAGAACGAGAATGTCACTCAGCGTAGCGCCGAAAACCACACAGGCCAGAACGGACACAAGTTCATTCGTAAGAAGACGACTTCCTTGTTCTTGGAGAGGGGCGGTGCCATTCCAGTGATGCAATAAATGGGAAAATGGTGAAAATAAATTGCTTCAGCAGCAGTTTTAGTTTGATTTGTGTAATATTGCTTTCGCTATGTGTCTTTAATATTTTACTGTCTAAATGACTGAAAGCAACAAAGTGAGACTTTTTCACATTATTGTAAATGCACATAACATAAAAGATAACAAATTGGCTAAGAGATAAAAAAAAAATGTTTCTAAAAGCATGAATCAAGAGAATAACTAATCTGTTCTCCATAATAAAATGTTTGATTTATTATAGTTATTAATAGTAGAACCTTTATATAAGCAGAGTTCACTTCAAACTTTCAGCATAAAGAGTTTGCCTTGCATACAAAATATGCAGCTCAGGTCCACACAGAGTGCAGAGGACAATTTCACAATAATAGTTAAACAAAACAGGAAGTGGGCCATTGATTCACTGTGACTTTAAAAACAAAAAACACAAAAACCACATGGTGTTGATTCATCATCATCATGCGACCGGACGGGTGCAAAGAATGTCGTCTCATTTTGATCAACTTTGAAGGAACCTAATATTTGAAATTCACCTCATATTTCAACATCATACTTCTTGAGACAATAACTAAGCACCTATTTTAAAAACGCAACTATTTCATTTGACTGGCTAATTAGAATACACACCAGACCCACCTCAGTGCCAAAATCCTGGCTGGGGCTTGTGTGCGGTGGAGAAATATCAATTTGGGGAGGTCCAGACACTGTGAAGTGGGCGTCGGCATTCACACCAGCACTGCACACACACACACATAAAAAAAATACTTGTGTGTGCTGACACCATAAACAAGTACAAATTGTAAAAAATCAAAAATTGTATGTCGCACGCTTACTCCTCTGTCATCACATCTTGCATCTCGGTGTCCTCTGTATGAACTTGATGGTCTAATGGCGTTTGCTGCTCTTCGGCATTTGCTTGATCCTGAGGCACATATCAAGCGTGAAGTGTGAAGGTGAAACTCGACAGAACTTTGCAAAAAATGTGCTAAGACGAACCGTCGTGTCAGGGGGCTGAATTGTGAAGGATTCTGCATCATCTTCTCCTGCTTCCATCGACGTTCGCTGGCTTGGAACTACAGCAGGACTGACAAAACACACTCTGGTTTAAAAAAAAAAAAAAAAAATTAAATGCTAAATAAAACACTCACTCATCTAAAGGCAGCCTTGAACCATTTTCCTCCTCCGTGGCGACCATCTTCCTTGAAGTAAGACCATAAGGTTGTGGTGCTTCAGTCATCCTTGAGTTCAAGATCTGTTTTGCAAAAAAAGTTCAGGTTATGTGTTGCACAAACAGCCACAACATAAGGAATGATTTTAGAGTCCAATCAAAATCAAGTCAATTAAATGTTTTTTTTTTTGTTCTCCATTGCTAAACTACACGAAACGTGTACATTCCACCATCTTCCTGTAGGGGGCAGTCATAGGCACCTTAAGTTCAGCCCTCAGTAGGATCTCACTCTCAGGCAATGCTCCATCCAGCGGCAGCCACCAATCCAGGACCAGCTGAGGTTCTGACAGAACCTCTTTCACAGGAATCACGAGGGAGCCAATTGGCTTCTCCCAAGCACTGGATAACTACAGACAAAATATCGGAATATTACACTTTGGTGCACATTCAATATTGCGAGTATTTACCTTGATGATGAGCATCTCCTCGGTAGGGTCATGGACCAAAAAATAGAAGGCCTCGTTCCACTCGGGGGACCTTGTGCGATCACAGACCTTCACACAGGAGAAGGTCAGACTTAACTGTGTCAAGTATAACTTAATACTTTAGTTCAAAGATCCCCGTTGGTAAAAACCATACCTTAGTTTTGTAGGTTGTGTTACCCAAAACAAGCTCAGCCGCAGCCTTTGGCTCCTTTCCACTTTTCTTAAACTGGACACAGAATGACATTATATTAGACGTCGCATTTTTTGTTATAGAAAACACAAATCTAATTAGATTCTGATCTGATATTTGTATCACTTAAATGATTTCATTTTTGAATTGCAAAATAAAAAAATAAAAAGATTTTTTTCCACATCGGTGCCATTATTTGTAATACAGTGCACTGCCACATAGTTGTGATTCGGCTTCGGATTCGTATTATTCCTAGAAATTAAAACAATTAAATAAACTGTTTCAACAGCTGAAATTCCCATCTGGGAATCAATAAATAATCAATTATCCTAGAGGAGCTATTTGCCGTGTGAAGAAGTGACTCACGGGCAACGTGTGTGCTCTGTCCAAATAAACAAAAAGCAAAGCTGCAGAGGGAACCGTCTTGTTCTTGAACGACTGCAAAGACTGCAGCTGCATCACCTGAAAGATACACAGACTTTACAGTATACAGGATATAGTCATCATGGAGACGGATGAGCTACCGAATCAACGTTAACAAAAACCTTGGAACTGTTTAAAAAAAAATGCATTAGTATTGACAATATCCAAGTATCGAGTATTTTTACGTGCAGCAATATGAGCAATGCAGAATGTTCTTACTTTGTCCAGGGAGTCATTATGGGACACCGTTTGGACCCACTCCAGTATGAGACGGACACGACCAGACTTAACATCACTCAGAGTGTACCACTGGAAAATAAGGAATATTTAGTGAGCAAAAAAATAAATAAATAAAAATTAGATATTAACCTATTCACTAACAGTCGAGTAAAAAAGAAAATGGATCATTGACGTCTTTAGCCGTCAATGGCAGTAAATGAGTGAAAACGCAGTTTGGGTGTCTACGCACCTGATCTGTATACTGGGCGCTAATGATGTCCGCCATACTGACGTTAACCCTGTCGAGAATAATTTAGAGGTTGAGTGTGTGCATTTGATGGTGCGTGAAATGAATCTCCATCACTTCCTCACCTTCCTAATAAGTCATCTTTGTCCATGTCTTTGTCATACAGCTCCACATTGACATCCTGTCCACACTGAGGCTTCATCACCACCTGTTGGATCCCAGAGGAAAAAAAAACCCGCTAGATTACTATCCCATCGTGATCATTTCGCCGAACTCGATTAAACGCAGCCCTGTGCTATTTTGTCGCAACTAATGCTGAGCACCTGATACATCTCATTCCAGACGGGGTTGAGATTCTCCTTGATGACGTTGCTTTTAAATACGGTCTCTCCAACTGTGATCTTGGCATAAGGGTCGCTCTTGCCTTTCAACATACCACCCATCAGGTTGTCCTTGGCGACCAGATCCTGAGCCTCCATGAGGATGATTCTCATTAGGCCCTACAGGGAGAAGAAGGATGATTTCACAGGTGTGGAGAGCTATTTTAAGGTCGTTATTTGATGACTTGCTGCCCTTGTAGCAAATAATCAAACAGTAATTATTTGGATTCTTTGAATCTCAACTTGGGCATTGTGGACATTTCTGAGATAAGAAAAAGGTCTTAAAAGGAATGCTTGAATGAATTTGACAAACAGAAATGTGAGGAATGTAATGACGTCATTACCTCGTTGGCAAAGCTGAGGTCTGGTGAAGTATGAAGAGGTTTCACCAGAGCAGGACTTGACGATTCTTCTTTTGTATCGTTGGGCACATCAGCTTCAGGTGTCAGCACGTCAACTTCTTCATGCATCATCACTTGTGGGACAAGGGTTTCTACAGGAGCATCCACTGAACTTGATCTCCAAAAAAAAAAAAAAGAAAATACATTATTGATTTTATTTTATTTATTTGTATTTGTATTTATTTTATTTAACTTATTTATAATTTATTTGTGTTTTTATTTATTTTATTTCATTTATTTAATATTTATTAATTTTTATTTTATTTTTTTATTATTTATATTTGCACTGGAGGGGCGAGCTCTCCGATCTTGTTGTCCACTGAGTATAATGACAATAAAGAACATTTTGATTCTAAAACAAGAAAAATAGTATGTGAGACTAGACTTACTTTTGGATGATATCACCCTCACGTTTCTGTTGATCGGGAAAGCGATTTGCGTCCTTCAAAGTGACCTTAGCTTGATCACTGACACGGGGACACTTGCTTGGTATCAGCATCTGCATCGGAAAAATAATGACAATGACTTCAAATTTGGAATATTTATACGAATAAAAGCTCTCCTACCTTAAGTTCAGCCCGAAGAAGAACCTGACTCTCAGGGGAAGCGCCGTCCAGATGGAACCACTGATCCAGGACCAGCTCTGGCTCAGCGAGCAACTCTTTGATAGGAACCACTAAAGAACCCATGGGCAACGCCCAGCTGTGGGAGAGCTGGAGAAATAAAAATGTTTGCATTGACCTTCCGGTAGCTTCAGTGAGAGAGGAACAACATTACGAGTGGCAGTGGAGTTTTAATACTAAAGAGAACAAAACCTGCTGCAGATCATGCTGTTATTAATAGGGGAGTGATATTGACGTGAAAAAAACCTTTTGGTAAATTTGACAAGAACAGAGTCAATTTTACTTGTTTATTAAATTAAAAAGAAAAGGACTCAAGTCACTCAAGAGAAGGAAGGTTTTTAAGTTGTCTTGTGAATGACATGTACTTTGTAAAAAGAAATTAAAAAAAAAAAAAAGGAAAAAAGGAAAACACCTTCCCTTAAGTGACTTTTATTTTGTATTTAATAAATGAACAAAATGGACTTGAAAACTCTTCTTGTAAAACACATTTTAAAACAAATAAAACTAACACTAAAACTAAGAACTGAACCAAAAATAAGAATTAAAAAAAAATCTACTAAAAACTAGCAAACCTGCTCACAAATTAAGTGAATTTAAATAAATAAATAAATAAATAAATAAAATGTTGCTATAATATCAAGTATTTGCATACCCAACACATCGGAGGTCAACTCCAACCTCCCAATAGTTCTAGTCAAGCACACATAAACCATGACCAAATGATTTCAGAGAAAATGTGACATAAGTGTGATGATAAGTAAACACTGCTGTCTCCATAGCTTTGAGTCTGACTGGTTTTGAGAACAAATAGCAAATCCCCTTTTTCTGAATTTCAAGGCATAGCAAAGTTAAAACACAATGGACAAAACAGACCCAAAGTGGTCTTGAGACCATATTCAAGACCAGACAACCCTATGAAGTAGTCCTGAGACTGCACTCCTAACACTAGCACTTCCTATAAAAAGATTTTAATACATCATAAAAAGGGACTGTGAGCTGATCAGCAAAACAGTTATTACAAAAAAAACAACAACAAAAAACAAGAAACGATCCCGTTGCCGCAAATTACAATAAAAAAAAAGAACTTACGATAAGATCTTTTTGACTCATCTGATCACAGCTACTACGTCTTGAACTGGCCGCGCACTAAGCGGCACTTGCAATTTTGTGAATTTTACAAAGATTTACTTGTCTGTTTGTCTGACTACCTTGACAAGAAGAATATCCTTTCTGGGATCCCGGACCAAGAAGCAGAAGGCCTCATTCCACTCGGGTGAGATAGAGCGATCACACACCTGCAGGAGAGATGAACGCGTCAGTGTAAGGGATGTCATTAAACTGGTTATGATCGTCCTCTCTCTGGCATTTTCAACAAAAAGAGGAGGCGGCGTCTCACAGTTGTTTTCCGAGACATTTCTCCAAGAACAATCTCGGCTCCCACTTTTGGCTCTTTTCCACTCTTCTTCACCTGTTGATCATGGGGAGTAATAAACAGCGACGATGTGTCCAATGTGTGTCCCATTGTCCTCCAACAAACTTACTGGTAAACCATCGGCCTGTTCGATGAAGACAAACAGAAGACCCGCAGACGGAACCGCCTTGTTCTGGTAGGACTGCCTGGAATAGAACTGAAGAACCTGAAGAGACAAAACAGAGCAAGTGACTCATCACCGTCATCATCATCATTTGCATGATGTCACGGTTTGGGTTCAAGTGCCAACCTGATCCACTTGGTCTGCGTCTGACGATGTCGGAACCCATTCCAGTACCAGGTGGATCCGACCGGACTTGACATCGTTAAGAGTGTACCACTGATGGATGAAAACACACCATTATAGGATACTAATACCTACTTCTTGGCGAAATAAAATAGTTGTGCGATCGTACCTGATCAGTGTCCTGAGAATCAATGATGTTCTTTAGATTGATCTTCAGCCTGTATTTGAGGGCAAAGTGAGATTAGTTGACATCTCAAAATTATTAAATTAATGAGCATCAATACATAGAGTATAATATGATGCTACCTGCCCATGAAATCATCCTTCATGTCCATGTCTTTATCAAGCACCTCCAGATGGAGTTCCTGACCGGGCAACTGAGTCAAAATCACCTGAGGAGGAATTAAATTGAGAATATATCAAAGCCATGATCATGTCGCGTTCCTAGAACTGATGACGGGGATTTAGTTACCTCGTACATCTCATTCCAGGTGGGGTTGAGATTAGCCTTGATGACTTGGCTTGTGAAGGTTTCCCCTCCGATATTGATTTGGACATAGGGGTCGCTTTTGCCTTTCACCATGCCGCCCATCAGGTTGTCTTTGGGGACAAGGTTCTGCCCAGTCAGCAGGTGGATTCTAAGCAGTCCCTGCAAACAAAAGTGATACCGAATTAGTAGAATGAGTGCACAAAAAAATAATTTAAATTGGGGTGGAAGATCAGGTGGCAGACTTATCGTTACCTCTGTGGCAAAGCTGCAGTGGGGAGAGGTCTCCTGGGGTAACGTTTTGCTTCCAGATTCCAGGTGAGAAGACACGTCGGCTGTAATACGTTCCTCATCTAACCACAGCATCTATACGGTGAGTGGAAGGAAAAAAAAAATAATGCATCCAAATTCACGGGTCATTCATTTGCGTAAGTCCACACACCCTGAGAACGGCGTTGATATAAATGCGACTAGCTGATCCAGAGTTGTCCAACTGGAACCACTGGTCCAGAGAGAGGTCAGAAGAGGACAGCACACGAGACAGAGGGATGGTCAGACTGCCCAATGTCTGCACACGGTCAACATCCTTCACCTGGTACACATAGTTCAAAGGCAATCATCAGCAATTTCTCTCACGAGAATGAGGCAGACTTGTGGAAAGATGGCATAAGATAGGTGCGTCAAACACATTTTTGTGGACGGGCCACATCGTAGTTATGGTTTCCCTCAGAGGGCCGTTATGAGTGTGAACCCGTATGAAATGTATGATTACCTACACACAACAAATTGATGGAAAACCAGTAAGTTACTGTTTGTTCAGAAATTCTTCAATTTATTTTAAAATAAATGGCAATATCTCATATCTCAATGCAGTTAAAAGTGTAGAAAATGAGCTAGAAACAGTCCCTTTGCGGGCCACATAAAACGAGTTCGCGGGCCAGATCTGGCCCCCGGGCCTCAAGTTTGACACCTGTTGTGTAAAATAAACAGTATCATTTGAGCCATACCGCAATATAACTTCAAGGAAATATGCATTTTTGCATAATCCAGCAAACTAACAAACTAACAAAAAACGATCCAAATATTCTTTTAGTCCCTCCACTTGGAAGAGGTCATAGGTCAAGGACCATGCAGAAGTAAAATTATCTTTTTAAAGTCGCTTGTATTGGATCTTATTAGAGTGTGCAGGCGTACCTAATATTGCGAGGACAAAGCAACATATGAAAAGTTACCTGAATGTCAATATCCTGCTTGCGTGGATCTTGGATAAAAAAGGTAAACGCTTCTTCCCACTCTGGATCGATAGTTGTGTAACATGTCTTAAAATGATAATAAACAGAAGAAGCGGTTAGTCGGTACAGGATCGATAATATGTGACATTGTCATTGAGATCAACCTTGCTCTCTCTGGTGATGTCCTGCACGGATAACTGCACCATGGGGTCGGGCTCTTTATTTCCCTTTTTCATCTATAAAAATGCAGAAGATTGATTTTTTTATGAATAAATAATACAGCACATGTGATCTATAGTGGAGAAACATTTGAATAAAAAGTGAGGAACTTCACCAGCAACTTGTATACAGGAAGCAAGCATTTTATGAGTCCCATTTAAGGAGGCAAAGCTCGACATGACGACCAAAATGAGTTCCACAGATTTTTGTCACGAGGGGGGAGGGGCTAAATATAACCACACTTGAGTCTGTGTTTGTGGGCAGGGTTAGAGGGCACAGGAACAACTGTGAGGTATGCTAGACAGATGGCGAAGAGCGGCGTCATTGTTACCACACAGGAAGCAACTGTGAGCTGCGCAAGCGAGGTGACTCACTGGAAGCGCTTCAGCCTTGTCAAGATAGACCACCAAAATGGCGGAGGAGGGCGGGTCGGCCGTCTTACTGGTCACACTCTCGTTCCTCTTCAGGATCTGGAATGGGAGCGCGTTCCTGTTAATATTTCATGCCCAAATTGTCGTTATCGTGTAGTAAAAAAATAAATAAAATCATCATAGCACACCTGTTCGAGTCGATCAGTGGTCGGCATTAAGGCCAACCACTCCAGTCTGAGATGGACCCGACCTGAAGGAGTATCTTTCAAAGGGAACCACTGAGGACAAAAGAACATAATGAGACCACTTCACGCAATTTAATGAAATGAATGTGTGAATATTGTATATAAGATGTATATTTTGTTTGACTGCATCTTTTCTTAAAACAGAAGCATTCATTATAATGTGGACATTTTTAAATATTGCCCCTAAATTGTCAAGTACAATCGTGAAAATGTCAAATTGTCCAATTAAATATTTATGAATTTTGAGTTTCTACAAATGTCTAAAAAAATATAACAAAATAAATAAATAAAATAAAAAATAAAAATAAATAAATAAAATAAAAAATAAAAAATAAAATAAAAAACCTTTTTAGGAAATGTCTCAAAAAGATATCCAAAATTAAGAAACAGCATTTTCTTACATTATCAACAGCTATGGACTTCTTCACAATACCCAAATCCAATTTGGTCCTAAGTGGAAGAAAAATAAATAAGGGCATTAATAAACCAAATCAGCAAATACACCTTGGGAAAAAAGACAAATCAAAGTGCTTCCCTCATCGCCGTGTGATTGACATTTGTGACACTAAACACACAAAGAGAAATTACAACATGAATGATGCACATGTACCTGCCCAGGAAATCATCCTGGTCGGGATCTTTGTCATAAACCTCCACCTCCAGTTCCTGACCAGGCACTTCATGGACTATCACCTGGCGCACCAGACACGGGTACAAAGAAATGTATACAGACAGAATGCTTGGAAAATGGCTGCTGACTCACATTGAATGAAAGACAAATGGAACATTGAAAGTCAGTCCCGTGTGTCCAAAATGGAACGAACGTTGCGCACGATCATTAGCCCTCCATGTTCCTCACCTCATACATCTCTCCCCACTTGGGTGCGTCGGTGTTGTCAAAGTGGTGGGAGGTGAACATCTGCGGACCCACTCGCAAGATGGCGTAGGGGTCTGACAAGCCCGCCATGACTCCTTTCACGTAGCTGTCTTTTGCTGCTAGTTTTTCAGCCTCCACAAGGTGGATGCGCACCACACCCTTTAGGGAGAATCACGACGGCGTGAAGGTACGAGAAATACGCAACGTTGTGGTGGATTGTATCGTTACCCTGGGCAAAGGGGAGCGAAGATGCGCCACGTGGAGGTTTGGAACCAGGGGGACGACCAGACGGTTGGGCAGCACCAAGAAGGAGGCGATGGCGTCCATGATCATGCTGTCAGACATGACACTGGAGACGAAGACGGAGGACAACAGCATTTTTCAAGACGTTAAGAAGCTACGGCCTCGAGTCAGGTTAAACAACGGGTTGCCAGTAGAAACATTTAAGTCATTATCTTATTTACTTTAAGGGGTCAAACTCAAGGCCCGGGGGCCAGATCTGGCCCGCGGACTCATTTTGTGTGGCCCGCGAAGGGCAAATCATGTGCGTCAACTTCACTTTTAACAACATTGAGATATGAGATCTTGCCATTTATTTGTTACCAATCCTCTCCTTTTAAAATAAATTGAAAAATTGTTGAACAAACAAGTACTGACTGGTGATCATACATTTATGTGGATACACAGTTATAACGGCGCTCTAAGGGAAAAACCATACGATGTGGCCGGTCCACAAAAATTTGTTGGACACCGCTCCTTTAAGGTATTTCTCATATTTAATATGGTGTGGAAAAACATTAGATTATTCGTGCATGACTCACTTCAATCCGGGGATATCCAGCAAATTAGTCAATCCTGTCCAGTTGATATCTAGTTTCTGGGACGACATAAACGAATATTGCAAATCAATCGAGATGGGACTCAATATTGGGGTGTGCGACAAGAAGAGGACAAATAAAAGCGAACGTGGACGACGGATCAACCTACGGGTCTGCGGATGAAGAACATGGTGACGGCACCCACAATGGGGACGTCTCCAATCAGAGGCTCCAGAATGACTCGCATCATCCCATTCAACTAGGTGGACACGGAGAGGAAATAAATGTGACATCCGCGTGGAGATTCCATCCTTCGTGCGACATGATACTTCTTAAGACGATGACTCACTTGTATTCCCTTGACTCCAGCTTTGCAGAAGTATCTCTTTACTTCCACGTTGATCTCTACATTGCCAACGTAGCTAAGAGGAACAGGCCACCCGCATTTATTTTCAGCATTTTTACAAAATGTGACAGCCAACGGCGTGAGGCGACATTTTACCTGATATAAAGATCAAGCAGGACCTGTCCTTTGTCATTCTCTGTGTGAGCTTTGATCCCAACCACCTTCATGGCCTGCAGGAAAACAGAACAAACGTTACGAAGGCAACAGACCTAAAGCATAGCATCAAAGTAAAAGATAACATCCGTCACCTTGTCGCCCATGTCCACTTTTGTGAAACTGAGCGTCTGGAGGTGGCTGCTTGACGCCCGGATAGACGGAGCGATGGTCTCCACCAGGAGCTTCTCCAGATATTGGCCCACAAAAGGCCACACCTGCTGCAGCACCTGCAACAACACCCAGCACGTGGAATCAAACATTTATTCATTTCCTGGACCTTTTAACATTTTTTTTCCCCCCATCACAGGAGAGCTGACTTTCTTTTGCTGCACCCACAGCAACTATTTCTTTTTTCGATCCTCAGAGAGTTCTAATATGCCCTTTATTAGTCCCACAATGGGGAAATTCGAGATTCGAACTCAGGCCTCCTGGGGAGACTGGGTCCTGAACGCGGCGCCTTAGACCACTCGGCCATCCATTAAGTGACATAACGCCCAATGACTCAGAATGAGAGAGCATGAGAGCAATAAAACAAAAAATAACATATAAAAATGTCATATGATAGGGAGGTCATAAATGGCTAATTGGGTTGAATTTGGACAATTTCACATCGGGGTGTACTCACTTTTGTTGCCAGCGATTTAGACAGCAATGACTGTGGGGTGAGTAAAAAAAAATAATTTATGCACCCCATTCATAACGCGGACCTTGCAAAACTAAAAGTCACGTGACAAGGAGGGCAAAAAATGGCTAATTGGGTTCAATTTGGACACTTTCATGAAGGGGTGTGGTCACTTCTGTTGCCACCGATTTCGTTCGTAATGACTGTGGGGTGAGTTATATTGAAGGGGACCGTAAGGTTACACTACTGATGACATTGAATTGTCGCATTTCTTCAGTGTTGTCCTTCAAAAAGAAATCCAAAATTGACAAAAATGCAAGGGGTGAGATAGTCTCTATTTTCCTGTTTCAAAATTTGCCGTGTACTGAGGTCGGATCGTGTATCGGTGTGACACACAGAGTCATGACGATAATTCTTGATGCTCTGCAGCCAGAGATTGCAGCTTCTTTTTTTTTCTTTCTTTCTCTTTTTTTTTTTTTTAAACAGTGCGCTCATAAAACTATGCGGAACATCTAAAAGTCACCCCAAGATTTTTACTCTCAAAATGCTTGATTGCTATAAAGTCAAATGTTGTTTGAGCATAACAATCTCTTGAGAGATTTAGAGGCCATAATGATGAGGCTTTATTAAAAACAGTAAAGCAACAAAAAAATGGAATTGCTTTCTGTAACTTTTAACGCTGAACATTGAGTGTGTGTGTCCTTTTGTGTGAAACGAGCAGCTGACTCCCTCAGGAACAACATGGCAACTGCTCAACTTTTTACCGTTGTGTCATAGACTGCCGCCATGAAAACACATTCTAGTCCCACGAAGGAAAAGAATGAGAAGCAAGCGCAGTGATTGGCTTGTGTGTTGTCGTCTGGGTATTTTTTATTAAAGGTCGGCAACAACCGGCATAAGTGGGGAATGAGTCATCAGATGTCTGCCTCACGTGGAGTCCTCGAAGCAGACTCAAAACTTCACATTGTCTGCCTCTAACATCTTGTGATCCTAATAATGTGTTTGATATTTTTTTTATGACTTCATAATCAACCGAAGTGAGGGACGGGAGAGTGTTCGGACAAAGCCAGCTGTTTCAGTTTCTTCATGCGGGGGTTGCTCCGCCCCCTTCCGCGGTAAAGTGGAAATGTTGAGTGGGTTGACTGGCACGAATACTGTACGGCTTCAGACTGTGTGACTGCAACAACAGGGGGGGGGGGGTTGCCTTCGCTGCTGCAACATGGCTGCCGCCATTAAATAAGCATCACATGTCGATGCCGAAGCGTCAGTCAGCACAGCAGCTGTGTTTGATCCCATGTGTGCTTTAATAAAAGGCCAAACAAACGGATTTTTTTTTTACCTTATTCAGCCATTCTACTTTCTCCACATCCGGAAAGTTGACCTGTGGAGAAGAAAAAAAAAAGGACATAATGTAGTTCAATTGTGATTGGGTACATTTTAATTAAATTATTGTTGTATTGAACTGGAGCGGGGAGCTCGCTAATCTCGTTGCACACTGAGTACAATGACAAAAAAGGGCAATATGATTCTGATTCTGAAATAGTGTAACAAATACTTTACAGTATAAAGCACTGCATGAAGGTGCACCTAATGACACGTGAAGATCTGTCAAGTTAAATCATTTTTGCCGCAGTGCTTCTTTGACTCAAGTTTAATATCTTAGTGTTCCGAAACAAAACATCAATTGAACAAAAATAATGTAAATAAATGTTTTATATCACAGAGTAACTAATTTGAATGTTACTTAGAGGACTGCTTGGTTAAAGGTTTTCTCTAGGCATGGGCAAACTGTGGCCCGTGGGCCACATGCGGCCCGTTCAACGTTTTAATCCGCCCCGCCGAATTTAAGAAAAATGAAATGACTAAACCTTGTTAATGTTTTATTTTCAAAATACTGTGGTTTTCAAAGACATACATATATTCTTGTAATGCTTTTGTTCACTTTCATTTAAAATTAAAAGATTTCTTTTCTCCAATGAGGTGAAGTTACCAAAACACTCCATCCATGCTCCTGGTCTGGCCCCTCTGTCAATTTTTAGAACCCATTGTGGCCCGCCAATCAAAAAGTATGCGCACCCTGCTCGATGTAGTCTGTCTGCTTGCCAACACCATCGTGCAAAACCACTCAGACAGCCAGTATCCAGAAGGATCTCACTCAGCTGGGTGTGGCCTCACAGAAGAACTTGTGGCAATCTGCATGTCCATTTTGGGAATCGTGCTTTCAGGATGCGGTGGCAAATGCATTGATTCCACTTTTGAGAATGGGATTACACTTAAAATGTAGTTTACATTCCAGATAATGTCAACTGACTTTTTTTAGAGTGATGCCAACAAGTATCAAACTATGCTATTCTATGCAATGAGTCATGTTTTTCTTTAGTGTGCTACTTCATATCGTGCAATTCAATAAAGCTCATGTGTGATTAGTGGGGGGGGGGGGTGTCTTACCCAGGCAGGTAGATCTCGCTTTATTTTGGACATTCTCAAGCTGCCGAGCTGCTCCTGCTCGTCGCCGTGCAGCTGCATGGCCGATCTGAGCCTCTCTTCTTTGGCCTCCCGAGCGTGCTTCCATCCCGTGTACACCATCATACCGCACACCAGCAGGCTGGTGCTGACCCGGTAGTAGCCGGCCAGGTAGACGGGAAGCAAAGCGCCCAGACACTTCCCAAAAGTCCAAAGCACAGCTACGGCGTTGATCCCCTTGGCCCGGGGAAGAGGCTGCACTTCGCTGCTGTGACTCTGCAAGATCATCTCCGGCTTGTCTGGGCACGAAACCTCGGCGACTTTCGGCTCCGATTTCTCGCTCTGCATTGTCCTTTAAGTATTTGAACTCCCAGATGAATTCCTTAAGAAACGACGTCTGGAGCAAAAATAACCATTAAAGGGCGTCTTTTTACGAACTTGATCCGCTAATATTCATTTTTAACGCGTCAAGCAATCATTCGAGTAAAAGTACCGAAACACGGATTACCGCTGTAATTAGTTTAAGGTCCGAAACGCATATTTAATGCGATTGCTAAATCCGCCCGGTTGAGGTTGTGCTCCTCTTTCTTCACCAGTCCCGTTATCGCAGTGAAAACACGCCCACTGGAACAAACTACGCATCCTTCTCTGCCTTGTCTGCGTGCTTCGTTGCAGCGAGACTGACGATAATTCCACTTGGCTGACCAGCAGCAGTTTGGAAATATATTTTAAAATACACTACATGCATGTTTGAATGCTTCGGGTAGTCATAACATTCAAAACAAAAACTGTCGACTTTGTAAAATGTTGATGCGTTTTTTGACGCAAAGAAATGTTGCAATTATGTAGACATGCACTGTTGCGTCTCCAGGTTTTTGTGTCTAACTATAATAGACGTTTTGAAAAGCAATTCCTTTGTAAAAACACATCGTTGGGAACGCACACAAAATGTATCTGTGTCGCTCGTGTCCGATTGTAAATTGAATCTCTTCAACCGGTTATAAATAGCAAATTGGCGTTACTAAATTCAGGGGTGTTAAAACACACACGGATGTCGCGTGCTGCTGTGGAGGTATTAGGCATTAAACAAAGTTTATACAACGTGACCCCACCCTTTTAAGTCAAAGGCAAAGAGATGAAGATCGCTTTGCACTATATTCATTTTGTGTGCTTGTGCGCGCATGTCCTCAGAGACAGTCCACACTTGTCGTTGTTTAACTCGAACGTGTTTAGAACGTAATACAAGTCAAGTGTAAACAAAAATGTGATCACTTGTCAACATTGATTTTGTGTGTACAGTAGTCAAAATGAACAGAAAAAACTCGTGCATTGTGTCATTAGCATAAACTAAAAAGGCTAGAAGTCTCTCTACTGCCCTCTGGTGGGGACACACAGGTTTAACCTGTCAAGCAACTGGAAAAATCCAACCAGAAAGAGAAAGGTAGTAGAAGAAAAAGTTTTCAATTATACAATAAAGCAATAACACAAGAATAACGTTGTTTTACATAAAAAGGGGAAATAAAAATCCATCCAATATCAATTTAGGGGCAGGCTTACAGACGACTGCCAGGTTTTAGCCAACTCCATTTCGCTCTAATTTTAATAAAACTCCCACACAAACAAATCAATTCAAAACCAGCCATCACCATTGGCAAACAGTGTAGATGTTTGTCATATATCATGCCCGTATCTATGGAATTTGTCAAACTATTTTAGGCTGGAGATAAAACAAATCAAACGAATAAGAAATGAGCACTTTTAGGGCTTCCTGTATTTTAACTTTATTCTCGTAATAACTTCAAACTTTTCCTATTCTTGCATTGTTACATAATTAAATTGTTTTCAGTGCAGCCCGAAAAGTCAGTTTGGAGTTTGGAGATCCAGAAGCTACAGGTCGCTTGATTAACTTTTATCAGGTAATATGAGGCAGTGTGGTGATCCTCATGCTCTGACTGGCGATGGGGTACGACACCATGGGCGTGGTGGCGTGGCTCATGGTGATGCCCGGCAGAGGCTGCGTCATGGAAACGGCCACTGGAGCCACCGACACCGCCACCGGCGCCATCGAAACGGGTGGCGCCATCCCCTGGGCGATGGTCTGCGCCAGAGCGGCCGACAGCGGTGTGATTTCGGGGTTGAGGTGCGGGGGCGGCGCCGTCGGGGGTGCGGCGTTGCTAGGGGGCGCCGCCGGAGCGCCGGTGGGCGCCACCAGGTCCTGCTGGGTGACGGGACGAGGCTGCAGCCCGGTGCTGCTCAGCGTGGTGTGAGTCTGGGCGATGCTGTGATTGTACGAGCTGACCGCACCAACGGGGGCAGCCAGCGTCTGCTCGGTGGGGGCAGGCGCGGAGGATAGTGTCATCACTTTAGCCTGACTTCGGAATTGCGCGTTCTGCTCCAGGAGAACTTCATTTGTGGCGATGAGATTGGAAACCTGAGAAGAGGACACACAGATGTCAAGCAGAAGTTTCTTGTTAGCACTCAATTTGGGAGACAAAAAAAAAAAAAAAAAAAGAGAAAAAAATCTTGATAATAGTAATTGTAATACAGATTAATTTATTGCTTGTTGAAAAATTACTTGGGATAAGGAGCTTGAACTAATCACATTAAATTGCAATACTGAGGTGAACTCAAAAACATTTTTTTTTTCAAAAATCGTTTAGGCCTCATTCTTATCCTAATACGCGTCCTTTGGAAACAAAAATACGCGGGTCATTATTAGCTCCACTACAGAATGACTTCATCATCATTATGAGATTATCATTTTTGAGTTTTTGAGCAATTTGCGATCTCTAACCTTTATTAACTTAATCTGGATAATGCAACACTTCATTAAAAACTTTTTTTTCAACCCACGTTGTAAATGTTTATTCCACAAGTGTTCTCGTTCTAACCTGTTTCTTCAACTCTTCCACTCTCTTCCTCAGCAGGTTGTTCTCCTCCTCCAACAACCTGTACTCCAGCGGGCGTGTGGGCAAGGCGGCCTGGACTCCGAGCTCATAGTGGCCACCGAGGCTGCCGTCTGCCAGTCGCAGGCCTTCCAACCGCCGCCTCTTGATCTGGAGGGCCGTCTGCTCCAGTGAGCTGTCCAGGCTTGCGGAGTCGAAGAGCCCGCTCTCAAGCAAAGGGTCGTAAACCGACAGTGAGCTCCTGTCGTAACGCCTCTGTCCGGACGGGCCTATTGCCAGACAGCCGCTCATTCCTCCCGCACCAACGCCCCCCACTCCTGTGAGGTTTGGATCTCTGCAACCACCCAAGCTTGGGCAGCCCATCCCCATAATATTATTTCCACCCACACCTCCCACAAGTCCCGGAATCCCCCCACAGGCTCCTCCTCCACCTCCTGCAGCACCTGCGCCACTTCCTACATTCGCCATTCCACTCACACCAGGTCCGATGACGCCGCCTGCTCCAACCCTGGCAGGCTCATATTCAAAGTCTTTTTGGACGTGGCGAAATTTACACTTATTGCCTCTTTGGCACTCGCCTTTCAAAAAGTCTCTGCAGATTGGGACTTCCCCTCTGCTGTGCGGCAGATCCATAGGAGAGAGGCCAAGCCGAGCGGCAACTTTCCCTCTCAGAGCGAGTGGCAACTCTCCACTTTTCTTATAATAGTCTTCATCCTCTTTAGATCCATGTACAAAGCGACAGCTGGCGCGCAGGCACTCTTTATTCTGGTAATCATGGCAGAAGATGAATTCATTCTTTTGCACCCCTAAGTCTGGTACCTCGTTGAAATCGGGATGCTTGTAGCGGCAACGCTTCCCTCTCTTGCAGACATTGCGGATAAAATCCCTGCACACCCCATCCGGTGTCAGTCCGGCACCTTGCACCGCACCTCCACCAGTCCCACAACTGTTGCCATTGCCTAATGCACCTCCTCCTCCCATGCCACCAACACTCCCTCCTGAACTTCCTCTGCCCTCTGCGGCACAAGCAGAGCCCGCTCCTCCCTCCTCGCTCAGATTGCCACCACCCGCACCACCACCTGACAGGTAGGAGCCGTCCCGATCAGGCATGGCGCTGGGCCCAGCTCGAGGAGAAAACAGCACTCATGTGTATGTGGTCTGCAGTGCCCTAGTAACTCTTTAGAAGTACAGCAAAGTAAATCACGGGTTTATTTTTTTCCTAGACTCCAGCCTTCTCCTGTTAAGACCTGCAAAACAAACATTAAAGAACTCAAATTAAGAGTTGTTTAAAAAGTAAAATGACAAAGATTTACAGTGTGAATAACTGTGCTTAAAAGTCAAGATCTGGCCCTTCACAAATATTTTACTTGCACCCCGCAAAAGCTTGCCGCAGATTTTCCTCAAATTCTTATGAGGTGGGGCAGTTTCAGAACTTGTGTCAGTGTCACCAAAGATACATTTCAAACCTAACTTACAAACTACAAGTTTCCCCTTCAAAAAACCCCCCCGGTAGTCTATAATAAATGTGCTTTCCAAATCTTCCTACACTGCTGAAGGAATTCTCTCTTGACCCTCTGTAGCTGTATCACCAGAGCCACTTTGACCTGATTGTCTGTGCCATCAAAACGGGTCCACTAGGTGACCAGTTGAGCTCAGAAAGAGCGGAAGGAAACATGAAGACAAGTTGGCTGACAGAGGAGGTTGCTCCAGCACGGTGATATTTTTCTTAGCTAGGAACTGTCAGATGCTCAGGACATTGAAAGAAGGCATGTTGTCACAGAGAGCAGACACAAGTTGCCCTGTCACAACTCTGAACGCAGCAAACACAGCGGAACCTCTTTGAGGACGTGCTGGTTGATCATCTGACCCTGACTGAAGGCTGATTTTGGGGTTTTTAAGATATCTTTGGAGACCAGTTCTGGAATTTCCTCATGTATACAAGTTTAACTGCCCTCCTGGTTTGCAAACATTGTCGTAAGCAATGTTTTAAGAAGAAAGTTAAACCTCAAATGACCTAATACGAATTAGGTACATAAGTAGTCGTTGCAAAAAGCTTCCAGTAACTTTTAAATGGTTTTTACCACACTCATCTTGAACGAGAAATATTGATGTCGGAACTTCCCGAAAAGAAAATACCTCAGAAGCCAATGCTCCATATTAAAAAAAAATCCATCAAGGGCACGCCCCGCAAAAGTTTTTTTTTTTTTACAGTATCCAAAGTGAACCGAACTTTGAGCTTATAACAAATTAGTCAATATTTACGCTTCGTTAGTGGGCATTTACATAGTTTTACGGTCACAGCCGGCCGAAGTCGAGGTAAACATAACTACGACGTTTCCCGTGATGAAAACATGTTTGACGTCTTCAATCAAAATTGCATTAATTTCGTAAAATGATTGGATTATCATCGTCGCTTCCTAAAATCATGCTAGCTAACCTGAGCTCAAGGCTAGTCAAGGCTACATGCTAGCTCGCGAAGAACAAACGCTGTCTTACCCAATAGATGCCAGCACAAAATCAAAGCAACAACGTTAAAACACGTAAGAGGAGTACACGGCGACCCAAAAAGATGCTTTTACTTTATAATGACCACGTCGGAGTTTGACGTCATTTGAGGCCTTCGTGTGGAATTCTTGAGCTGCTTTTCACGACCAAAAAAGGAAGCTCTTCTTCGGCGTCCCCATTCAGTCGTACGTTTCTGCCACCCAGCGGCACGGAGGGTGAATTGCTCAAAGACGATTTCATACGTGAAGTAGATTTAACTAAAAAGCCTTTTTTTGAGCAGTCAGACGAAAGGATACAGAGACACCAAGTTTAAAAAAAAAAAAGCAGCTATGAGTGCACAATAGAAGTCACGCAGCTGTTCTTTAGTAAATAAGAAAGAAAACGTTAGCGTCCAACCATGGCAGCACAAGCCGTGCACCTGCTTCTCTTGTTGTCACAATTTCTGCCTGCAGCCGCTGCAATGACCAAACAAAATTACTACGAAATACTGGACGTGGAGCCAACAGCAAGTCAGGGCCAGATAAAAAAGGCTTTCCGCAAACTTGCGCTCGTGCACCACCCTGATAAAAACACGGGCGCCGGTGCGGAGAAGACATTCAGGGAGATTGCCGAAGGTAAGCACAATTTACACACTTTCTGCACTCAGTGGTTGACTTTTAAATGTTACTCTTTGACCAAGTTCCATTTTGTTTAGACTTTCACCTCAATGGAATTCGAACAAGAACCATTTTTGCATTATTATACCGCAGCTGCGATCCTTTAGACTTTTTACTGGAGCCTTCTGAATTTCAAGCAATGTCAATTTTATGCATTTTATGCCAACATTCACTTTTATTGAAATTATCACCTCTAAAAGGACAGAAGCTGACAATCACATCACAACCTATAGCAATTCCCAGGTAGTTTGGACTTAAATAAAAATAATACCTAGATGGAACAATAAAAAAATAAATTGACCTTTACTTGAGAACTTGAGATTGTCTAAGTACCCTAAAAATGTCTTCCCTCTATTTTGTCCTTAAGCGTCCTCGGTGCTGTGCAACAAGAATAAGAGGAGGCTGTATGACATTTTGGGCCATGACGCCTTCATGAAACGCGGGGCCTCCGTGGACTCGATGGAAGAAGACGAGGAAGGTTACTTCTTTGTTTTTCCGGACATACGTGATCTTTTTAGTGGGATGCACTTCCACTGGAGCTTCTCTCATGCTCATGATGAAGACAATGAGGAAGGCCCACGTGGTTCTTACGGTTTTGACAGACCTGTTTGGGAGGAAAATGAAGATTACTTATAGAAGAGTACTTTTTCGAAACTTTATTTCAGTGTGATTTTTTTTTCAAATGTCCTGCATTGTATTCTGATAATAAAGTCCGATTGAACTGAAGCTAGTGTTTTGTCATCAGTAGCTATCTATTTTATTGGCTATCTTGTAAATTCAACCCTTCTTTACAGGTCAGTGATTGGGCCGTCATGCCATCTTCCATGTGGGTGTGTCAAAAGTCCGAGTTACTGACTAACACACCATTGACTCCCTTTTCCCCCACGGCCAGCACTTTAGATTTGGCACAGTTGTACAACATTTCTCATCAAGGCAGCGTGCACTTTGACCCAAAGGATATCCTGTGCATTCTCAGCAGTTTGAGCGCATTGCAGCCAGCTGACAGAAGATCTTCACAGCTTTAATGCACATATTCGCCTGCACAAAGAAGGACTTTTGAGCATTCTTTGAAGCAGAAGACAGCAGGCTGAACACGTTGGCACAGAAGGTTGACGATGATGGTAAGTCCTGGAAATGTTCTTTGTGACAATATCGGGAGTCATGTGACAGCCATGACTTGGAGCTGATGTGAGCTTTTATGTCCCGTGAAACTGAATTTTAAGAGTTATTGATTCACTTTGTAGTAATTGAGGCAAAGTCAAACTTATATTTGATTTTACAGGAAGAGGCGAAAGAAGAAGCGCCTTCTCTGAGTGTCCATGGACATAGTGTTAAGGTTGCAGAGGTGCTGCAAGATGGGGACGGACTTACCTTTCTAATTGTGTCTCAAAAAGTAAGGATAAACACGTTAGCTGTGCGCCAGAAATGATCAAATGTGAGGTACAAACTTCTGTCGGGTCATACAAAAGATCGGTTCGTAAGATCACCCGTTGAATAAAGTTGTGCTTGCTCAGCACATTTTGATCTGCTGATGCTCTCCTGGACATGTCTGTTGAACAACATCTGGAGATAAGACTTTGTTTTCTTTGCACCGAGCACCAGACAGTTCCAACTACGATGTGGTTTACGGGCCTGGAATAGTAGCCAAGGCCAATGTTTAACCGTGGTCAAGACACAAAAGTAACGAGGATTTATTGTTCTGGAATCCTACTCAGACATTTTTTTTTAATTCAACTAATGTTTCCCCGATCTGTATTGAGTAATTCACACACCTTTTATGTTTGAAGGAATCTCAGCACAGCGGCAAACAAAAATGTCACAAAAAGAACTGAACTGCAAATTGTTGTTTGAATGTTCTCACAAATTTACTTGAAAACTGGATCTGGTTAGTTGAGCACAACAATGGTTTAATCACAGAAATTAAACAAAGATCTTAAATAATATTTTTAGGACCAATTATGTGAAATTGGATCATTTCTACCTGATGATGAATACAATGAGTTGTCCGTACTTTAAATGTGTTCCTTCAAAGAGATGTTTATATCGCCAATAAAAGATGATTTAATATGTACATTTCTATATGACACAACTCTTTTGTCTCTCCTGTTGGGGTTAGCTGTCCGGGACCGGAGAGTATCACGTGGACCGGACCTATGAGGACTTTGAATGGCTTCAGCAGAACCTGTTCACTCAGGAGGATGTGCCCGGGATACAGGGAGTCATAGTGAGTAAACATTTCCTGATTTCCAAATCCCTTTTGATTGGACGGTCCCCTCATTAGAAATGACTCATTTTATTGTGAAACGCTTTACAATGAAAGGCATGAAATGTTTAAACCGATTGAGACTATTCAACATTGTCTTTGAAAACAATGGGTCATTGTAAAACCTTTTTCCTATTTTCCCCCCCACCAAGTTTCCTCCTCTTCCTGCAAAGGCTCAGATGAACGCAACAGCAAAGGCCATCAGACAGCTCGGTGAGCATATTTGGGCAAAAAAAACGAAACAATGTAGGACAAAAAAGAAGAAAAATAAAAAGCTCAAACTATCCTAGCCTTGCTGGTTCTCTTGAGTGGGGATGTGAGGACAATACTTTGATCCAAGCGGTTGTCACGCAGGTTTCCTTGGTTTGGAAGAGTTTAAGCCATACTCTGCTGCACTGGAGACCTTCCTCCACCAGGTGGCAGCACACAACCTACTCCGAAAAAACAAAGCGTTTGAGATCTTCCTCACCAGCTCTGAAGTGAGTAATAATGTCCAGCTGCAGACCCTAATAAAGACCAATCACAACTCTATGACCACTCGAACAATGAAATTAGCATAAATACAAACAGACATTTGGATTGATATTTACGAATATAATACCCAACGTTATGAAGTTATTAATGTCGTATGGATCTACTGTGACTGACTCTGTTTCTCTACGTGCAGCCGCCTGGTCGACAGAGAGCCAGAAAAAACATTTTCAATCGCTTGAGTCAAGCTGTGGAAGAGATGAGAAAAGAAGGCCACAAGGTCCTCAACTCGAACCCTTTTTGAATTGACAGCATCTCGGCCATCATGCTGTGTGTGTTTTTCAAACTGTGCACTTGATTGCCTTTGCAGGATGTTGATGAGTTCTTTCAAACCAAAAGGGACATCAATCACTCTTTAACCAGCTGCACCAAAAATGCGGTGGACGTGAGTTGCACTCTTCCTTGCTTGCATGATACTGTAAATCTGGACACACCATTTGTGCATTTTTGTTTTATATATTATGTCTTTTCCTGCAGAAATTCCTGGATGTGGTGCTTACTGAGCAAAGTAAGATCATGCCACACTTCTACATAAAGTGCAGATAAAGTAAAAAAAACAACAACTATCGTTTAGAATAACTCAGGGTTAAGGATATTGTAAAGACCAAATTATTACTCAATTTGGTGCTCGACTTTTCCAGTAAAGTTTTGAATAATTCACACGAAACCAAACAGCATTCTTGGCAATCATTCTTTGGTAATCCACCTTGACACCAGTTTTCATGCTTGATACCCTCATGTGTTTACACAGAAATAGCAGTGGCCTGTGGGCATTTTGCAGCTGCCCTTCATCTATGCGTGGAATCAGGTGATGATCCTGACAAAGCAGCTTTTTCCAAGTAAGACTGTAGTGATCTTGAAACTTTGCATGTAAAGATTTGGTTAAAAAATAAGAGACAAATTATGCATTCTATTTTCATTTAGGATTTGTGTGAAATTATCAGAAATCTTTGAGTCAATGAAGGTAATTCGTACCTTTCCAGATAAAAAAAATAATGTGATTATAATGGAATCATTTTTGTTAAATTGTTTTTTTTTTTTGTTTCTGTTTTTCACACACAGAAAAGTATGACGGATGTTGCTGAGAATGATGTGAGCACTCTGGGACTTGGCCTGGATCTGGAGTCACGCTATCAGGAAGCAGAAAAAGTATGTCACGGTCTACCTTGGAACGATAAACTTCTCTTAGGTTTTAATAAGTCATACTGTCACTTTTAGGAAATGCTTTTCAGAAGGACCTGTAAACTAGTGGAGTTGGAAACCGCCACAAAGAATGCAGACAAGGCCAAACCAGCCAAGAAGGCGCCTGTGAGTGGCTACGTAGGACACTGACAGCTTTTGGCCAGCAGGTGTCAGTAGAGTAGTGCTTGTACAAACGTGGTACACTTGCGAAACAGGGAGACGTTTTTTTTTTTTCAACAAATTTATAAGCTGTTGGTGCTGAAACTGTATTTGGCCAATTAAGACCCACTCTTTGTGTTCATCAGTTGGAGGAGACGAAGAAAGCAGCCGAGACCGAGTTTAAGCACGTTTGTGAAGTGGCAAAACAAGAGGTCAATAATGAAATCTAACCTCTCAGAATTGAAATGAATTGTATTCTAAGTGATATGTTGTCTTGCAGATTGAGCACTTCGAGGCTGCTCGTTTGCAGATGTTGCAGCAGGCTCTGGTGAAGTGGTGTGAAAAGCAGCTCCACACTGCCCGGGAAATAGCTGACCAGTATGACCAGCAACTCCAGGCCTTCCGAGCAATGTGACGCCCTCGCTCACCATGTGCACTTCCAGCATGGTTGAACAAAGAATTTCATTTGGTTGCATTGAAGTGTCAATGACGCTCAGTGAAAACTGAAATATAAGCTCATGAGACCAATGCAAAGCTGCATACAACAATGATTCTCTCTCCACTTTCTACACTACTTTTTTGTTTGATGTTGTGATGCCACCAAATAAAATGTGACAAATTGAATCCCCTAAAGCCTTGCATGTGTTCAACATTTAGATCATTAATAATTGTCCAATTCCAAAGAGGTTGGGTCAAATCATGATTTGAAAATAATTTTCAATGTATATTCAATTCAATAGACTACAAAAATATTTTTCAAACTAATAAACATTTTTGCTGATGTCCTCTCATTTTGAATTGATGCTGGGACACGGCCAAGTATTTAAAAAAAAAAAAAAAACATGTTCGGAGCATTCAACAGGTGAACGGCTAAACTGGAAACCGTGGTGTGCCATGATTGCATGTAAAATGAGAATCCTCAAAAGGCTCAGTTATTCACAATTGCCAACAAGGTTCACCACTATGTGAACAATTGCATGACATAACATTTTAAGGAAACATTTCACAATGAAGGTTGTCATCATCTACAGTCCATAATGTCATCCAAAGAAAACCCAACATTGAATTCTTCGAATTCCCTGACTCTCACTGTATTCAAAACTGGCACCACCGTGTAAAGGCTTTTGTCATGTGGTCACTGGAACAACTCAGAAAGCCTTAGTTAACACAGTTTGTCCCTCCATTCTCAAATAGAAATTAAAATTACCTTGCGAATCAAAATCCATATATCAACAACACCCAGAACTTCCGCCAGGTTCTGAGGACCTGTTCTCATCTGAAAAGGACTGACGCAGAGTGGAAAAGTGTGCTGTGGTCTGACGAGTCCACATTTTAAATTGTGTTTGGAAATCATGAACGTCGCGTCCTTCCAGCCAAAGAGCAAAATTTTATCAGTGCAATTCCACCTGCAAAGCTTCAGCATTCAATTGATTCTGGGTTGGAAATGATTTACAAATCGTGTTCTGTTTTGATTTGTTTTACACCAATGACCCATCTTTATTGGACTTGTGATTTGAACAAGGACTTTGCAGCAATGACCATCTGAGCTCTTCTCCCCCTCTCCCTTTGCAATCCTCTTTTTTTTTTAATCTGTGAATGATACACCTTAAATGGTTTTAAATGCAGAATTTTCCTTTGAAAGCTCAAACTAAGACACAGTTCTGCTCACAAGCTTCACGCCCAAGTGTGTTGAGGGCTGCAGCTCCATGCCTCAGAACCGCTGCCTGCTCCATCTCATCTGTTCTGGGTCTGTAATCTCTCCATTGGGTGAATTAGGTGGAGTGGTGGTCCATTTGTGGGAGCGAGTGAGAGGGAGATGGATGGCTCCTCTCATGGGACGAGAAGGCAGAGAGGAAGCTGTGCTCGTTTCACCGTGAAGCTGGAGAGAAAGGATGATCGTCTCATTTAGGGTCCAGGGTGTTTTTTTTCCCACCTGCATTCACTCCAACGAAGATTATACAAGATGTTCAGTTTAGGCATGGGCAACAAATATATGGTTAACATCGCAGGAGCGCAGAATTGTTCATACATTTCTGATTCGATGCAGTTTAGGCAAAAATGGAGTGCAGTACTCAATTGCCACCAGCAGGGGTGCTGTTGGTTCATGTTTGTAGTCTCAAACAACAAGGCCTCAGCTATGAGACTGAGCAACATAGATACAGACCTCAGATACAGTTTAGGGCAAAATGGAAACATGAGAGGGTTGTGTCAGGGAGGGCATCCATTGTATAAACGGAGCCCCCAAAAAATTCCCTGTGGTGATCTCTGATAGGACAACACGAAATAAACAAGAACAAAGAAAACTTTTTGGATCTAATAAAGCTGCCAACAGTTACTTTGGAGTCCAGTTATTAGGTCTGTTGTAGTACATATTATTATAGTTGCAAAAAGGTTCTGTCTCTACACTTTAGATCAAGGGTGGGGAAAGTATGGCCAGCGGGCCACATACGGCCATCTCAGTTCTTTCATTCGGCCCACTGAGAATTGACATGATCACAAATTTGGTCATACTTTGTCGAGCTGTGACCTGTTCAAGACATGGACCAATTTAGCATCATTTAAAATTCAACTGGGATAAGCTACATCTCCCACTGGGACCAAACAGAAAAACGGCTACACATTAAAAAAAAAAAAAATCCACGGACTGAATTTCCACGTAATTAAATTGTTTATATATTACCCAATGGTATTGTCTTTGGGTCAACATAATTTATTATAGTTCATTTGAAACGTCGACTCATTTTTGATGTAGGCTTCAAAGGTAACTTGGTAGTAAAGTGAAAGGTGATGCTCAGTGATGCTCGTTACTGACCTCTGGCAGACAGCAAAGGCGATAGTGTGTATCCGGAACCAAGTAATTCCCACGACAAGGTAATCAGTTTGTCCCACGAGGCAGATTTAAACCAGTTGAGAGCAGTGTCAGTGAGTCCAAGTGACTTGCTTTCTTTCTGGCGCATGGTGACTGCACACAGTCACGCCCAAAGTAATGAGAACGCCTCTCAGCTGAGCGTGACCCTGAATAAGGACGAGGAGAGATCATGGCAAGGCTGCATGCGTTTGAGTTTGCAAAAACATTCACTTAGCGCTGATACACTGAAAGAGCTCATTAAAGACAAAGATGCGGCACTCAGCCCCAGCGCACCCGCAACCCCCCTCATCCCTCACCGTCTGACAAAGGCCTGCTTGTCAAGTGCATAGTGCAGGCGAGGGCTTGTGTGAATGCACAAAATGACGGCGAGACAAGAACAAATAAGGCGACGAGACGTATAGGTTGGTATTTCATTGAAGTCAATCGGTAAATGCACAATGGGAGATTTATAAACAGTATTTATCATGAATATGGAATAGCTTGTCGGGTTGTAAGAGCAACTCTGGATAATTAATCGGCTTGTCTTGTAGCCGTTCTGCACTTCTATTAATTTATAATGCTAGCAGGCAAATGTTTTGATGAGCGGTTGCTTATAGGCAGCTCATTTTCTCTATATAACCACCTTACATGATACCCGCTTTGTCTTTGAGTCCCTGCTACCTGGATTCACCCTTCGTCGCTCCTGTTCTTTTTTTTTTTTTTTTTCTGAGTAGCTTTTGATATCCTGGAGGAGCTCGGACTCCCGGGAGTTGAAAGAACAAATTTGGACTGCATAGTTGCAATATGAAAGCCTCCCCCCTTTTTGCATCTTGCCGTCCCCGCCGAAATGAAATAAAAAAGGAAAATAAACCACGAGTGCTTTAATCTTATATTCACTTGCATCTGAATTGAAGTCCAGGACTCCGTCACGGATGA
This sequence comes from Idiotropiscis lumnitzeri, assembly GCF_059441095.1. Classification (NCBI taxonomy): domain Eukaryota; kingdom Metazoa; phylum Chordata; class Actinopteri; order Syngnathiformes; family Syngnathidae; genus Idiotropiscis; species Idiotropiscis lumnitzeri. Next base: position 8,509,729 of record NC_142401.1, read on the forward strand.
GTGTGTGCGGCGCAGCTGACGTGTGTCAACCCAAGGTTGCTGGCACATCATTAAATCTAATCACTGCCATGCGCAGATTATGACTCATTAAAAGTTTTGGGGAGCAAGATATGATGTGAGCGAGAGAGGAGGAGGAGAGGAACATAATGTAATGCAGATTTGTTCCCACCTGCAGCTATTACACTTTCATAAGGCCCATCCCAAACAGACCTCTGCGAAACCTGCTACCAACAACCCACCAATATTTTCAGTGGCATTTTCAGTTTTTTTTTCTGCAGCATTGCTAAGCATTAGACTTGCTAATTACATCTATTTGTCACTTCACGAGTGAATGGAGGCCATAAATATTTATACTTTCACACTCCGCCACTGCCTTCCGTACGTTGGAACGATTGCAGATGATGCCATGATACAGTTAATTAGGTTTGCAGGAATAATGTCAGCAGCAGGTTGACATGCTGGGCTGATGACTTCTCTGCCTTTGTCAACGCAAAGGTGTTGAGTGAATAGGCTGCCACATGAACACAAAAGCGGACCATGTACTGACAGCTCCGACAAAAAGCTCCGTTTCAATATCAAAGAAAATCACTTTGAAATAATTGTTGGTCAAGATGTGTGGGACAGCATGAATAACACATAAGTATTTCCACAACATATTTTCACACGCAAATACAAATGCAGCCATTCAAAGTCAAATCAATAATTCATCCATTTTTCCATTACGGCTTTGACCAGACGAGCAGAACATATGATGCAATGATCAGTATGGATCAACCCAGAGGGCAAGTGGTCACTTTTCGTCAACATGATGTGGTCACATGTCATAGTCATAGTACATCCCGTCCGGCACTGGATCACATGCATCACAGTTGTGCAATTGCAAGATGTGGCTTTATTTATTTTTTACCACTGTTTAACCCCGAAAAAAAAACCTCTATTTTCATGATCCTGTTTATGGCATGGCATATCTGCGCAGAGGCAGGTTAGACCCAATGTTGGTAATTTTTCAGACGAGCACAAGGCTGTTGGGTCTGGGCAAGGGAGGCCTGCGCCACTGTGGGAGTGGTCACAGTCGAACTTCCATCGTGGTCTGTCAAAGTAACTCATTTCATTCCCTTTGAATGTGTCATGCTCGTCGCGCACTAGTTTTGACATGGTAGAGGCTCAGCCCCACTTTGAAGTATGCACTCCGCTCCAACACTAACATTGTAATTCGAATTTAGCTGACATTTTAGGTAAAAAAAAATAGGAGTAATCTGTTCAAAGTCAAAAGATTTCTCTTTTTGTTCAAGGTTACTTCATTGTGCCAAAAGACGTCCCACTTGCTTGCACCTCCGCCGCAATATTCAAAGTAGAAGGTTAAAGCAACCTGACTGAATGTCATCCCAAATGGAGTAGCAAACAGAGGTTGAACATCTGCCTCAGGAAAACGTGGCCAAGCTCACCTCTGGTTCCCGGGACGAATGTCACCTCTAACTTTACACTGTTATTTACTAGCCAGTGATTTAGCAAGTAGATACTTATGCATGGCTTCGTAAATGCCTTCTGGTTATATGCTAATACAATTCACTTTGAGATAATGAAAGTCTCATTAATCCTAGTCAGCTGCAACATATGGGAAACTCCCATTAAGGTTTGATGATAAGGCACAAGAGCTGGCATCATACTGATTGTGTTGTTTATCAGCTGCTACAAGAAAAAAAAATTGTAATGATGCAATAATTGAAAACAAGCTGAACAAGCGGTAACATTTTTCTTTCACTCTTACAATTTTGCCAGACAACAAGAAATTGTTATTTATTGTTCTGGCCATAATGAATGTACTATTGGACAATAGTTCTTAAATAGCCACGACTGTGCTGAAAGAGAATTTTGAAGAGAGAGTGCAGACAAAAGAAATGCAATTATTTTCACAATTTAGGTGACTTTAAAATCATCAAACAATCTCTCTATTCAGCGATGATAATACCCAGTTTGATTGACAGTGTCAGTGAGAAAATATTTCAATGATGCTTTTATTGTATTGGTTGAAGATTGTAAATGATATGAAAATACCAAATATGCCATAGCTTTGTAATTATGCGGTGCAGCTGCATGCCACTACAAACGGCAGCCACATTAAACTAATTGTTAAAAGAAAAAATTCCTGACATTGCCAATAAAAACAGCATTATTATCCTTTTAAAGGGAGTATTTATGACAGAGATCATTTATTGGGTCTCATACGAGTGTCTAGTATATAAAGTGGCTGGTTCATTTTATTTTGTCTTCAAAATGTAATTCATGACCACATCTTTGGTCTTATTCAGTTTTCTGCATATCAAAGTAATTACATGATCATTTTAAACTTAAACTCATGACTACACCACAGTTACGATAATCACACTTTGTAGACAATTCTGAGGATCAGAGCCGCTCATAACGCAAAACAGCATCATGTTGAACGTGAAGAGCTAAACCCCGCCAGATTGATGAGACGAGGAACAAAACTCAACGGGGCGGAGGGAGCTGATTGACTCGCACTCGGGACTTGGATGTCAAGCACAGGAGGATCCAATAACGTAATGAGAAACAGACAAAGGTACACGAGGGAAAACAAATTGAATTCTAAATTAATACCAACTAACAATTAACACAAGGAGAAAAGAAAATGACATGATATCAACTGTGTTAAAAGAAGTAAAAATTTTTTATGTAAATTTCTTCCTGCCTTAACAGTGAACTTCAATGCGTGCCATGGAGAGACATTGAGCCAGCACTCTATAAGTGGGCACAAAATAATCAGATTGTCATTACAGCCGTTACAAGGAAAGTGATGTGACGAGTCGAAGCAGAGGATGAGGTGAGGGTAATCTCATACAGCCAAATGTCCTGGAAAGTAAAACTCTGACACCTTTATGCTTTGTCGCTGGGATTAAAGCACACTTATTGGAGGGGCATGGAGCAAGGGATCTGAGTAATGCACAGTAAGGAGGGTATTTTCATTACGTTGTACCAGTAGCAGAGCTGCTTTTTAATCATCCATCTCATGCAGCCGATGATATTTACTCTCTCAAATTGCAATTTAAAGAAGAAATGAGGAGGAAACACAACCTCACATCATAGAGAAAGAGAGGTTTTTCTACAAAATGGGGCAATTGCTAAATGTGGCTATCTCTGCAGAATTAAGACCTTGGTTGCCTTAACTAACTCACTGAAGTACATTGTCTATTATGAGGACTTACACTGCTCTTGAAGTAATTTTTTATTTTCATAAAAAAAAAATATATATATATATATATATAAATAAAATATATAAATATATAAAATTATATATATATATATATATATTTATTTATTTTGTTTATTTTAATTATAATAGCTGAGTTGTTTGGTTGCGCTTCATTTGTTTGCTGGTGTCTGCTGCCTCAGTGCTTAATGATGACTCGTAGCGGTACATTGTAAATGAATCCAGCGAGAGCGACAACATCACAATGTTTGCGAGGGTAATAAATTACATGCAAAACAAGTGCGTGCATTTCCACTAATGGCTCCAATGACGTTAAACTGATTAAAGTCGAGTTCAGTGAGGCATGCCAGTCAAATCGCTGATGAACAGACACAAGTTATTGTGTGAGGTCAAGGGTCAATAATTCAAACAGACCTTTGGTAATTGGAACAGCTTGAAGCAACAGTTATATCATCGATGCTGTACGGTCATGATACTTCCAGTGTGGCAGTCTAACAGCAAAAAGCTGCCATCTCTCAACGCTTCATTACGGGCCTAATGCAGCGTTTGCTGTTCCTACACCTGTGGGATCATTTACCAGCTATTTACCTCGTGTTCCCCACCATGTACCCCAGGCCTCCCATTCCGTGTAATGGCTACATTGATCACACTGCTGCACCCCCCCCCCCAAACAACATCAATAGGGTATTGACTGCAGCTTTGGTCCGTCGCACAATGTGTCGGTGAGACGGTGGAAGGGAAATTCAAAATGCAGTGGACCAAATAGGTTGAAAGTTCAAACAGTACAGTAAAGTCTAATTAGCAAAGATGGGTATTTTGTCCCAGCGAGAGAACGGTACGGACGGATGCCCATTTTTGGGACAATAGATGGAGTACAAGAAGAGCTTATAAAAGGACGTACTAAGCAAGGGAGCGAATGTGGGTTTTCATCCATCCCTTTAATCGCCACTAACCGCGCCAAGTACTACGTGTATATAATTCAAATATTTGCTCTCGGAACAGAATGAAATCTTAAAATGATGATGTTGCGTGCACAGGCCCAACTGAGAGTATGACTGAGAGCAAGCAAGCGAGAGTGAGACTGAGCTGTGCAAAAACAGAAGTGATACACATGGCTGTGTGAAGAAGCAAATGAGAACCAAAATAAGCATCTTAAATTGCGTTTAATTTGAATAAAGGGAAAATGCCCAGGAATATGGGAGGAAGTTGAAGTACTTACAGAAAGAAAAACAAAAATGATGTAAATAAAACACATTACACTCACCTGAGGTGCTAATTACAGTATTTAATGTATGTGTAGATCACTCCGGATGTGTTTTCCTGGTTAAAGTGCTGCAAGTTTTGCTATGACCAATCTATCATCCAACTGACAGGTAAATGCCGATATTATTTTTGAGGTGAGGTGATCTTGAAATCTGATTGGTCAAGGAAACACACTAACACTATTGCAATAAATGACATCAGAACGGCAGATTAGAAGGACATGACAACACATACTGTAGAGATACTCGAAGCAGAAGATGTACCAGAAGCAGTGCAACAGAAAAACGCTATGAAATGCAGATTGCAGACTGTTGGTGAAAATTTGCTATAATTCCATGGAACAAATAAAAGAATTTAGGTTGCAAATCTAGGTCAGAGCTTCTGATTGTGTTTATGCCTGCAGAGAAGGCCTCAGGCTTTGAAATGAAGACACCTTGTAAACTAATTAAGTTAATAACTCGGCCCTGCGAGTTTTATCACTCCGTTTGGCCCTTTTATTTGTGCCTACATCCTCCAGGCTCTTGCCAGCCTCCTGTTCAGAGGTCAAAGTTCACCGCCAAGCTCTGGCGCACTGTTGACGTGTTGTGACATCGTTAGGCTGATTCCATGCTTCTTGTCTCAGCACACAAGGTCCCACACAGTCATCTACGTGATAGGGACAGATGTCCGTATCCAGAGACAACGCCCCACCAGAGCCTGGGAACTTGCGACGGCTTGCTCGGACCGGGTCTGCTCTGGCGTTCACACGTATCCAAATGCCTTCAGTCGGAGGGGGCGGCTGCTCAGCTGTGCAGCGCAGGTGGGGGGTGGGTTGCTGGCTGGGATGCTTCTCCCGCTGCAATCCTTCATACTCTATTGAGATCCTAAAGAGTCCAGGTTAGAGGTCAGCCCTTCAGCACTGACGGGGTCAAACTACATCTCATGAATATGGAAGACGGCCACAGGGCCTAGGGGACCATCTGCTCGACTCTTTTGGAGCCCAAACAAATGAGTCTGCTGAGAGGGTGCCGTATTAGTGTAATTACTGTGGATTTCCCAGGCCTGAATCGAAGTTTTCAGTCACCATTGACAGGTGGAATAGTTGGTAACATATATGGCAAATTTAATACATTTGTCAAATAATGGCATTAGAAATTAAATTGAACACAAAATCACGTTTGATTTTTAAAATGGAGCTATAGGTCATTCACAGAGGAAGTGAAAAAAAAGTTTTTACTAAAATATTTTTAACAATGAAATAACAGAAAATGACAAATAAAAGTTAAATAGTTAAATAATGTACTGTATAATATATAATTAATCTGCTGTATCATGAAATACGGTACGTTTAAAAAAAAGGATAAATATTCATGTTAGCAAGACTTTTGATAATGCAAATTCTCACTGGGCCAGAATAAATAATATGTGAAAAAAATGTTTTTAATGCACTGTGGAATGTGGCCCTTTTTATTTTTTGTCTACCTCATGAATTTTCTTCAATATAGACTTTTTCAAATCTTAACGAACTGGCTGTTCTCTTGTGAATATGGGGCTCATTTGTTATTTGCTAGGGTGGTTGATTTTAACTGACTGTCCTGATTGTTAGAAGTCAATCACCATGTGACCGTAATGACTGCGGATAGAGTACAGTATTGAGGTTCTGCACTGTAATTGCCGAGATTACATAACTTGGCCATGTGCCTTCACTGCCGACGCAGTGCCAAGCTGCCGTCTTTATTTATTTAGTCGCGTTGTCAACCAAACAATTTTGGAACACTGCTTTTGTGTGGAGTATTTTTTGTCATTAAAAACAATGCCGAATTTGTGGTATTGTGTATGAAAGGATGTTCGTTTCTATTGACGTGATTTACAATCATTTGCCAGAAAATAAGGTAGAACTTTACCAGCTACTGCAGGCGTGGGCAAACTACGGCCCGGGGGCCAAATGCGGCCCGTTAAACGTTTTATTCGGCCCGCCGAACTTGAAAAAAATTAAATGAATAAACCTTGTTAATGTTTTGTTTTCTAAATACTGTGGGTTTTCAAAGACATATATATATTGTTTTAAAGCTTTTGTTCATTTTCTTTTAAAAATAAATGTATTTTTTTCTCTCCAATGATGTGAGGTTACCAAAACACTCCATCCATCTGCTCCTGGCTCCTCTGTAAAATTTTAGAACCCATTGTGGCCCGCCAATCAAAAAATTTGCCCACCCCTGATCTACTGTAAATGAATTCTAATAAGACTATAATAATTGTTTTATTCCGTGTACTCTTCACCTCTCAATAGATTGTTCAGGGGTCATGTGACCTTGATAAAAAAAAAAAGAAAAAAAGTTACTTTTTGCAAAGACTTTCACAACAAATCAATCCAATGTTGCCCTCTAACTGACATTCAGCGGTCTCCTTTTCCGTTATATTCAATTCCCACAACGGAGCCGCCTCAAAGCGATGCTATTTGTATTTGTTTTGATGGAGTGCATTTTTCCCTCATGCTTGAATTCAGCAAACAATACACCTATTCTTTGTGCGCTGATGTGGCCGCGTTGGAGCAGATGGAAGCAAGAAAAGATGCTTGTAGATAAGAGCTTTTTTTTTGTCAACTGGAATCTTTTTCCAGAAGTAGTTTTATGTTGGAAATACATTAAAGGAGATGAATCTCATCCTTTTGTCTCACGACTGTGAATCCTTCAGCATGTTTGTGACAAGAATTCACCTTGCTAACTAGCAGACAAAACATTGCAACATTCATCCTGTTTTTTTTTGTTGTTTTTTTTAAATACAACTTATTACCCTCATTCGGGTCACTTTATAGGTAAACTATTCCAGCCAATTTTTGGACGAGAGACAGTACCCTGGACTGGTCATAAGGCACATGTAGACAAACAAGCTATCACATTTATAAACAATTTAGCAAGAAGCTAACATGTAAATTCCACACATTCGAACACTGGACCCCAAAATGGTGAAACTAACGAGCAAACAAATTGTTACATTGTTCAACAGAGTTGATCAGAATTTTTCAGATTTTTTTTTGTAGGAGTCTCACATCACACATTTGCTAAGCACTTGTTACTAGGAAGATTTTGTCTGGAATCATTACCATATTGTGTTCCAAATCCCAATGCAATCTATCAGAAAACACTCGTTTAAATTTGTAACCTGGATCAGATGGCTTGCTTGTACTACACAAAGACAATTTGATTGAGGATCTAAGCATTATTGACTTTTTCGAACAAAGTGACCCTGAGTTATCTTGAATTACAGGTAAGTGGACTTGATGAGCTTTGTTGGCGCTAGTTTTAAATCTGAAAGGAAAGAAAATGTCACCTCAAGTATATGGGAGAAATGTATTGCTATATGATGGTGCTGGTGGATTATATTTAAAGCAAATCACATTTATGTTCAGTGGGGGCTAAGCTTGCAGCTTGCCTGTCAGGCTGAGTGGCACTTAAGACTCGGAGCATGAATAAATCACTACAGTTTGACCCATTTGAATACCAAATGGAGCCAGACCCACTGGGTAACAACAGGCATGCTTGAACTCACAGGCTCATTTCCATGATGTAGAAAAATTGCCACATGCAGACAGTGGGACCATGCCAGCATCATAGTATCATACAGACGACTTTAAAACATGACCTTTTCTTCGGCTCCAACCAGAGACATCCCAGACTGTGGCCCAACGTGTCTGATCAAGACGTAATGTGACCGTGAGGTGAACTCGGCATTTCTCAGATACATTACGGTGATTTTCATTGACCCTTTTAATGCCCCAGTATCACTTCAACAATTCACCCCTATCGGGGCGAGCAGGATGATGAAAACCACTCACTTACTCAACCATGCTGTAACAATTCCTTCACTTACTGTCAAATGAAGTGCTCTCAATTAGTTAAAAAAAAAAAAAAAGAATACATTAATTTTTCAGTATATAGGACTACATTCACTCGCTTTCTATGTTGACATGTTTTCCTACTCATGTGGGTCACTCGCGGTTGGACGAAGATTTTGATTGGCGGGTTCTAAAATTTGACAGAGGGGCAAAATAAAACAAAACAAAAGCATTACAACAATACATATGTTTTTGAAAAAGCACACTATTTAAGAAATAAAACATCAACAAGGATTATTTATTTAATTTTTTTCAAGTTTGGCGGGCCGGATTAAAACATTTAATGGGCCGTATGAGGCCCTCAGGCCGTAGTTTGCCCACACCTGACTTAAGGGTTAGAGTTGGTTAAAGCTACATTCACACTTGGATCTCTCATATTGAGTCTAGCAAAAAAAAAAAAAATGACATGCTGCATTTTGCGTTGCTTATTTGATCGTACTCCTTGTGTCATAATTGAAACAAAGGTTTTACAGTTTGTTTGTTTAAAAAAAAAAAAAACTTTTGAGGCTATTTGCTGTTGTTTAATCTCTGAGCTGAGCTGGGCTCTTGGCAGGCGGCACCAGATGTGGGTTACCTGACAGTGGACAGGGGTGGGGGTGTCTACAGCCGAGTTCACTCACCGCCTATCAACGTCAAAGTCATTCCCTTTAAAATGTAGAACACTCACGGTCTCTTGCATGTCTCGACATAGCACCATTCTCGCGAAAGACGACGCGTTTAATCGCAACAGTCCATGCGTAAGTGGCGCATCGTCACTGCTCTACAGACAAACTGTGTGGGTACCCATAAGAAATAATGAGCTGGTAATAACCGCTGCTGAATTAAAAATGTCTGCCGAGCTCAGTATCTTCCTAACTGCACCACGATCAAATTCACCAAACTCGCATTGGACCAGCGATCCACCAGGCGCCAAGACTTAGACAGGATCTGAGCAGGAGAAAGTTTACATCGACTTTCTGCCATTAAATTGTCACTCCGCTAAGACACGCCCTTCTTGGCACAAACCACAATGTCAATTTGGTACGTAACGAGCTTCGCACTTGAACGAATAACTATATCCGCCAGTATTTGAACTCCACCGCTGATGCTCTGTCCACGAAATCAAGCCGTGGGTGTAGATTTGCAAAAACATCACATTGTACAACGCCATGAGCTGGAAAAAAAAAAAAAAACACATGCTCATGATGTGTCAGACAGCTGGTTTGCACCTGCTGTCAGCATCTGTAAGCCCGTCCCAGAGAGAATGTCCCCTCTTGTCTGAGGAGCGGATTAATTTTTAAACTCCATGTTTGTCAGGATGTGAGGAATGACAAGAATCACAGCACTGGGAGGACAGGAGAGAAATGTGGCTGTCGGAGTCAGGGGGTCGCGCACCGATACATGCGACTCATTAGCCGCTTTTGCACTGCTTGTAAAAGAAAATGTGCTTTTCAGCATCTCTGTTTTGTAACGCGGAATGGGATATTTATCGTTTGTAAGTAGTGTATGACGAATGCATGAAAGGCAAAGCAGATTTTGATTTGTTACTCAGATCTCGCTGCCCTATATTGTTTGAAACAGTCCACCAAAGATTGTTCACTATCACACCAGATACTGAGACTGACATCATCACACATCTAATTATTTGACTGAGCGGTGTCCTTTTGTGGTGTGAAAGTGCAGACGTTGCACACAGTCGCCGCTTCGCTAGCTTCTGAGTAAAAGAAAATGCGGAGAGATGACAGGTCATCTTTTATGATTCTTTTGGTAGCTATATTGCAGGATCAGGCAGTTTGGGGCTTTGTTAACTGCGTGTGGTGCCAGAAGGAGAACGCAATAGACTGATGATGATTGCACAGCTTTACTTAATGGAAGCGTTTTGTAATTGCTGCTCAGATTAATAGGATTCAGCCAGAAAATAGGTATTTAACAAGAATTAAGGAAAGGAGAACCTTGTTTATGGCAGGCAATAATTGTTCATGTGTTTCTAAATGATCGGTTTAATAGCCCCCAAAAAACAAAACAATGACAGAGTTTTCAATAAATAATAATAAAAAAAAATTAAAATAGGTAGTTCACTAATACCAATGATGTGGCAATGTTACAATCGAGGGTAAACATTGGGTTCGGGATGAATATAAAAAAAGGTCATGTGCACGATAAGTCCAGATTTACACTGTTACATATTGTGATTTTTATCCTGACAAGGGCCTCAAAATTGAGGTCAAGAACTCTTAATAACCAGTTCCAAATAATAAGTCAAGAAACATAATTTTAATGGGACAAGCTGTAGAAATGATGAGCCTCATTTACTCACGGGGAGCTATTTGGTTTGAGCTGAGATGAAGCAGCCGAAGTGGGCATTTAGGACCTATAACTGCTCCTTGAAGAAAGTGGCTCATTAAAATTTGCAAGAAGTAAATACAGAAAAATTCCATTTATTATTATTATTATTATTTGATTAAAAGAGGCATTTGAGAGAACATTTTTGTCCCTCTGCTAAGGTGAAATGCACTGTTTGTGTGTTCACCAAAGCTGGCTCTTGTGTTGTTTATTTCCTTAAAAGGAGTTTTGCTAATTAGGCTCATAAGAGCTATAACACAGCCTCACAGGGTCACTTTGAACAGCAGTTTTATTGGCTTAACGAAGTGCAGCGCCCTAAAAATAAAATCCGTCTTGCTGCTGCAAATAGTCCTGAGGCAGCATATAAATGAAAACAGCCCGTTGAGACGTTTGGATTATTATTTTATTAACATCCGTCCATCCACCCATCCAACCATGCATCCATCCATTCATCTTCTCTCCTATTTAACCTGTACAAGAAAAAGGCACACAAACCTTGCAGTGATTAGTTAATCACAAAATGAGAGTCTGAATCTGAAGCTGATTGGAAATTTGAGTGAACTATGGAAACCATTACACTACCAATGGCTCAAAATACATGTATGTTGATAATTAATTGCAAAAAATATACATGAGCTTTATAAGGCAAATATTGGAGCATTGCCATGAACCATGTATTTTTACAATATAATTTTACAGGATGACAGCTTTTATGTTCATCCTCATTTTTATCTCTGGTTCTGTCCCTTCTTTTTAACTTTTATTGCTAACTGGATATGGCTATTCCACAATAGATTCAGCAAAGCAAACGCTGTTACGGTGAGCCCGCAAGTACACAGCCAATTACTGCCATCTCATCAGTTATACGTTTTGTTTCTGATTGACTGTTTTTCCTCAGGGGTTACTTCAAAATGAAATGAGAGATGCAGGATAACGGCAGGGAGGGATTGTTTTTCTAATAAATGAACTATTGACATCTGTCTACTGACAGTTTTAGCTAATATGATAACATGTGACTTCTTTTGTTTTAATTGCAAGTTCCCTCTCTTAATGTTCTGAATTGTAAGTCACCAAATTTGGTTGCTTGGACTCTAAAGGGAAATTATTGTTTCAGAGTGCAATGTAAACCTCTCCGAAACAAAACTACCGAAGGTAGAAAAACGCCATACAAGTGACAGCCCATTTCATTGACATGTCACCTTTAACCTATTGGCCTCCATTGTTTTATTTAACATGAAAACCTTTGAGCTCTTGAAACAAATCTTGAAAAGTGAATAGAATAAGATATAATCTATTATATCCACTCAGTATATTTCCATCAAAGAACACCAAGACTAGCAGTGCTTTGAGACAGAATGAGAAATATTGAATCCAAGAGGAAGACTAAAAGAGGCATCCTCCTCAGCCCACTGTTTCCCCTCGTGCCCAAATAATACCCCTCAGAGAGACGACTACCAAACACTCCATAAGCCTCCAGCACATCAGACCTGCCATATAAGGAAAAAACTGGGTGGGCTAGGAAAATTCCATCACTCATTTTGCCTTTCCTCCTAATGCAAATCATCTCCCGACTTCAGCATGTCTTTATTCACCTGCTTCCCAAAGGTGACAACACCACCTGTCCTTCCCACCCAGGCTTGGAGAGTTTTTTTTCATACCCCGGCAATATTTCGAGTATTGACAGAAAAAAGACCAAGTAGATACTTTAACAGTAACATCTCATCCGACAGGAAAAGAGCAGCACTTCTTTTGGAAATTCTGTCAAGGACACAGAAGGGTTTCAAACAAGAGGTGCTAGCCAGAGAGCCTTTTTGGAAACAGCTGCCTCTCCAGCTCTTCACACACTCAGCCGCCATTGAAAATGTCTGGAAAAAGGTGCTGATGCTCCAAACAGAGTGTGCACAGGGTCTAGAATTATCTCTCGGATTATTTTCTCCCCCCATTGGCTACCCATACACATCCATAGACAGGCATTTCTGAGCCAAAAGCGCCACAGAAGCAAGATAGAGTGTGATTCTCAGGCAGAGCCAACAAAGAGTAGTTGTCTTTGTTCATGGCAGTGCATGAGGGAGGGGTGAACAAGGATGGAGGATGGGTGAGACTTGGCACTTTATTCGCACAAAAAGGGCTGAGAAGCAAAATTTTCCCCACTAATCATCCCCGTATTTAATGTCTGTTAAGGCCCGAGTCCCAAACCGCATATTCGTAAAATCCTCCCTGCCAACTCAGGTGTGTTGAAAGGCGATTTAATTTATTAGCACCTGCACATTAATGCATCTCAGAGCAGCAAAAACATCTTATAAATGTTTTTTTTATGTCCCAAATCAAGCAAATACCCATTAAAGTTCTTTGGAGTTAACTTCTTTTTGTTTGGTGATTAACCGTACGATGGTGACCACAAAGGGTTAAGGTGTATTTACCTATTCCTTCAGCAGAATGAGGGAAATGGTATCAGCGTTGTTTTAAAAAAAAATGCCTGATCTTGTGGCGTGCAAAACATCAGAAGTGTCAGAAGATGCTGACTCCCGACGTCACCTGTCAATTAAATATTAATGCACAATTTAATGTGGATGGACCGGGAGCCTGAGAGTGGACTTAAGAAAGGTTGACTTAGAATGAAGATTTATAGCTGCCTTTTATTTGAAGGGGGTCTTTATTTCGTAGACAGAGACATCTAGTATTAGACTCGATTTCCGTGTTTCAGTGGAATTTCAATTTTCAGTTGGTTCACACTGGTGGTTTCTATTTGTGTGTTGTTTTATTTATGATTCTGATTAATAATGAATATGCCAATTATCTGATTTCCGCACTGACAAATAGAGCGAACAGAAAAAGTCGGCACATCCCTGTTCAAATGCCAGGTTATTATGATGTAAAAATATGAAACTGAGATTGGGGAAAAAAAAAATTCAAAACTTTTCCCACCATTGACATGACCTATGAAATCTTTTTTGAGAGAGGCTTTTAAAATGAACAAGTGGCTATAACATATTTTCCCTTAGACAGGTTGGAGGGAATTATGAACAGTTCAAAATGTCAGGAAAAGCCAACGAGAACACCTGAATTTTTTTGCGGTTACATCAAATGTTGGATTGCTATTTAACATGCTTTGGAAAGTAATTGGCTAATTCTGAACGGAGCCACATCCTCGGTATAAGACAGTGTGCACACGTGTAATCACATGATCTCAGTTGCTTATTTTGACTTCCCTCTTGAAAAGAAATAAAATATAGGTATGCATGGTGGAAGACATTTTGGAAAAAAAAAAAAAAAAGACTATATTTCTCACATCACAAAAACCTGGCATTTGAACATCTGTGTATATAACTTTGTAGAAAACCAGATGTGAAAATTGACCCAAAAAAACAAACTATCCCATTGTTAGCCCAACAGAATCATACTGCTTGAAAAAAAAAAACAGGCTAACGTAAAAATGAAGTCATCACCTCCTATTTTTTTATCCTGATGGGAAATACGAAGACTCTATTTGGCCAAGTGGACCAAGCGTCAGGTGATTAATTGAGGTAAAATGTCCTTTGAGCCACTATTTCAGGATATACAGTATTCAACTTGACCGAAATATACTCAACAAGTGACAACACGACTCCCAAGAGGCTGGGAGAAATTGCTTTGGTAGTAAGCAATTAGAAAGAGGTCTGGTGATGTTGTCAAGTTGCTCTGATTGCTTGTGGGATGGCACGCCAACGTGTACTGTAGACTTATATAAAGTGACATGCGTAGCAAGAGTCGGAACCTCATTACCTCTGTGGCTATTAAGGTAAACTCCCATGAGGCTTTCGACACTCCAACTCATCTTCAAGCCCGGCGAAATGGATGTGGAGATTTGGTGCCATTTTGGGTTAAAAGCAGCTGAGGATTTACAGAAATATTATCAATAAAAAAATGTGCGATGATATTTGAATGTGTTTCTCCTCCTCTGGTGCAACATGCAGCATGACGGCTGTGCACTTTGCTAAAAACGACACATCAAGTACATGAATGATATAAATCAATCCCATAAAGACGTCTAAAAGCTAGCGGGAGAACAATAAAGATACAAGCTTCACTATGTTGCAAGCCCATGCAATAAATTCAACCCCCGCAAAGCTTATAAGCTTCAATTTGTGTCCAGAGCTGCTGATTCAACTCAACTGGGTGGGGGGGGGGGGGGGTGCTTGTCTTGCAGCTGTTGTGTTGTTTTGTTGGCTTGGATTTCATTAGATGGTAAGGTGAGACTGTTTCAGCATCCACACACTGCAGCAACATCGTAAACATTTGTCAACTTCCAGACTTAATGCTTGCCACAGGGTATAGAAGTTAACAGGAACACTATACCGGCGACTTTATCAACATGGTGCAAAAAACTGTTACATTTCCAGGGGGGCAAACATCAGCTGTAGTCACATCCCAGAACAACCTCAAGCTGCTTGGATCCACGCCGATTAAGATGGAGCTTAATCAGATCGTCAAAGAAAGAAAGCTTGTTGATCTTATAAGTAAAAGTATTTATACCCAAGGGAAACAGAATGTTCTTTTCAGTTACATGGAAGGAGTGTTTGTAATTCATGTCCTGGCAATATCCCAACCCCTCCCAAGTGCTATCATGAGGCCTGACGAGGAAAACGGCACCTTGTCTTTGACTCAGACGAGCGCGAAGCTGCAAAATGATGAGAGGCTTGCGAGAGGTAAAGCAGGGGACACGCATTTCTATCCAACTGCTTTCCCCAGATGGCCCATGTGGCAGGAGCTGTGTGATCAGAGATCTAATAAAGAGGCAGATATGCTGCAGCTCCTTTCCTGGAAGGGAGTCGTTGCCATGGCAGCCGCACCCCTTGCATCGCAGGTTAATAGTGGGAAATTAGAATTTGCCCGGCTGCTTCTCACACACCAACTTTGAGCTGCACTTGTGCTGCGGGAAGATACGAGCTTGCTCCTACTTGGCCGCCATTACACGTCAGAAGAATGTAACAGTATTGTATTTTAAAAGCAACAAAGTTGGGGTCACTTTGGTGCAAATTTTTTGTGTGTTGTGAAGGCTACCAAACAGTGGCGGAGCTGAACTTTTATCCTTTGGGGGGGGGGGGGGGGCAAGGCTATTTCAGGGGGTCCACAGACTATAACAATAAATTTGTTTCTCGAGTTATGTAAAAAATGCCAGGGCTGATAAACCACCGTAGTTTAATGTGCAGACTTTTGTTTCATTTATCATTGGAGAAATATGTACATAAATGGCGACTCAAATGTATTAAATGTAGACGTTAATATCGAGCAGCCATGAGCTATAAAGTTCGTTTGCTTGATGCCGTGGCTCTCTGCTTGTAGCAACAACAACAAAATCACATATCTACAAAAGTTATTTTAAACTTACTTTGCGACGAGGATTCCACTGTCCATGACAAGTATGTCCTTAACGTTTCGTTACTTTGTTGATCTTCTGTCTCCAGCAACGATAACAGAGTCAAATCAGATTCATATCTTCCGACTGGTGATTCTTCTTCTCCTACTGAACGTGGATCGCAACGCTTTGTGGTACATAGCGCCAACTACTGTACAGGAGGGACTTAGCACTCGGTGCGGCGATTTGCCAATCATCTGGGGTCCAATCAGATTTCAGGGGGGTCCAGCGCTACCCTGGCCTCCCCACTGGCTCCGCCAGTGATAACAAAATAATTCATTTGCAATACCACTTTTCCAATTTGTAGGTGTTTCTGGTCAGAGAAGTGCATGAGGTAGAAATAAAGTACATATTGTGCATGTTGGGTTTATACGTCATATTGCTATCATCTACAGTCGCACACCAACATCAACACAACACAATGCATACAATCAATAATTTAATTTGAAAAAAATTGCTAATTTATTTCGCTCTTATTGGCTTCAGAGAACCAACTAGCAGTGAGATTCACTCGGTCCCAGTGCACTTTAGAGTTTGCCTTAAGATACTTCTTCAAATCTATAAATGGCCTCGCCCCAGCGTACCTCTCCGAGCTCCTCCACCCCGACTCACATGCCCGCCGCCTCAGGTCTGCGGACCACATGCTGCTGTATGTGCCGAGGACTAAGCGCAGCCTCAGGGGGGATTGCGCCTTTTCAGTTGCCCGGTCCTTCCCTATGGAATGAGCTTCCATTAAATGTTAGGCAAGACCCCTTTTCTGTCCACTTTAAAAACGCGTTTGGAAACGCATATTTATTCTTTAGCGTTTGACTCGACATGAGACTGTCGCTGTTCTTCTGGTATCTATTGTTTTGTGTGTAGAGAGGGTCCACACGTTCAAGTTCCTGGGAGTGCAGATCTCCGACGACCTTTCTTGGACTCACAACACCACAGCAGTGGTAAAGAAGGTCCACCAGCATCTGCACTTCCTGAGAGTCCTCAGGAAATTCAACCTGGACAGGAAGCTGCTGCTGGGCTTCTACCACTCGTCCATCGAGAGCCTGCTGACGTACTGTGTCTCCACCTGGTACAGCGGCTGCACTGAGGCGGACAGAGTGAGGCTCCAGAGGACAGTCAAGACAGCGCAAAGGATTATTGGCTGCCCTCTCCCCTCACTGTCGGACATCTACACCGCCCGGTGCCTCAGCAGGGCTCTCAATATCGTCAAAGACAAGACCCACCCAAACTCACACCTGTTCGACCTGATGCCCTCTGGCAGGCGTTACAGGTGCATCAAATCAAGGACTAATAGACTGAGAAACAGTTTCTTTCCAAGAGCCATTTCCATTCTAAACTCTCACGCACACACACAACCACCCTTACCTTGCAGAACAGCAACGTGATGTTTTTATAAATCCTATCCAGTATTACTTTCCATTGCACTAACTATTCTCTTATCCAATTTATATATTTATCTGAATTATTGTTGTATTGCACTGGAGAGGGGAGCTCTCTAATCTCGTTGCACTCTTGAGTACAATGACTATAAAGGGATTTCTGATTCTGATTCTGATTAGGTGTTTTAATTTGTGTTCTAATTTCCAGCTCATATATATTACACCATATGGAAAGTGCTTTGTCACAACTGCAGCTGTTGTGAAATTTGCTCTATAAAAGATATATTGTATTGTATTGATTACGTTTGGCCAGCAGAGAAGGCCTTGAAGTGGTGGGTGGCCCACTGAAAAAAAGCCGTTATGTTCTTTATTCACCGTCTCATTCGCGCCAATGGATAATTTAGAGTCCACACTCTAAAGTTTTGGGGATGTCAGTGAGTTAAATCCATGCCCAGAAAATAAAAACCCTGACACAGTTTGGCTTCATAGCCCCATCACAAATCTGTGTAGCTACAGTTAAGTTCCGGCATTATATTTGATATTCTAAAATATATTCAAAAATTATTTGATCAGCCTCCCTGGATCGGGAACACCTCACCCCCAAAAATAAATAAATAAATAAAATCCTGGAGCTGTCACTACCACAGGTGCTCCTGCAGCAGGGGCTAAAGCCAAACTGTGGTAGAGTTTTTAAATTCTGGACCTAGATTTGACACCATCTTTGAAGAAAGAGTAGTACAGTGGCCACCAGAGGTGTTGCCACGGAGACTCAAAACCACCTGACTGTTGGGTCGACTGCAATTTAGAGATCATTGGCCTTATGCTGTACGTCTCCCATTTTAGGAGTAAAATATATGGTTAGTGCACGTGAATCCTGACATAAGTAGAGCTTTGGGGCTTGCATGTGAGCAGCTGCTCTTTATAAAGAAAGGAAAAAAAAAATCTAAGCGATCAATGAGGACGGCTACAAGAAGGGAAAAGACGCTGATTGATGTTTTCAATCTGACCTGGAATTGCAGTTTAGAGAAAGATATTTCCTCTATTTTGATGACAGCAGTACTTTAAAGGTCAGCGTATCAACTTTATCGCTGCATCTGCATCTTTGTGCTTCACCACTCATTTATTCAGGCGGTGTCTTTAAGTTCACCTTGTCCACATTGGATGTCATGGCAGTTCAAAACAAATACAAACAATGTGTTTTTGTGTCATTTTAGAAAACAAGTCCAAGAAATTCTGAATCTGAATCTTCGGTTCAGTCTCAACTCACCGTCTTTCTTCTATGGCTACACTTTGCATGAAAACAGCAGTCGGGTTGCTCCCAAAGCTGCAGCTCAGACAGTAAATGATAAAACGCTGTCATTTCTCTGCTCCCCTTAGAGACGAGGAAGCAGAGGAGGAAGAAGCCAAACAAGTGACAGCTCCAAGAGAAAAAGACATTCCTCTCGCGTGCTTTCTGTTTGAGGGTGCAAGCGTTCTCACTTCTTGTCTTATCTGGCCAAAAATCTGTTCGCTGTCACAGTATGTAGGCATGTCTGTTTTATTTGTCCATTGACACTGAACACCACGGAAACGACACTGCCGGGAACAATTCCACTTGAGATCTGTCATTTTAATGCAACAAACATTGCTGAGAACAGAGGCAGGAGTCACACCACATGCAGAAACATAGAGTGGAGATTTGAATAATCTTAGAAGATCCGATAATAAAAAAAAAAAAAAAAGTAAAAAAAAGACAGTTATCAACATATTCACCGCTATGTATGTTTATATTCATCAAGTGGTAGCCAACTGTTTATTGCCACTGACTAGTGGACTTGACAAAACAAGGACCTGACTTGGGAAAACGGGAGTGAGATGACAAGCACAGGTGAACACAATCAGATTGAGCACAAGACACGCACTAAACAAGGAAAAATATGGAACTAAATACTAAATCAAAAACAACAAACACAGACCCTGGCACTTGTCCCTTAATGCCTGATACTCTCTTCAGTTTGGTAAATAGACTTTGTGACCTAAACAAATCATTCTGATCCTGCACTGGATTGGAATGTGCTCCCAATAAAGTGTCCAACGTGCGAACATGTTTATTCATAAAACTTCAGAAACAACAAAGCGGCATTTATATTTTCAAGGAGCCACAAAGCAAAGTTAACTCAATTTTCTACCTCCAAAATTGCAGTGGCTGGCCGTGCATTTCACACGTCGGCCTTCAGTGAAGTCCTACTTTGTCCTAAATGAATAAATCCCCCTCATAATAGCACAATTTATGACACCAATAATATACAGAAACACACTTACACAGTACTGAGCGAGTGTTGGACGACCTAGCTTCTCTTGAAAGGTCCGTCTTGAAAATGGCACCGCAAGCGTATCTGCAATTAAATCCACACTTTTC
Organism: Idiotropiscis lumnitzeri; assembly: GCF_059441095.1. Lineage (NCBI taxonomy): Eukaryota > Metazoa > Chordata > Actinopteri > Syngnathiformes > Syngnathidae > Idiotropiscis > Idiotropiscis lumnitzeri. The sequence goes on from NC_142401.1 coordinate 8,529,586, forward strand.
CCTCCTTTGGCCATTGTGGTTTGAAAAATCAGGAATATATTTTAGGCTTTCGAACGGTCGCCAGATCGCGTAAATCCAGCGAGAAGGCTCACGGTAACCAACTCGTGATCTGATTGGCTATCGCAACTGTCTATGAAATCTGAAATGTCATTGACTTCGACAGAAGAGATGCCCCCACAATTGTATCGGAAGGCCTCGAAAAGAATAATGCGTGCTACTGGTGAAACCTGCCTGGCAACACCTGCCTGGCTAGCGGAATTCTGATTGGATAAAAACTCACACCTAAAAATACAGCACTAGGATATAATATAACATCAATGTGAAGATTATGATTATTTTTTTCTTGATTGAAAAAAATATCTATATAAATAAAGTTGCATTGTATTGTATTGTATTGAAAATCTTGTCATTAAATCTCGTACACCTTGAACAAATTAGAACCTTGTCACGTAAACATTTCAACAAGACGAACATTCAAACAAGGACATTTAGTCCATGCAACTCTATTGGCTCTTCCAACTATAGTGGCTCCGCAAAGCAAACCCTCCCTAAATAAATTCGCACGCTCGGACGGGTATAGGGAGGGACTCTGTGTTCCCATGGTGCCGGGAAGAGAGCAGATGGTGAGGCTGCACCGGTGCCGGTGTCGGTGTCAGACGCGTCTCAGTGCGGCTGACCTGCAGCAAGCAGATGCGATCTCGCGGAGGATCTATTGCGCTGATTTCTGATTTTAAAACTTGCTGAAAATTTGGGCATCATCGGCATCGAGGAGCTGCGGATGCTGCATGGGTCGAACAGACGAACATCTTCTCAGCGCTTCGTTTAGGTGAGACCAATGCGCGTATTTTATGCTCAGAAACGTTCGCTGATGGCGCTCCCTAGATTGAAGGTAATACGTAAACATTGAACAGTTAGTCGTCCTTAATATTGTCATTTGTTACTACACGGAAAAAATGAGGCATTTTTTCACCAGGCGTCCTAGGTGGTCCTCGTGTACGTCGCACATAAAAATCAATAATTTCATAGAAGCACCAAAACAAAGATAGGCTATTTGGCGCAAACACGTCAGTAAATAGCACGAAGGAAAAAAATTAATTCATTTCGAATGTATGCAGTCATCTGCTGCAATATGTGCACTGGGTGAAAAGTCCATAAAAACATTTTCAAGGACGTTATGTGTAGATCTGATTGTTATGTCGCTTTGTGTTCAGAGGGAGCAAAACAAAGAACGTGCAAGTGCAATGTTATATATCGACATTTAGACTCTTTAGTCAGTGGAGCAACTTGCATGAATTCATTTATCCAAATAAGGTGCCTGTTTCTTGAAAATAGAAGTGCACTTGACTGTCATGACACAAATAATGCACAAACTGCAGAGTCAGACATCCGCTGGAACAGTTGATCAGCAACTATGTTGACCATCAGAATCATTTGCATGCTTGGTGGCTTGGTTGCAGATTTTGCCACATGTAAGCGATGAATATTGAGGAGAGTGCAGACACTCAGGGGGTGTGCATTGTTGAGGGATCACCTTTGTCAAGTGGCCGATTGTCTCACACCTGATACTTAAACCAATGGCAGCGGGAAAAGTGGATTACAAACTTGGTGCTTAATTACAAATTGAAACAAGAGAAATGTGATTTTTTTTAATACTCTCGACTCAAGACTGTCAAGTATAACCCCACAACTTTGTGGTGTTTACTTTGTCTAGACAACAAAAGAAGACCTTCAGCCAGTTGTCACAATGTCCATGTGGTCAGTTAGTAACATCTGGAGAAACAAAGGGACATTTTGGTGTTTATGTGTTGCCGTGTATTTGTTGGGCTGTTCTATTGCACTGTTTATTAGATTGGGATTGATCTGAAGGCGCAAACATGGGGAAACACAGTGAGGATTTGTTGGCAAAGTCAACAAAGAAGAAAATCTGCTGAACACATGAGTGGACAATTGTCTTTTATAAGACGGTGTATAATTGAAAAACACGTTTTATTATTTTGGCAAAAAAAAAAAAAGGAGGAAGACGTGAAGAATGAAGTAAATAAAACTCTTTGACCGAGAATTTATTGATGATGCAAATACGAACGTGCTGCATCTTAATTTCTAAGGGATCCTAAACATTTCTCAATACAACAATTTCACGCCATTGTATCTTCATATTGGTCCATCCGTCCTCCCCTATGACCTTCCCGCTTCAGCAGAGCTGCGCATCCGCTCCCTCCTTTCGGACTAAGAGGACATGCATCTATATCTCCTTCTCAGCTCTGCAGCTCTGCCATCAGCAGCTGCACCAAAGCCCCGTGTGATGTGAAGTGAAACTCTTGCATACTAATAGAGCACCAATAGGATGTCTCTCAGGGCGGTTAGAGCAGAGACCGAAGAGTGAAAACATCAGGAGGAGTGGCACACTTCATCCATGATTCTGGAACAAAAAAAAGAAAAAAAAAACGGTTATGTTTGCCTTTATCGATCATGTCAGTCATATGTGTCACATTAACGTTCTCATGAGCAAACTCTTTGTCAAATCCTTTTGGCCCACTTTTGAGCATCAATGGTCGTATTCTCATTTGGTTATGAAACACACACGATGGTGGCATAGGCGTTGCCATGGTGACGGCATGCTAGTGTGCCTGTGTGCGGCTGCTGATCCAGAAAAGGCTGTTTATATTTGGTGCCTATAAAGGCTGCTCGGAATCAGGGGAAGCAGTACCGCCCGTGAAAAGGGGGATGCAGCGTTCCAGTCTTCGTGTTCGGGAGACTCAACATAACGCAAAATCTGTTTGGACAAAAAAAAAAAAAACGAACAACGAACGCCACGACAAGCTGTGTGTGGTAGTCTGTGAACGCCGTTTTGTAAATTTCTGAATATCTTACTTTTGCGTTTTTCCTTAGAGTATGTGGCATGAATCAGAGCAGCCTCATTACATCGCCGCAATTACATTAGTCTGTCGTTGCAAGTCGTGACGTGGTTCTGGTTCTGTTCTGGTTTGTGCATGATATATATGTGACTGCGTGGGTACTTGGATTAAAACCTCATAAGGATTGGCTAAGCAAAGAGAATAAATCCCTCCTTCTGGAGCCTTCAATTTAAACAGTTGGATCATGTCAAGCTGTCCAGGATTTTTGCTGCCTATTCTTGTTGGTTTGTGACTGTGTGCTTCTCCTAAAGTGCAAAAAAAAAAAAATTCTCTTCAAATATTGCAATATAGTTAAAAAAAAATGCATGCAACCAAGTAGACAGTATTGGCTTTATAATGCCACATCTGTCTGCTGCTTCAGCCTGCAGATTTAATAATGGCTTCTCAGGATACAGATGCTACCGGGTAGGCAGTAGGGATGGGGGGGGGGGATTAATCTCAGACCTAATCTCTCTCTTCCCTCAGAATGAGAGTTCACAAAGGTGTTATTCCACCAAAGCCATTCTTACAGCCTTTTGCTCTATCAGGCTTCACTCTAGGAGAAATCATCCTTTGGGTTCCCACATCTACCCCATTGATATTCTTGTCAGGTCAGGAGACAAGCGTGAATATTTGCTCTAGTTCCCCGCATTGCACATGAAAGAAAGTTTGTCTCAATAAATCAAAAAATTATTTTTATTGGCATCCAGTAACATGGAATGATGCTATTGTGATATATTGGAAATTGATGGAGTTGTGAAACGTCAACGATACTAAAAGAGTTAAATTATTAATTAACTTGAGAGAGGTGGTAGGTTTATGTTTGTTCTTTTGGTACAATATTTGGGCAAATGTTTTATTGCAATCATTGTTATATAGTTTGTCCTGAATCTTACAACTTTGGCATGTTCGGAGAATTGCCCTTTCTTGTTCCAGCAGTGCACAAAGCAAGCATCATAAAGTTTGTATGCGTTTTGTGAAGAACTTGAACTCGGCCAAACATCTTTTGGGTGAGTTAGAAAAATAATATGAGCTATAAGATCCTGTCGATGGTCCAAAACATGCCAGCTCTCACCTCACAAACGCGCAAACATAAAACATGTCCGGAAGAGTGGAAGTTGCTAAAACACCAAAGGATGAACCAACCTCATATTTTCATCTAATTTCACTTCCTGTGGCGTAATGGCCGTGCAGGACTGCGGTGATTATGAAGCAGGCCGTCAGTGAAATGGACCAAATGTGCTCAGCAGTGCTTCCTTGGATCAACAAGGTCAACACAGGACAGAGAGAGAGAGAGAGAGAGCGAGAGAGAGTGAGAGAGAGAGAGAGAGAGAAAGGTAAGAAGGGGGGATGGAAGGCGGATGCGGACACCCACAGCGCTGCCAAGCTGCCAAAAACCTGACACCAGGTGACAGAGATTCATGGCCTCAGCATGACAACAACAATTATTCCGGCCATCTCCTCGAATTTCATACCTGAGCAGCACAAACACACATCGCAAGAGAGAGAGATACGATTATAGTTACAACACGGTACATCAAAACAACGGGGAAGCAGTCTAATTAATCAGGTTGAAGAATCTAATGGCTAATTCAAGTGATGTTGAGGTTTATTCAAGTACCATCCTCATTGTTAATCTAAGAAGGATGTTCATTAGGATACACACCCAGTGGACTATAAATAGGCACAGGTGTATATATACTGTATACGAAAAAAAACACGAACTGCTATATGTGCTACGTTCAAGCTGACACGACTGTTAGTGCTACATGACAAAGAATTTATGAACAAACATTACTCATCGAGGCATCCAGCAGGAGCAGCAGAATTATAACTTTGTTTTGTTTTTATGTCCACCTTGTGACGAAGCACCAATGTTCAAGCTTTGGCCTCTCAACTCCTGACGGAAATATCTGGCTCTTAAGCCATTAAAAGCGCCATTCTGTCCACTGCTTATTGTTCGACGTGAATTGTTAAAGGTATTTCCCTGTAAACGTCTGTCAACACCAACAGTGGAAAATATACTGTGTGCATGTGAGCGTGTGTGTGGTATAAAAAGTCTACACACCCCTGTTCAAATGCTGTATTTTAGTAGTAGATCAAAGAAAATAATTACAAATAATTGTGAAAATTGTTGCAGGTGTGTGTACACCCTCTTAAAATTCAGGATGTGGCAGTGTTCACAATTAACCAATCACATTCAAAGTCATGTTAAATGGTTATTGGCAGACATCGACCAGCAGTTAAAAAGCATCGGATTCACCTTCAATACAGTTGCATTCCTTGACATTCTTTTGCTTTCTAGCATCAGGATGAAATTTATTTTTTGCTAAAACTGACGAGGATATGGAGCTTGTGAAAGGATGTGCAAACTTCACAAGATAAATCTGAATCAATATATTGTAACTACTGGATTTTGCTTGACATAATCAAATGTAATGAGGTAAATTTCCGCTGTTGATGTGCGGGTCTGGCTCAGCTCCCCTCCGGACAGGTCGCCAGGCAAGGTTGGCTTGGTGATGGAAAAAACTTCTGACACACACCGGTGGTTGGAAGAAGATTTTATTGATCTCAGCTGATGTCAGAAGTTCCCAAAAGAAAAAGGTCCCTCCCTCTCGCGCCTTCCCTTCTTATAAGGAAGGCAAACAAAGGACATGAATATCTAATTTTCCCTTATTGCATATGCATTTTTATCCTGCTGTCTCTTAGCTGACTTTTCGAACAGCCTCTCTGTGCGAGGCACAGCTCCCATTTCCAGATGCGACTTCTTGGCGCCAGACCCCTCTTCTGTAAACATCTTCCTTGGGGCCCGAATGACCTCTTTGACCCTTAGCAGATAAAGTGAGACTCACTCGCTTCTAAGGCCGTAACTTATGACTTAGGGAGGTTCAGCACAAGGCTTGGTATCTCTAAAGCAACAATATCGTCATGGCCATAAAATGGGTTGCACATGTTAGACCTTGTGAAAATACACTACAGTAATCAAAGGCAACATACCGCATTACGCTAACTAAGACGTATGCTGAGCTACACGCACGATCAAAATATTAGACACACCTCTTTTAATGTGTAGCATTGTCTACACCACTACAAACTACATTAGCAGCAAATTGAGAACAAAACCATAATCATTTTTTTAATTTAGCTCTTAAATTGGCTCTAAAATCAAAATTGCATACTCATGGCTGGACAGCATATGCTTCTTTTACTGTTCAAATCTTCCTTGCACGTCTTGCCCATGCCAAGCATGGATTAGGACGCTGTGCCCAAAGCGCAGCACTGCTATCTGAAAAATGTTTACGCTTCACATTTTTATGACTTTCTGTCATGAGCCTGCATCTCGAGCAGAAAGTGATTAGCAGTGAAGAGCATACGTTCGGTGGTTATTAAGCCGGTTGTGTAATGGGCTCACTGCCATAGCTGCTGACTGTGCCTATCACACGCGCACGCGGACACGCAGACACGCAGACACGTACACAAACACACTCAAGTGGATTACTGACACAAGGCTGGTATGCACAGAATCTAAACCGCACTGAAAAATATAACATGGTAATCTCTCTGGAGTCGGCTGTAAACAACAACAACAAAAAATGAAAATCTCATCATCTCAGATGCAGTACTGTCAAATAACAGTGTGAATATTTCCATGAATCCCTACTCAACTGCCAAATAGTGTCTATTTTGCCAATAACCACAATTTCAGGACTATAAGGCGCACCTGTATATAAGCAGCAACGATATGCAAGTCACACCGACTATAAACCGCAGTTTTCTGTTGAAAAATGCACATGTACAGAACAATACTGTACTGTAAATGCACATTAACAGATCCTTAAAACTGTGCCTTTTAACATGGCAACAACTTTGCTAATTAAAACAGAACAGACCCAAGAGAAAAAAAAAATATTTAGCGCATTTTCTGAACTATAGAGCGCCCCCTACCGGTAAAAGAAAAAAAAAATCCACAGAAAAGCCGCATTGTTGTATTAGCCGCATGGTTCAAAATCTAGGAAAAAAGTAGCGGCTAATAGTCCGGAAAATACGGTTGTTGTTTGCATTGCGGCCAGTGGTTAAAACTGTGGCCTGTAACTAAAGGAACACTCAATGCAGTTGCCTTTCCTCACTGTGCACTTAATGTGTTGTTTACGAAATTGATCAATTGTCTTAATTTAATTAAGATAAAAATATTTTATCGTGTTATTCCAATATTTCAATGTTCTTTCATATTTGTGTCCTTTAGGTTTCCATCTTGATCAAAGGAAAGGAAATCCTCGGAGGTCGAGAGCAGATGTTCGAAGGCATTCGTGAGGATTGCTGGCCACAAGGAGACTAATGCTAAACGTTCCCTTTGAGCCTTTACTTCGACGACTGCCTCTCATCTAACCGTTGTTTGAGCAGAGAGCAGACAAAATGACGCTTGGCTGCCTGCCTTGGCCTCCCCGACTCTGGCTGTGCTTGGCCTTACTTGTAGTCTCTCAGTTTCCTGTACATGCCACCGACTGTCCTCATTTGTGTGTATGTGAGATCCGACCTTGGTTCACCCCTCAGTCAACCTACAAGGAGGCGACAACAGTGGACTGCAATGACCTGAGGCTGACACGCATCCCTAGCGACCTTTCAATAGACACTCAAGTGTTGCTGCTCCAAAGTAATGCCATCTCTCACACGGGTGGCGAGCTAGAGGCCCTGCAAAACCTGACAGAGTTGGACCTGTCCCAGAACAACTTCAGCTCTGTGGAAGCCGTAGGTCTCAAAGGCATGAACCATCTTACCACCTTGCATCTGGAGGAGAACCAGATCAGCCAGCTGCAGGACAACTGTCTGGGAAATCTGTCGAGCTTGCAGGAGCTCTACATAAACCATAACGTCATCAACTCCATATCCTCTCGGGCATTTGCCGGTCTGCACAATCTGTTGCGACTGCACCTAAATTCCAATAAGCTTCATGTCATTGACAGCCGCTGGTTTGTAGAAACTCCTAATCTTGAGATCCTCATGATTGGGGAAAACCCAGTCATCGGGCTTTTGGATATGAACTTCAAGCCTCTCAGAAGTTTGAGGAGCCTCGTTCTGGCTGGCATGGATCTGATTGATGTTCCTCCAAATGCATTTGTAGGCTTGGACAACCTGGAGAGTATCTCTTTCTACGACAACAAACTGGTCAGGATCCCTCAACTGGCACTTGAGAAAGTCCCCAATTTGAAATTTTTGGATTTAAACAAAAATCCAGTTCACAAAATCCAGGAAGGAGACTTCAGAAACATGCTTCATCTAAAAGAGTTGGGAATCAACAACATGATGGAGTTAGTGTCGATTGATCGCTACGCTCTGGACAACCTTCCGGAGCTGACCAAGTTAGAGGCCACAAACAACCCCAAGCTGTCTTATGTCCACCGCCTGGCCTTCAGGGACATGCCTTCCCTGGAGAGCTTGATGCTCAACAATAACGCTCTCACTGCTCTTTACCAACATTCGGTAGAGGCCTTGCCGAACCTTCGGGAGATCAGCCTGCATAGCAATCCGTTGCGATGTGACTGTGTCATTCAGTGGATGAGTTCCAACAAGACCTCCGTACGTTTCATGGAGCCCTTAGCCATGCTTTGCACTTCCCCGCCAGAACTCAGGGGCCAGCGTGTCCGAGAGCTAAGACTGCGAGAGAAATCCGAGCAGTGCATCCCACTCATATGCCATGACACCTTCCCCGGCCACCTCAATCTGAATCTTGGCATGAGTATCAGTCTGGACTGTCGGGCCATGGCTGAGCCAGAGCCGGAGATCTACTGGGTGACCCCTCTTGGAAGCAAAATCACGATGGATACAGTGTCAGAGCACTACCACCTGAGCAGCGAGGGGACTTTGTGGCTGTCCCATGTGCAGGTGGAAGACTCGGGACATTACACCTGTGTGGCCCAGAACATAGAAGGGGCTGACACGCGAGTTGCCTCAATTCGAGTGAATGGAACTCTGCTTGACAGCGCTCAGGTGATGCGAATTTATGTTAAACAGACCGAGTCCCACTCCATCCTTGTCTCTTGGAAAGTCAACTCCAACGTCATGTCCTCCAATATCAAATGGGCCTCCGCCACCATGAAGATCGACAACCCGCACATCACGTATACGGCTCGTGTACCCGTGGATGTCCATGAATACAATCTCACTCATCTTCAGCCTGCCACCGAGTACGAGGTTTGCCTCACAGTGTCCAACGTCCACCTGCAGACGCACAAGTCCTGCGTAAATGTCACAACCCGTAGCGCAACCTTTGCTCTGAACCTGTCGGACCAGCACCCGAGCGCCGCCGTGCTAGCAGTCATGGCAACCGCGCTGGCCTTCCTGAGTCTGGCAACCGTCGGCATCTACACGGCCCGCAGATGGAAGAGAAAGAACTACCACCATTCCTTGAAGAAATACATGCTTAAAACCTCCTCCATCCCTCTCAATGAGCTTTACCCGCCACTCATCAACTTGTGGGAGGCAGACGGAGAGAAGGACAAAGATGGCAGCACAGAGGGAAAACCGTCTCCAGTTGATACCACACGTAGCTACTACATGTGGTGAGAATGGAGCATGGAGGCCTGGTCGCCTCTTCAGCAGCACAAACAGTCAGGAACTTCTTGATATTTTGGTGCAAAAAAAGTCACCAAGTTGTTTTGTGGGCTTTGCTGATTCGAGGCAGAGTGAACAAGAAGGGTGATTTATGAGTAGTATAGCGTATCGCGCTGATTCTTTCTATTTCTTGTTTTGTCTTCAAGGAAGCCGCTGTATTTAGCTTCAATGTTACTTTAGTTGCTATGCTGTATCTGTGGTGCATTTCGAACTCACTTGGACTTGGTTTGATAAAACTGCAGCAGCGGCCGGGGGTCTGACTCTTGTGGCAGCATTGGTAATGAGTGTTTTCTTTCTGTTTTGTAAAACAGGTCAACTTGGCGCACCGATATGGAGTTTGTTTAAACTTCAACAAATAAAAGCTGACAGCGGGTTTTAGACGTGTTACATTGTCTACTGAATGTTAGCGACTGTGCAGTAATGTTGTATCAACTATAACTTTCAATTTTCTGATTTAAATAAAAAAACTTGAAAAAAAACGATTTTAGTTTGCAGATATTTGTTATGTAAATGCTAGAAATACAACTGTTGGTTAGAATGCTTCTTTTTTTAAATTAATTTTTCAAACAATGAACATTTTAAGGTTTTACTAGTACCCTCTATCTCATAAATACCACGGGGACGTACTTTATTTTGCTAGGATTTTTGCTGATTGGTTACTTTATTTTCCACATGTAATATGTTATATTGACAATGCCAAAATAAATACTTTTCTGATTCTTTTGCATATTTGGTCTTTGCTTCTCCTCATTACTTTAGATTTTAGGCAGATGGACTGAGCACTGAACGCAGAAATTTAGAGATTACAATATGCTGCCGGTTCATTGTAATGGTGTGCAATTGTTCAAATGCAAAATAACTGAAAAAAATCATTAAGGGATTATAATTATTCATCACAGATTGTCAGCAGATGAAAAAAATGTTTTAAGAAAATGTGATTCAAATGAGCAGGATACTTATCAGGCTTCTTCAGAGCTTGCTGATGAGCTGATCATTTGAATCAGCTGTGTTGCAGCTGGGAGAGATTGAAAGCAATGCAGGAAAGCGGCCTTCCAGGGCTGAAGTATTTACTGCGTTCTTGTTAACTGTTTGTAAACATATAGACAACTTTGATACAAAATAGTTTTAATTTATTTCACATAAAAATGAGGGGAAAAAAACTTCCAAAAAATCATGAGTTCACTGAATTTCTTCAGTAAAGCAGATCTTATATTTTGAAATACTGGCGCTTGATCCAAAAGATTAAAAATGTCACCTACAAAAAAAGTCAGTCAGTGGAAGTCAATGCGGCTCCTGAGAGACGCAACGAAAACCCAGATTGGAGGCAGAGCTGTCTGGGGTGTTCTGACTTCGCGCTGCACACCGGTACCGGTAACAGTATGACTGAGGGAGGGAGAGATAGGACAAATTTAAGTCACTGATGTACATAAGTAAATCTCAGGGCAGGACACTGCTCACAGCAAACATAGCAGTCTCAATAAATTAGTAGAAGAAGTTGTCACTTTACCTTGTGACACATGTATGACCCTCCTTTCTTGACTTTGTCAGTGCCCGATGAAGGACCTGTCTAAAACAAAAAAGTTAATGTAATATTTTAGCATACCACAAATTGCAGAGGAACGACATTATTGTGCAATGCTGTCAAGTTACTGGATTGTGTTGTTGTTCGGTGGAGTGATGCACTGTCCACCAGTCTGACGTCCATTCCCACGCATTGCCTACCATGTCGAACAGACCAAAAGCATTGGCGGGAAAAGACATCACCTGAGGGGTGACAAGTTCAGACATTAAGTTCATACCGGACCGCCGATTTGATCAAGGTGTGACCATGTATCAAGAATTCTCGAAGAAAGACAAACATTTGTTGATTGGTTTTAATTGAGGAAATCGATTTTTAAAAAGCTCAATTATAATCAATAATATGCAAATGCTAAATTATTGAATTATAAAATATTAACTTTCTGATAGTGTATTAAAGAATGCATAGTTTTCATGTTCACCTACTTAAAATGTGTAAAGTGTAAAATTTCAATTTAATTTACAGGTTGAGAGCTCCCCCTATAGAGGATGAGCTAGAATTAAAGTTCTGGTACTGCTGGAGTATTTGCTATTATCTGTGAAAATGACGGTAGATTTTGAATACAAGTCAATTATAAATCAGGTTTCGTCTTCCACCCACCACAAATCTCTAATATGAAGTCGATTGACAGAAGAAAACGGTAAGATTTAATTTCCTGACTCTCACTTACCGGTGAGGTTTTGACATATCCATCTTCTGCAGAGTTATGGTGCGGAAACTCCCCTTGCCAGATATTGGCATAGTGTTGCCCTTTTGGGTTCAGTCGATTTCCCCAGGGATAAAGTCTGGAAAAAAAAAAAGAATTTAATATTGTAGTAAATATCAACTTTTTGGGCAACATAGTAACCGACTGGTTAGCACGACCACCTCGCAGTAGAGAGGTCGTGGGTTCGATCCCGGGCTCCGGCCTTCACGTGTGGACTTTGCATGTTCTCCCCGTGCCTGCGTGGGTTTCCACCACATACTGCGGTTTCCTCCCACATTCCAGAAACATGCATGGTAGTTTATTTGATGACTCTAAACTGTCCCTTCGTATGGGAGTGATCGCGGCTGGTTGTTCGTCTCTGTGTGCCCTGTGACTGACAGTTCAGGGTGTACCCAGCCTACTGCCCGAGGACAGCTGGGATAGGCTCCAGCACCCCCCGTGACCCTAGTGAGGAGAAGCGGCTTCGCTAATGGATGGGTAGATATTTAATTTTTGGCTTAAAGCAGTGCTCTGTAAAATAGATGGCGTGTATAAATGACCATTTACTTTAATGGTAAAAAAAAAAAAAATAGAAGCATCCAGTGTAAACTAATTCTTAGGAAAGACAATACAGCAACCCACAATTTCAGGAAATATCACTGAAGTTTAAACTGCTGGGAAAACTCATAGTGTGGCCATCATCATTCCCTGACCTCAATCCTATTGAGAGCCCATGAAGCATCTTTAAAAGGATCGGCTGGCGGGAAAGCTCCAAACAGCAGCACTGAAGGCAACTCATACATCCTCAAACGAGATTCAGGAAGTAACTATACATTGAATGACTGTTTGCTGATACGTGGCAGTTTGAACAAGAATGGTGATTTAGACTCTATGGTCATTTTTAGTCAGCGTAATGAGGGGATATTGTACCTGTCTTTTAAATTGCCTCTGCAGGCGTACTCCCACTCTGCTTCTGTCGGAAGCCTCTTGTTGGCCCAGGCACAGTAGCTAAAAGCATCTGCCCAGGATACATGAACAACAGGATGATCCAACCTAAAATAGATTAGTTTTGATTAGCTTATCCTCACATTAGAGGAAGAAATCTGGGTTTAAAAAAAACATGGATCATAAGAGCATCTCCTTGCCTATCTTTGATGTTGGAGTCAGGACCCTCAGGTTGTGTCCAGTTTGCCCCTTTTACTGGAAGCCACCAGGGGGCAGCAGCCACCTAAAAATACAATGAAAAACTGAGCACATTCCATCCTTGAAAAATCGATTATCCTTAAAGTTATTCAAAATAAACAGGAGTCCATGTACATTAACAAGTACAGTGTTGAGTTGAAAAAGAAATAAATACAGAAAGAAAGAAAGAAAGATTAATATTCTTCTTCTATTATAATTATCCTTAGTAAATCACTATGTCCCATCATTGGTGAGTTTTATTATTTCATTTTTAAAGTGGTCTCTAAATAAAGTTTAGTTGAGTTGAATTAAGTTTTCAAGCTGTTTATGCTGCTACCGGGAAGAGTTTTATACTCGCAAGGTGTGATGTGCAATTGTCACATAAAATTGTTATAGGAACACAAAAGAGCTTTAGAAGCTTACTTACACAGTGAATACGTCTCTGTTTGCTTTTTGACCGACTGTGGTTTGCTTTCTGCTAAAATGTGTGGCGACTGCGCACCAGCATCCACTTAGCAAATAAATAAATAAATTGCAGCAAACATGCTCACAGGAAGCAGTGGGAAAAACAAAGCCTGTGAACTTCTCCCCCTGGCGCTGACAGCTGCTGGTTTCCATGACAACCACAGTGAGAGCGCGCCCATCTGTGGGCCATTATACACTTGAGTGGTCTGTGTAAAATATTACGAGTTTGTTTTCATGCTTGCACGCCACCACAACAGTGACAAAAAGGAAGTACTTACCGCTTGCTTTATTTGCCTTTTGACCGTCTCACTAAGGATTCCTTCAAAAACAAACGAGTCCCCAAAATTCTCTGCCTGAAAGAATAAAAAGAGTGAATGACCCACATCACAAAAGAGAACTTAAACATGCATAGCTGTATTGATGGATTTGCACCTCTGTCACGTAACCTGTGGCGTTGGCAAAGATCTGGAACTGTCGGTTACTGACTTCCTGGATGTCCATGTAGAAGGAGTCCACGTGAACCCGTCTCTGAGGACCCTCACCATCAGCAGGAATGCCTGGGTTGTCTGTTCCCATTAGAAATTCTCCACCAGCAATCAGCACCATCTTCATACCGGATAAATACTCGTTAATCTTAGTGCCAAGTGAAGTTTGCCGAGGGGTGTTATGGAATTGAATGGATTAGGAATCTTTAAACAGGGTGCTCTTAATTTTAGCACTGGTGTACAATTGAATGTTGCAGACTTGGACATGCAATGAAATCAAGTAATTTCAATACAGAGTCACTGTCACCCTGGCAACCGATAATGATATTTTTCAAATGTTTTGAAATTACAATATTGGTTTAATTTGAATAGTTTGAATAGCATCATTATTTTCCTTTTGGAAAAAAAAAATCAGTCCAGCCCTTTGAAGCATATTTTTCTGACACAGCACAAAAAAGGCATTACTCCCTAAAAGGTCGTTTTCCCTCACACTAAATGCTATACATTTCCAAATTCTTGCTGCTTTGTAATCACGTTGAAGTGGCCTTTCCAAACAGACTTTGCATTTTGACATATTTTCATTTGTTTTTAATCCTGTCACGTTGTTTTTGTAAAAGAGACATGCTAACCACTAGTCCATCGAACTGCCTTTCCTCACAAATAGAATTTTAAAAACTGATTCGAGTAATTTTAACAAAGAAAGTTAGTGCTAATTTATTAACGCGAGAGGCTTCATTTTTTGTAAACATTTCAGTTCAGTCTTCTTATCATACACATGTAGATATGCAAATACAATTTGCAGTCTGTGATAAAATATAGGTTTAGGTTTTATTGCTGACTTTGAGACGCCAATGTTCCATAACTGGTATACACAGGAAGATACATTTACCTGACTTAACATCTGCTCATCTCCCGGTGTGTTAGAGGGCATCTCATTGGCGACTCTGGAATATTTTACACTTGGCTCCTCCGATGCTGTGCTTTCCTCCAAAACGGCGTCTCTCTTCAAACTCTCACAGCCGCAACCTGATAATCCCGGCGATCTTTGGGGCTCGGACTGAGCCCTGCATACAAGCGCTTTATCCAGAGAAACCGCATAAATGATTAAAAAGACCAAAAAGCGGTGCATTTTTGCTCACAAGTCGCTCATGTTGTTGACACTTCCGCAAAGTCACGTGGTCAGTCAGCTGGTGGTGACTAATTTCATATTGCGCCTCCAGAGGCCGGATGCGGTACTGTCAGTTTAAATACATTTATTTTTCATTCATTTTTAAATGTATTTATTGAATAATTACGACTGTATTATATTAATTTAATTTGAATACAGTCTATGAATAGTCTAATAACATTAGTTGACCCGCTGAATAATGAACCAAAATCATTACCCAGAGATGAACAGTGCCGCCGTGCGGGAAGAAGTGGCAGTGAGCCCCTTGAGCTCAAACTCAGAGCACCGCACCGCACAGCAGAACGCCGCCTGTCCCTCTTCTTAGTGGCCTCCTCTCAGTCCCAAACCCTGGCTTGTCTCACTCCGCTGGTTCTCATCGCTCGGCCGAACGAGGGGAGAGTGGAGCCGCCGTCATGTTGTCGTAGCTGGCCCCCGGAGAGCAGAACATCCGAGCGTTCACTGCCGCCGAGGTAAAGTTGGACTCTTCAACTTCTTTTCCTTATCTTCATCCTCTTCTCTGCAGAGAAGATTGAGCGCTCCATAAATGGCTAACACTGTTTCCGACCGCTCAAGTTAGCCAATGCTGTGATCGTTTGTTCAAGTCATATCTCTTGATTTTTAAATATAATACCGACATTTCCGTTCACTCAGGTGTTTTTTATTTTGACATTGCTATAATAATGAGCAGTCTGCTTGCACTAATTTAAATGTTTTGATTCACATGCAGTGAAAGTCACTGTTTTCTACCTGTTCAGTAAGAGGTTCGTTAGAGGGAGCAAAGTGGACCTGTTGCAGGTGCACAACTTCCTGTTGGCAGTCCTAATTATTAACTATGCGGACCTCACACAGCAGTAATCTATTGCTGTAACATGAAACTGAATTTTCCTGCAAACTCATGCAAATGCATGGATTTGTTGCAGCCTCACATCCAATTTTGCCCCTAACTAATCTATAAGTAAGACTAGCATTAGCAGGATGTTGTATACACCCCCCCCCTTTTTTTTTTTAAACCACACCTAAACGTGATGCACACTTTTAATTGTTGCAATATTTCTTTGCAATTCATTTCAACTTCTTCTGCTGTAGGTGTTCCTTAGTGGGCTTCCAATATGTCGGATAAAATGTCCAGCTTCCTGCACATAGGGGACATCTGCTCCCTGTACGCAGAGGGGTCTACCAGTGGTTTCATCAGCACCCTGGGGTGAGCACATTTGACTAGTCCACATGCAAGAGATGTGTATTTATAAAGGTGTTCAAGTCTGTGGTGAAACAATTTTGGACAATTTGAGCTCATCAAGACTCTGCACAGTGGTAGTTGCAGAGGGGGCACATTCAGCCTACTGCCAACCACGGTTTGTTAACTTGCCAAAACAGAAATCCAAGCAAGCCTGCAATAGTAGATTATTCAAATAAATGTACAGTTTGAATGGTTGGAATGTTGTTTTCAAAATGGTCACAAAATGACTGCTCAAAATGAAGAGGGGAAAAAAAGGACATTAT
This sequence comes from Idiotropiscis lumnitzeri, assembly GCF_059441095.1. Lineage (NCBI taxonomy): Eukaryota > Metazoa > Chordata > Actinopteri > Syngnathiformes > Syngnathidae > Idiotropiscis > Idiotropiscis lumnitzeri. The sequence continues at coordinate 8,546,153 of NC_142401.1, forward strand.
ATCATATTCAAACACCATAAAGACAGATAAACAGAGCAGGACAGAGACAGCTGACGATCCTGAGAGTGGGGAGACAGTGAGTGCTGTATGTGCATTCGCAAGCGCTGGGCCATCAGGTTTGTCATTTAAAAAAAAAAAAAATCACTGACACAAAATACACATTTCAGCTACTCACTCTGCAAATGAGGCTACTGTTGCAGGCTTGCTTGGTTTTGTAACGTGGTAAGGTTAGCTAACCTAGCTTGAAGCATGCAATCGACTCACGCCAACATTCACACCTGGTCTGGCAGGCTTCTTTAAAATTAATAAATGTAGCTGGGCCAGAAGTCTCACTTGAAATATTGATTGTGATAATTATTCCCTGTTAGTTCTGACTGCCTCTTGTTGGGTGAATGATGACAACTTCACGATCATGTTTTTTTTTGTCAACAAAACTCGACCTCTTTTTTGAATGGCGCAACACACTTATGGGTCATTTGGGATAACTAGTCTGTAACGTTTTACAGGGATGCTTTTTTTTTTTGAAGACTTGACAATAACGGCTACAGGATGTGTAACGCCTGATTGTTGCCAAGCAGACCGGGTCCTTGTTACCATGTGTCGTTTATAAAAAAAAAAAAAATGCATTGTCAAACCCGCCTTGCTGTGTGATGAACCCTTTGTACAAATGATGACAAATTTGACGTGAATGTTGAGCCACACGCATCGATACCATAATCTTCGTTCAGAGAACGGACCACAGGCCACGGTGTTAAAGGCCACACTCCCACGCCCCGTCACCACTGGGTCTGCACTGAGAGCCTTTATAGTTGTGAATGGATCTATTCAAAATGTAATGAGTTCTTCCTTGGCAAATAGTACACGCCATTAATATCTGCTAGAAATGTACTTTTTGTGCACGATTCTGTGAACGGACAAATGGAGAAAAAAACATTAGAGCCTGTTTCTGTCATTCGGTATTCTTCTCACACAAATTTTGGTCCTATCAGGAACAGTGTTGTAGATGTCAATGGCTGAATTTTTGCATCCATAATTTGCCACTCTCAGTGACAGAAGGACTGGAGAGATGCAGTGATGCAGTTTTGCTGTGTAGCACACAACTTGAAGTGGTGCTCCAGTTCTGAATAATCACATAACAAATGAATGAATATTGTTTGTTTTCTAAAAAAAAAAAAATAAATTATTCATAACCATCAATTTCCACTCGTGGGCCGACACGGTCCTTACCCCCTGCGAATAATGGCTTGTAAGTATATTCATATGACAAGAGTGAAGGTGGCCAGCAGATGGAAACTATAAAAGCTAAAATTGTGTATTGTGGAATCAGTAAAACTATCAGGACTGTGAGTCATGGTGTTGCATAAAATAAAATAAAAATAAATAAATAAATACAAAAAATGAAATGACCCGCTGTATGAAAAAGACCAAGCCTTTATCGGGACTTTGAGGCATTTGCTGAGTTCCACAACTTCCCACGCACATACGAGCGCATAAATTTGCTAAATTGTCATTGCAGTTTTGGCCTGCTGCTATTTTCTCTGTGTGTAACCACCAACTCGGTGACATTCTTCACATGATCAGCAACATTCTTCACAATGAAATGCAACCCTTTAAAAGCCTCAAAATGTTCAAGCTTTTTTTAAAAATTTTTATTTGTTTGTATTTCGAATCACTTGTTACAATAAGAAATAGTGAATTTACGATTATCCGTTCCAGCATCAAACTATAACAACTGATAATACGTAACTGTACTGTACATGTAATTTTATAGTAATAGTTTAACAATCTTTCTGACCTTACATAAAGACGTGATGTAGTTAATTGTAACTTGTGAATTAATTGCATTTGGATGTGGGTGAAAATTTGTATGTATTCATCATTTAAGCTTCCCAGAAGTTTGCCATTTTTATATTGTTTATCTAGAAATTGAAATGATTAAGGCATCGTGCATGAAAGTGAGACTATTTGATATTTGTTATTCTGTTGTGCAGGAACACTATTTGTACTTGGAGTTGCACTTCATTGGGATAATCTCTAAAATGCCCCACAAAACAGTTTCGCAGTTAGTTTTTCATTTGGTAATTTATCCCCCAACTTCCTCACATGTCAGTTTTCTAATCAGAAATGTAACAGTGTTGTAATACGTCAATCTGCAGCCTGGTGGATGACCGCTGTGTGGTCCAGCCTGATGCCGGCGACCTCAACAACCCTCCAAAGAAGTTCAGAGGTAAGAAGCACAGAGATTGTCCTCCCGAGGCTGACATCATCCCCGCTAACTGCTGCGTGTTTATACTGAGAGCTCTGTGATCGACACTGCTCCATGTGTTTTGCGCTGCGTTTCTTTGGTGACGGCCACAATACCTCTGGCCCGCCGGACTTCAAACGGGGGGGGGATGCCATTGACAATGTTCAAGCTGCATCCACCTCAGCTCAGAAAATAAAATTGATGTCTGCACCCTTGAAAAGCTTTTCATACCCCCCCCAAAAAAAGCTTGATGTTTCTTTTTGTGTACTTGCTATTTATAGTCCTCATACAGGAAGTAGAACTCATGACCCTCCGTTCTCAGGCCGGAGACTTGACTCTCTAGGGCCAGCTGGCCCCACATTGCGCAGTGTCGATCTGATCTTGCGTAAAGTTTAAACTCTGTCAGTCATCTCTTTGCAAACAGCTGATTAAAATGTGTCCTATAGGGGAGGACAAATGGTATATGAGGACATTTGCAAGAGCAGACCAAACTAACTTTGACGCAGCAGAGTTATTCCCAAATAGCCCACAGGATAACGATCTACGAATGGAATTCTCCTCGTTGCTGTGGAAATGCAGATTGCGGTAGATTCTTACTCGGCTCAAGCTTATCACATATTCGCCAACATGTTTCAGAGTCACCGAGGCGCAAAACATTTGAAGAAGTATTGATGTAACGTTGTTTACGATGCTATTTTACAATCTCAAAGGTGGGCGGACATTTTAATTGTGTTTAGACACTTTGGTGTGCTCTGAGAGTTGTACTCTCGCTTACAAGCACGGACTCTTTTTTTTAATATCTCAAACAACGGCCCAGTTTATATGCAGCGATGACACGGAAAGAGAAAACTGTTGGCTGCTATGTGTGGGTTGTGTTTAATTTATTATATTCACATTGTGGATATAATCTGGCTTCAAATGGACTGTCTGCATTGGAAATGACCAGCAACACTTTTGAGGAGGATTTTTGGATTTTTTCCCACTGATCACGTCGTTCTTTAGTCCTCCATGCTCCCTCCTCTATCACCTTATTGAATCATCAGAAGGATGTAGATTGAGTGTGCTCTAATCCTTTTGTAATGTCTTTGTACAAGCAGCAATATGCGAGATTTTCCCACCTTTTTCAGCTGGCTCGTTCTTTTTCACGAGCAACAACCTGCTGTTGAGCTTTTAAACAAATTTCAATCACTATAGGTCAACTGTGCTCGTGTTCTATTTCACGAGCAACAACCTGCTGTTGAGCTTTTAAACAAATTTCAATCACTATAGGTCAACTGTGCTCGTGGAACACTCCTGCATGCACCGAGTGAGGTTAAAGTGTCTTTGGTAACTCTTTTGTCAGCTGCTCCTGAACACAAGAGGCCTTTATGTCAGTGTGAGGTGACTGGACGTAGACCGGTAGGTGAAAAGAAGTGTTTGTTTGAATGAAAGCGGGCGATGACGAGCAACACGTTGTCGCTTCTGTGTTTACTATCGCAAACCCGTGTCCAAACAGATTGAACGATTCCTATTTTAGTGGATTCGGTATGCGGATTTGTTCCAAATAAATTGTGCATCCAAAATCCAGAAACAACCAGGCTGATTTGTTCATCAATATTAATATTGACGTTAACAGTGTTCAGTGTCTGCCAGACACGAACCTGCTGGTCTTGCTAACTGTGTCATCGGGGTCTAGTGCTGTCACTGCTGAGGTATGCTCAACATTTCCCCCTAATGTAAACACAAGCACTCGTAATGTAATCAAACTTTCACTCATGCAGGCCATGAGCTATATTTTACACTGACACACAGAAAAGATCTTTGATTGGTCGTCAAAGCAAGGCAATTTACTACCGTGCACAATGTACCAATAATCAATCAGTGTCTATTACTTATTTATAACAGCTGAAACATCTGATAGTTCTTCAAAGCTCATCATCAGCTTGACCCACAATTAGATTCCAATAATCATAACCTCAGCGTGGCTATTTTAATAAGCTTAGAAATGAGGTTATGTTTCCCTCACCATCTCTTCCCTAAATTTGGAACCGATTTCCAGTAAACTCTTAAATTGAATTTGGTGAAAATCCAGGATTCCCCCGCCCTCGACCCCCCCCCCACCCCCCCAATAATGTTATCTGTAAATAACGCATCAATCTGGTAATTGCAGCTGAAGGCATATGCAGGAAATACACAAAGTGTGTCAGAAAAGTTCCAGGATTGTTGTCACAAACGAAATAAGAAACTTTGATTTTTCTTTTTCAGTGTAGGGCAGACAATCCTGAGATGTTTGCTTTGTTCAGTGAGCGAGAAGAGGCGAGCATATGAAGGTGCTGGCAAGGATTTTATGACCATGGCAGAGATCGGCGCTGGACTGGCAGATGCGCTAGAACGAGCACATTTTAGTTCCCAGTGCTATCATTTTGTTCTTGAAAGTCTGAGAATAGCTCTTCCATTAAAGGGGTAGTCGACCCAAAAATGTCTTTACAAGAAAATCTTTTATGCAGTCGAAACATGGCATTCTGGTTGATATTACGTTTCTGGAATACGAGTTAAGCGGTAAAATGAATATTTTTGTCCATCTCCGGTGGCGGCCATTTTGACCCTTGCTGTTGGTGGAAATTGACATCTCAGTTGGTCAGGGCTCAAGTAATGACCAATCATGGCTCAGCTGCAGAAGTGAGCCGTGGTCGTCACATGAGCCCTGCGCAACTGGCTTGTCATTTTCAGGCAACAGATGTGACAAAATGGCAGCCGTGATCTGGCTTTGCTGCTAAACTCATATTTCACAAACATATTATTAATCAGAATGTCATGCTTAGACAAGTGAAGACGCATAGAACTTTTTATTGCAAATAATTTGGGAGGGAGTTGACTTCCCCTTTAAGGACTACACAATTTAGAATACTGTATCAGATTACACCACCCTCGAAATAACTGAGCTACACACAAAAGCTGATGCTGTAGTTATCAGTCTATCTTTCGAACCAATTCAAGTCTATTTTACAGTCCGTGCTGGATTCCAAAGTGCATGTCACTATTTTTATCTTTATGTCTCTAATCAAGATCTTTTCCTAGTTCGTTTCAAATCAGTCCTCCTTTAAGAATGTCTCTGAATACGAATACCCTTAGAGCAATGCAGAGCTTTTTCCACCTTAAAATGACCTTAAGTTCTTCCCAACTCAAATCAGCGTCGCTTCCCGAGAATCCTGTCTGCTGGTTAATTACCAGAAATAGATCTGTCTTTTGGTGCATTCCTTTCCAAATAAGTCCAACCTAAGTGCATACTTTTACTAGCAATCACGATGGAGACACCTTACTGGAGACGGCCAAAGCTGCTCTTGTGGAATGTTTGTTGTCTTAGATGCTATACAAATGATGAGATGCTTCCTCCATCTCTTAACAGGATAAGAACTTTGGAGCGAGTAGCAGTTTATACAACCCAGATCATCGAGGCTGTTGTTGACTTAACACAGAATAGACGTCTCATGCAATGTGTGCCAGATGTTAAATCCACTACATGGAGAGTTGCGTTTGTGTCACATGACATTCAATAGCTTGTATGAGATACTTGCCGGGTAGTAGACCCCAAATTAATTAATTAATTATTGATCATATGCCATGAAATGTAAGTTATTCACTGAGGTCAAATTTGATATTTTGATTATTTTGTTTTTATAAACAAATTTAATAGTCTTCTGTTTATGAAATAAAATATATATTCAGTGCAGTATATCTCGGTAATGCATTGTAAGTAGAGTGTTAAATTACAAGAATGTTAATAATTCTCGGCGATACATGGCTCTGGATTGCTCCCAGCAGTTCTCCTGCCCAGTGACCCCAAAAGGAATTCCGAGAACCACTCTCAGTACAACTGAATCAACATGTGCTCTCACACTTGACTTTAATTAAAAACAATTGAGAGCTGATATCTTTCAGTATGGTACATACTACTCTTAAATCTGCCAGTGGAAAGATGTGCGATGCATATTCAGCCGATGTAAGTCGAGATCCACCGTTCCTGCAGCATGACTCGCTTTCTCTCTCTGCTTAACATTCTTTCACTGTCTTCCTGTCTCCTCCATTTTTTGGCCACTTCCTTCTCTGTGTGTTTTTTTTTTCAAACAGTATTCTGGGTCATACTTAAGTAAACCATATCGGATGTGGTTGAAGGTGAAGAAACCTTTGTGGGGATTTGAGAGAGCGTGGTAAAATTTGTGGAATTTATAAAGGTTTATAAAGATAGGGAATCCCCACCCTCTTTTTTTATCCCACTCCTCTTCTCTTGGTTGGCCTTATTTGGACATGTTGCTCCAACCAAAGCTGGAAGAGAGAGTTAGAAAACAGGGGAAGTGTAGTGCAGTTTTTCTTTTCTTGTTCCTTCCCTCTTCTTTCAACCCCAAAATAGCAGATTGGTCTGAGGCGAGGTGAAGTCGATTGTCATGCAGCTGAAGAAGAGGAACTGGATCTGTGTTAAACTCAACCGTGTCCTCATGCAAATGAGACCACTGCTCGCTCTCCTGCTTCAACTCTATCTATGAAAATGAGTCACAGTCACTGATAAGAGCCTCACATTATTGTTGTTCTTTCGAACTGACCTCACTCCTGTGGCCATGCACTCCCTTGGGTTGTCATACATGCTTGCACGCCCTATGAAGATCATGACCAAATGTTTTTTTTATCTTGTACAAAAGGGCTGCATGTACACATGGACTGACATGCACACAGTTGCTTGTTCCTCATCAAACCTTGCTGAAGCGCTTCCATTTTCATTCTTGAGTTGGGAATGTGTTTGAACTTGAAGTGTGCCGCACATGCACACGTAAATACACAAATACACATTTCAGAGAAGTGTAAATTATCTTGTCTTATATGTATCGTAACACAGTGCTAAATGATACATCATGGTCGAACACCATTGCTGTTCGGTGTGAATGAGTATACGTGATTTAAAAAAATAAAACAATTCTTTGATGTTAGGAATGCGCTGAAATGAAATCATTAAAATTCAAGTCCATTCATCCATTTACAGTTAAAGATCTTAAGTTGAATGACCCTGTTGAACACAATAATTTAAACTCCACCATTGTTTTCTTGAAAAATATGCCAGGAAAAGTGTCATGAGGACTAAAGAAAAGGAAATGGAAGTTATGGCGACATAACGGAAGCGTATAGCGTCAATCTGGTTAATGAGTCTCTATCCTGCTTATCCACTACAACAGGCGTGGGCAAACTACGGCCCGGGGGCCACTTGCGGCCCGTTAAATGTTTCAATCCGGCCCGCCAAACTTGAAAAAAAATTAAATGAATAAACTTTGTCAATGTTTTTTTTTTTCTAAATACGGTGGTGTGTCAAAGACACATATTTTGTTGTAATGCTTTTGTTCATTTTCATTCAAAATTAAATATCTTTTTTTTCGCCGATGAGGTGAGGTTACCAAAACACTCCATCCATCTGCACCTGGTCCGGCCCCTCTGCCAAATTTTAGAACCCATTGTGGCCCGCCAATCAAAAAGTTTGCCCACCCCTGCACTACAAGAAGACACCATATTTAAAGTCAAGTCAAATATTTCCTTCACAATAATGTGTGATGCGCAATCACTAATCTAAATGTGGTATTCTGGTTATCATCGAGTTTGTAAAATTAAGCAGCAAAATCCACTTTTATCCACCTGAGTGCGTGTGTGTGGAGGGGGGGGGCGGGGGTGCGTGTGTGTGTGGGTGTGCGTGTTGGTGTGTGTGCGTGTGTGTGTGCGTGTTGGTGTGTGTGTGTGTGCGTGTTGGTGTGTGTGTGTGTGGGGGGGGGGGTCATTTTGCCACTTGCTGTCGACATGAAAAATTCTCTCACAGTGAAGGTGAATTTTGCTGCTTAATTTGCATTCCGCGACTCCAATATTAATCAGAAAGCCGTGTTCGGGCACACATTGGGGCTGGACTCGCTCCTAAAATCAGGTTTCTCCAATCGTGCCGATGTCAGCAAACGCCTTCCGAATAGATTTCTTTAAAATTTCTTTTTAGAAACTTTTAATTTCACATCCCGAATGCTGACGAGTGCATGCTCAATGCCGCTAGCTACGCTGACCATAGATATTAGCTAAAGCAAGCTAGCCTTAGCTCCTTGATGAATCACATATTGGGTGTGTTTGTCTCAAAGTTCATTGTAAATTGACGAATTCGTTAGCATTTTTTTCTTCTTTTGCAGCTATGATACTAACTTTGTATTTTTTTTAAACCCGGGTTTTAACATCGAGACAATCGCGGGAGTCTTTGTTCAACGCAGCAGACACTGAGAGTGAAGGCTCTATCTATAGATATCTATGCGGACGCTCATGCGTAGCGCGCTGATGAGATGATCATTTGAATCATGTGCTTTGGAGCAGGGAGAGATGAAAAAATGCAAGATAGTGGCTCTCGAGGACCGAAGTTGGACACCTGTGTCCGACCCGTAGCATTTCAAAATATCTTGCGCAGCTTGGTAACTTATTGTGCTGTTGGCGTTTGAACATGCATTTGGAAAACATCGTGCCTCATATTGCTGTTTGTTTTGTCCCTCGCTTTACGTTGGGAAAACAAATAATCCTCACTCTGTTCCTGTCTCTTCACACTGTTTCCCCTGGGAAGACTGTCTCTTCAGACTATGTCCCATGAACCGCTACTCGGCCCAAAAGCAATTCTGGAAAGCGGCCAAGCCTGGAGGGAACACAGACACGGTGCTCCTTAACAAGCTGCACGTAAGAGTGACAACACTTTGGCCTCGCAGTCATCACTCCGGCCGAGGGCATAGCACACTAAGCTGTCCTCACGGCTCAAACACTCAACACAAAGATGGTAGATACAAATGTTTTCACAGTCATTTTCGGATTTTGCTAATAGATTTAGCTGATGTTTTGTAGTGATGTTATGGAATTGTACATGTTCTGTACGCCTACATGTTCTGATGTAGAGTTTTAAGCTTTCATTTTATAGACCATTATAAATCCTTTTACCCAATTTTTTTACTTGCTCCACACTTTCCTCCCTACCATCCAAACTATCAAACAATACCTTTGAAAGCAGTTGACCCCATTCTCATAAAAAAGGAACATTGAAATCTCTCCTTTATTAACATGGACATGGATAGACACAGTTTTGGTCTCGAGTGTGCATTTTCGCTTTTTTTTTTTTTTTTTTTGTAGTGCTTTATTGTCTCTGTTCATATCGGCAGACAATCTTCTTAAGTAAATACCTGAGAAATGTCCCATCAGTGCTTTCGACCTGACCCCTCCCTTATCTACATTTTTTTCTTTATAGCATGCAGCTGACCTGGAGAAGAAACAAAATGACTCAGAAAACAAAAAGCTGCTGGGAACAGTAATTCAGTACGGGAATGTTATTCAGGTTTGTCATAAGCGTTTGCCTTTAATTGACATTAGTCTCACTAATGTCTCACTTAGTGTATTGTAGAAAATTGCATTTGGCTCTTTTTTTACCTGATATTTTCTTACATGTCTAACAATACTAAAACCATTAAGATGTACAGTAGAATTAATATGTGAAAATTTTCCAGCTCAATTAATGTGGCTCCTGACAATGATCATGAGGCCATGTCTAAAGTGTATATTTTGGTGTCCCCTCTTGTATATTTTTATCTAGTTATTTTGGTTTATCTAATTTATTCTGCACAAACAACATCCCCCACTAAAAGTCTCCTCAATGAAAAAAAAAATAATTTACTTATACTATGTCCTTTCGCCCCCCCATTTTAGCTTCTCCACCTAAAGAGCAACAAATACCTGACAGTGAACAAGCGCTTGCCTGCACTCTTAGAAAAGAATGCCATGAGGGTGATGCTGGATCCTGCAGGAAATGAAGGCTCCTGGTTCTACATCCAACCCTTCTACAAGCTGCGCTCCATCGGGGACAGTGTGAGTCTCAACTTACACATGGGGAATTTACCACATATTGTGTTAGTTGTTGTAAAGACATGACTGTCTATGCCAGAATATAGTTAAACCTTTCAGAAAGCTTTTAAGAGCCATTTGAATCTGCAATAAAAGCACCTACTCGTTGAGGCAGAATACAAATAGTGACAAACGAAAAAAAAGTGAAAATCGGTTTAAGCGATCCCAGTGTCTTATTGTGTGAAAGTCCAATGGAAGTCTTTTGATGACACGTGTTTGGCTCAAATATCGGTGGATCCCTCACAAAATAAGTACAATATGATGAGCAGATGTCCTGTTTCCTGTTTCCTCTCCCTTTGCACAGCGAGATAAGGAGCAACTAAATTTTGTTGTTTTTTTTCAGGAAAATATCTGCTTCTACAATTCAAGTGCTAACTTTAAAACTAAGACACAAACAATAATTTTATTTGTTTGTTTTGTAATTACTGAAAATGTACCCCGGATCACTTTCTTCTATAACATCGATTAAGCTATATATATGCGGGTATTTATTTAAAAAAAAATGCTGACAAGTTTTTACAAAAATTATATATTTTCAGGTTTCAAGACCATCCCAATTTAACTCTGTAGTGGCATGATGAGTCGTATATGTAAAAGGTTCAATTTATTAAATAATAAATATTAAATAATATATTTTAAAAAAATAATAAAAAAATAAATAAATAAGTGCAGGAGTGCATGAGTCACCAATCAGATGGCATCTATTGTGCCTCAACATGGAGTTCCGCCAGGCCGCAGTAGGACTTTACCTGGTCATGAATCCTTCCTTAGCACGAGTGCAGCGTTTTTGGCTTGCATCTTGACAATAAGCAGCTCGCATTAGCTCCACCCAGACTCATTTTAGCTATTATAGAAGGTGTGATTATCAACAGGGCCTCAGAAGATACTCCTTGCTTTGTGTAGTTGTTACTGTAGCTTTTAAGAAATGGAAAAACAAATAAGATAAATAAAATCCACATCACTGAGGATAGATGTCGTTAACAAGCACAACTTTCATTTTTCAGTGTTTTGCATGTTGGCGGTGTTTTGTGTGACGACAGGTGGTGATTGGCGACAAAGTGGTCTTGAACCCGGTGAACGCAGGCCAGCCACTCCACGCCAGTACACACCAGCTCGTGGATAACCCGGGATGCAACGAGGTCTGGTGCCGCTGATGCGTCTCAACTCACGCCTTTTGATTTTTCTGTTGGCGTGTTTGGCTGTGGGGAATCTATTTTTAACACATTGCTGCTGCTCGGTTAACAGCCAGCTGATTGAACAGCCACCACCTCTCTCTGTACTCACAAAGTTGTGATTTAGCTCTTGTATGACTGCTTCTTTTTAACTCCGACAAACCTCTGTTCACGCTCATTTATAGAAAGTTGTTTTCAATAGCTTCTTGCTCACTTCCTTTTTTTTTTTTTTTTTTTTTTTTTTTTGGACGCTTTGCTACTAGAATATGTACATATAAAGAAATTGGCTGTCACGATCCGCTCACGTGATTTTCAGCTGATCGATAACGTCTGTCAAAGATCAGATCTTTTAATTTTTCTTAATTTCGAAAGCCAACAATAAAACATTTTGTTTACTTGAATTGAACCAGAGCTGACTTAACGCTATTTAAAAAGTTATTATTTTGTAATACCTTATTCAGACCTTTAAGTATTACTTAATAAATAGTAATACTTAATAAAATACCCGGACTTGGGTGCAAGGACTTTACTAGAATTAATTGATGTACAAAGTGTTACGTGTTTAAAAAAAAAAAAAAAAAAAAAAGGAGTTCCAGCTTGATTTATAAAAGCACACTTCTTCCCCACTGCATGGATCAATGAATCAATTTAAACACTACACTACTCCTTTAACCATGACTAAGTATTAGATTATCCCTTCAGTCACATCACTCTCCTGTTTCTTTTGATTTTTTTTCAGGTGAATTCAGTCAACTGCAACACAAGCTGGAAGATTGTCTTGTTCATGAAATGGAGCGACAATCAGGAGATCATCTTAAAAGGGGTTTGTCCATCATCATCACCTTTTGATATAGCCGGTGTCTCAGTTATTCCGATTGCGTTCAAAGTTCCCAACATGGGCCAACATACAGTATGTATCTTATCAATTAATAATAATAATAATAATAATGAATTAATAATAATGAATTATTGTCACAGATAACAAAATGCACTTAATGCACGGCAATTTTACTGTTACACCATCTCACAATTATTCTTAATCAGTGCGTGTTGATTGAATGCAGGCCAGACGCACTGTTTTTTTTTTTGTTTGTTTGTTTAATTAAAGCTCATGATGCATCTTGTAAATCCACAACAGGACACTTTGTTCCTGAGTACCTTTCATATTAAGCTGCGAATAGGCAATAAAAAAAATGCCTTGTGCTTCTGTCCAGGGCGATGTGGTACGCTTATTTCATGCAGAGCAGGAAAAATTCCTCACTTGTGATGATCACAGAAAAAAACAATACGTCTTTCTTCGCACCACTGGACGGCAGTCAGCTACCTCAGCAACCAGCAGCAAAGCCCTCTGGGAAATAGAGGTGAGAGGAAACAAGTTGTTTAAAATTCCCTTGCTTTGTCGCTGTTTAGTAAATCCTATGCCTGCAACTGTCTATACATCAGGTCGTACAACATGATCCCTGCCGAGGGGGGGCAGGCTACTGGAACAGTCTGTTCAGGTTTAAACACCTAGCCACTGGACATTACCTTGCTTCAGAGGTCAGTCAGTCACAAAATTGTTTAACGCAATGTCATTCAGATTTCGTTTGATATTGAGAAGCACTGTCATAAGAATTTCAAAGAAATTACAGTATACATTTTTAATATTCAATGTGCACAATTGACGGGTATTAAATGAATGGATATTTTGAATTCCTCGCAAAACCTTTTTCTAAAGCGCAACTTTTTATTAATTATTTTCTACAAATAATGTGTTTTGTGTATTTACAGGTGAATCTAGAGTATGAAGAGGAGAGTCTGGAGTCACGTGCCTCAGTAAGAGCCAAACTGCTCTCATACATACTGTTCTAAGTAGTTCCACTCCCAGAACAATTAACAATAAATACCAAACTATTTTATTATTTCAAACAGTCACAAAATTGAAAAAGACAGGCTTTTGGGAAGAGTGCAACAGTCTCACTACTTGTTTTTTCCAGTACTGCTGTCTATTCACGTGTTTGGGTATTGATGACCAGCAGATGGCAGTGACTCACTGTTAATTCTGCTTCACTATTCAAGCAGCTGAGTGCTCTTGTTTTCTAGTCCAGAGTCATTGCGTCATTAATGACTTTAAAATTCTTCTGAGAGAAGTATATAGAGCAAAGTATTTCTTTAATTGTCATTTAACTGTCTGTCTGATCTCAACAGCATATTAATTCAGGATATCTATTGTAGTTAAGCTGATTAGCCTCATTTACATATCAAACAACCACCATTAACCAATTAAAGGAGCCTTCTTCAAAAGCAGTCATTTATTTTTTAACTGGGAAAATTTTGTTTAGTGAAGCATTTGTTTTGTGATCCGAACAAAAATGGTTTTATCTGCTGCATTTCCTGCTGCAGTGCCTACACTCAATTCCTAGAAATCCCCTCACAACATCAAAGCGGGAGACCCTTTCTCTGCTAAAGCTTCTTACCTTTGCTTTAAAATGTCTTTTTAATGTATTTTCTACAACATGTTTTCTACTTCCAGTTGGATTCAGAGCAAGAGGCCTTGCGAGCCCGTTTGAGAAATGTTCAAGAAAAAGTCATGTACACACTTGTCTCCGTCCCTGATGGAAATGATATTTCTTCGATATTTGAGCTGGACCCGACCACGTTAAGAGGAGGCGACTCGCTCGTACCCAGGTACTCTAGTTAATTAGTTTGTTCAATTGACATAATGTGATTCATAGGCGCGCATAACTCCCGAGTGAGCATAGAGTCCACTCTGGTACGCCTCATGTGTAACCTATCGGCCTGACCTTGTTTCTCCATCGTGTTGCGCAACATGTTCATAAGTGCACTTTGCCTTTGTTTATATTCATCTTGCATTTCGCTTGCCTTCAGACTTGCTATATGAGCCTATGCAATAATAGCAAAATTATATCAATAAATTAAAAAGAATTAAATGTGATTTCAGGAATTCGTACGTGCGCCTCAGACACCTGTGCACCAACACTTGGGTTCACAGCACCAACCAACCCATTGACAAAGAGGAGGAAAAACCTGTCATGCTTCGTGTAAGTGGGTCTAGTTGTGCGTCTGCACTAATTGAAAAAAAACGTTAGTGATGAGCTGATGTAAATTGTTTCTTTCCTTACCTACACTGTGTGGAGAAAAATATTTAAATGGAGGAAAATGTTTTTTATTAATGTCGGGTTACAATCTCTATAGGCTAAATTTGTCTCAGACTTTCCGTATGCTAATCATAGATTGGCACGTCTGCACTGAAAGAGGACAAAGAGGCTTTTGCAATCGTGCCCGTCTCGCCCGCTGAAGTGCGAGATCTTGACTTTGCCAACGATGCCAGTAAAGTGCTGGCCTGTATTGCGGGAAAGCTTGAAAAAGGCACCATCACGCAGAATGAAAGAAGGTACGACGCCCTGGCTTAAATTTCTGTTCTGTTCTTTGAATTATGTTGATTTTTCTCTCTTGCATGACCAATCAGAGCAGTTACAAAACTTCTCGAAGATCTCGTCTTCTTTGTTGTTGACATTCCCAACAATGGACAGGATGTTCTTGAGATTACAGTCAACAAACCAAACAGAGAAAGGCAGAAACTCATGCGAGAACAGAATATTCTTAAACAGGTACCGGTTCTAATTCAGCGCTCTGTGTGGTGCAAATACCTTTGTTAGATCTCATAGACATTCAAATCCTTTTTTGGATTCAGATCTTCAAGCTGCTTCAGGCTCCCTTTACTGACAGCGGCGATGGCCCAATGCTTCGATTGGAGGAGCTCGCCGACCAGCGCCACGCCCCCTTCAGACACATCTGCCGACTATGTTACCGGGTTTTGCGTCACTCCCAGCAGGACTATCGCAAGAATCAGGTGCAGGTTTTCTGGACTAGCGGTTCTTAATTTTTGAGTGACTTGGTATAACTTTTAGTTGCAGCTGCAGTGCGTTCTGACATGTCTTCCAGCAACTCAAAAGTTTTCTCTGTCGCAGCACTAATGTGTTTAATCAAATAAAATTCGGGGAATCTTTGGCGTGAAATTGAGTAAATCATAATTGTGCTTTTTTCTGTTTGCAAGGTTTTTTAGCAAATAAATTTTGAATACAAATATCCAAAAACATACACAGCTGCAAATCCTAGAAGTACTAAAATCATTTCAAACTTTCAACAAGATAAACTTGCAGTGGGAACTGGAATGGAAAACTTGATTTGGGCTTTTTTTTTTCTATCCAAATGTGTGACTCTATGAATCAAGCGAGATGAAGGACTTGTTTTGAAAATCTTTTTATAGAACCTGACAAGATCAAGCTTTGACTTTGGACTAATTGCTGCCTCTTTGAATCCACAGGAATATATTGCCAAACAGTTTCGCTTCATGCAGAAACAAATTGGCTATGATGTTCTGGCAGAAGACACAATCACAGCTCTTCTCCATAACAACCGCAAGTTACTGGAGAAACACATTACGGCTGCAGAGATTGACACGTTTGTCAGCCTGGTCCGCAAGAATCGTGAGCCCAGGTTGGTAAACATCCGTGTGGTGAACCAACCGGAACGGAAAGCTGCTGATTTGATTGCAATGGATTTCCATTGAGATTTTTTTTGCCCTAAAATATTTTTTTTTTCTCAGGCATTGATTTCATAGTTTTTAAAGAGGAATGCAATATGTTGCTTGTTTTTGTTTATGTAGTATGTTTTGTGTGTATGTCTAGGTTCTTGGACTACTTGTCGGACTTGTGTGTGTCCATGAATAAGTCCATTCCTGTGACCCAGGAGCTGATTTGCAATGCTGTGCTGGATCCGTCTAACGCTGACATCCTAATTGAAACAAAGTAAGTGTTCCCAAATGAGGCTTGTGCTGATCGCACTTCAGCCACATGGTCTGTTTTAGATCAAGAGTGTAATTCATTAAGTAGACTTATTAAGCTATAATGAAATGCAATTACAAAATGACAAATCTATGTGCCAGAAAAGAGGTTGATTGTAACACCGCCTAAACGTGACTCATATGTTAGCGGTACCAATGAAATGATTCAGTTCATATGAAAAAACAGATAAGATTTTGTTTCAGACAGACCGTCCAGTTTTAAGTGTGTTTATTTCAAAATACTCTACTAATCAAATTTTTTTTTATCTTTCTGATCGTGACATAACATCTTCATACCTTTTAATCATCATTTTTCTTGATCATTTTCTCTTCATCATACCCTGCTGCTGCAGACTCGTACTGTCAAGATTTGAAATCGAAGGCGAAGCACTTGGAGACAACTCTGAGGAGTCGGAGGAAGATGAAGAGGAAGTGTGGTTGTTCTGGAAGGACAGCAATAAAGAGATCCGCAGTAAAAGCATCAGGGAGCTGGCCCAAGATGCCAAGGAGGGTCAAAAGGAGGACCAGGAGGTGATCAGTTATTATAGGTAGTTATTGGCCATTTGTCCCCAAAGAAATGCTTTTGAGGTTTGTTGCGTGGTAATCATGGTTCTTCTTGAATGTTTGTCCTTTTGTAGGTACCAACTGAACCTGTTTGCCAGGATGTGTTTGGACAGACAGTACCTGGCGATTAACAAGATCTCCGGTCAGCTGGATGTCGACTTGATCTTGCGCTGCATGTCGGATGAAGACCTACCTTACGATCTGCGAGCCTCGTTTTGCCGCATGATGCTGCACATGCATGTAGACCGTGACCCCCAGGAACAGGTCACGCCCGTTAAATACGCACGACTGTGGTCGGAGATTCCATCTGAAATTGCAATTGACGAGTGAGTAAATGGGCAAATTTTGACAATTGTGTTCACATTTTCATATTTTTTTTTGTCTGTATTCATCCTTGAAATGATCTCTATGTAGTTATGACAACGACGGAACATCTAAAGATGAAATTAAGGAGCGATTCTCACAGACTATGGAGTTTGTAGAGAACTATCTCAGAGATGTGGTTTGTCAGAGCTTTCCATTTGCAGATAAAGAAAAGAATAAGCTCACCTTTGAGGTGAGTTTTACCAGTTTGGCATATAAAACACAGTCACAATCATGGCACACATTCTGGGAGGGAAAAAAAAAGCAACAAAATAATACCTTCCTTGGCTTTTTTTTTTTTTTTAGGTGGTAAATTTGTCAAGGAATCTGATTTATTTTGGATTTTACAACTTCAGCGACTTACTAAGACTCACCAAGATCCTGCTAGCTATTCTAGACTGTGTCCATGTGAGCACAATTTTCCCTTTCAACAAGCTGGAAAAGGGAGACGAGAGCAAAGGTATGAAACCCAGGAAGGATGGGTACTCGCAGGAGAACTCACTTTCGGCTTTGCCTAGTCCGTCCTTTTTTAAAAACTTCTTGTCCTCCGTTAAAAAAAATAAGCGTTTGTCCAGGACGAAAGGGGCATCCCTGGTAATTAAAACGATGAGTTGTTTTTTTGTTTTTTTTTCTTTCGGGTGCATTTGTATGTTCGTCTAGGCAGTAATGTGATGAGGTCCATTCATGGCGTTGGGGAGCTGATGTCCCAGGTCGTCCTCAGAGGTGGTGGCTTTCTACCTACAACGTCAAATAGCAGCTCCAATGGAAACGCAGTCAAGTCTCAGACTGAACCAGAGAAACAGGACATTTTGGTCATGGACACCAAGCTGAAGATCATTGAGATCCTGCAGGTACATGAAACGCAATCACAATGACACCCATAAATAAATAAATGAAATGTTTGACACATTTCATGATTTGCTCTTCGACACAGTTCATATTAAATGTCCGCCTGGACTATAGAATCTCCTGTCTGCTGTCCATCTTTAAGAGGGAGTTTGATGAAAGCAACTCCCAAAGTGAATTATCTGTAACTGGAACAGTTGAAGGTCCAAACAATATGCCAGGTGAGATTAATATGTTGCTCCATATTTTGATCTGGCCAATGATTTTACTCGTGCCATTTTAGGAGCATTGGATTTTGAACACATAGAGGAGCAGGCTGAAGGGATCTTTGGTGGAAGGTAATCACACTTGGAATATAGCCGTCACAAAGCAGTATGAGTAACTTAAAATCATTACGCTGTGTGCGGCCAGTGAAGAGAACACCCCCTTGGACCTGGACGATCATGGCGGACGCACTTTCCTGAGAGTCCTTCTCCACTTGACCATGCACGACTATCCCCCTCTGGTTTCCAGGGCCCTCCAACTGCTATTTCGGCACTTCAGTCAAAGGCAGGAGGTGCTTCAGGCGTTTAAACAGGTATTGTCCCACATTATATGAATGATAACCACAGCACAGTGCAGAACATTTTTTTCCTGCTTTTTATATCATCATGTCAACCAGGTCCAGTTGTTAGTGACCAGCCAAGACGTGGAGAATTACAAACAAATTAAGTTTGACCTGGACCAACTGCGCTCCATCGTGGAGAAGTCTGAGCTGTGGGTGTACAAAAGGCAGGGGCCAGATGAGGTATTGGATACCGGAGAGGGGCTGTCCACTGAGTCTGAGCATAAAGAGGTACCAACAAATTTGGATTTAATGCTGAAAAATATACCTCGTCCATAAACATGGTGTAACGAAAAAAGCATTTTTTTCCTGTTGCTTCAAAGCGCTGAGGGTTGGAGAGTCTTGAATTTAAAAAACTTTGTTGAACTAACCTGCAAATATTGCTAAATTTTGTCCTTTTTGTAAAAAAATATTTTTGTAAACTAACGTCCCAGTTTAATTATTTTAACTAATTTCTGTCAATTACAAAAAAAAAAACAAAAAACAAGCAACTGAATACTGTCAAGAACATGTCGGGAAACCTACCGGATTTTATTTAATTTTTTTACTCTCTGTGGATTAGAGTGAGGACTCACAAGTTACCGATGATTTAATGGTGTAATATATTCATTCACCTGACGCCAATAAAGACAACGTTGGTTCAGTTCCCACTCTGTGACAGTGTGAACGTGAGATTGAATGGTTGCTGTGACTGTGACTCACCCCGAAAGTCAGTCAGGGTAGGCTCAAGCGTATCCACGACCCCAAGGAGAAAAAGCGGCTTAGAAAATTCATGAATGGATGGATGAATTTACCTCAGTAACTACGCTACTTCATCTTAAGAGTCAAATTTATGAATCTTTCCCAGGTGCATCCTTGTCCTTGTAATAAGATCACTTGATAACCCGGCTCGTCCAAATAGCCCACTTGGACCTTGCTCTTTTGTGTGTAATTGATTTTTAGGGGCAGTCTGGAGGAGCTGATAAGCCAAAGAAACCAGAGAGCACCAGTAGTTACAACTACAGGGTGGTAAAAGAGGTAATCGTCATCCATCAAATGGGTTGCCAATTTAACAAGATGTTTGGTGCATTTCGGTTTTTTTTAAAACTATGATCACTTCTTAATATTTTCTCTCCTTTTAGATCCTCCTCCGCCTCTGCAGGCTTTGTGTCCAGGAAGGTCAGTCAGGTAGGAAGAGCAAGAAGCAGCAACAGAGGCTACTTCGGAACATGGGCGCTCATGCTGTCGTCCTGGAGCTACTACAGATCCCGTATGAGAAGGTGTCTGTGACCTACAATTTTGTAACCTAATCTGCCTTTTTGTATTCTAAGTGAACAAATTATGATTTATTTTTTTTTTGCACCAGGGTGAAGATTTACGCATGCAGGATATCATGAAGTTGGCTCATCAGTTCCTCCAAAACTTCTGTGCTGGGAACCAACAGAACCAAGCTCTGCTTCACAAGCACATTAATCTCTTCCTCAACCCCGGGGTGAGCTATGGTTGCTCCAGTGGCAAGTCCCAATGTTTAAAGTTGTGCAATTTTTTGCCTTTGCTACTTTTTTTTTTTTCAGATCTTGGAAGCAATCACCATGCAGCATATTTTCATGAACAATTTCCAGCTTTGTAGTGAAATCAATGAGCGTGTGGTTCAGCACTTTGTCCACTGCATTGAGACACATGGACGCAACGTCCAGTATCTCAAATTTCTGCAGACTATCGTCAAAGCAGAGAATAAATTCATCAAAAAGTGTCAGGACATCGTTATGGCCGAGGTGAGGTACCATTTGCACCGGTTAACGCCCTTGTCCTCGTTGAAGTCTTGTCCTCAAGCCAACATCTCTTTTTTTTTGTGTTGCTGCACAGCTGGTGAATGCGGGCGAAGACGTTTTGGTCTTCTATAATGATCGCGCCTCCTTTCAAACTCTAGTACAGATGATGCGATCAGAGCGAGATCGTATGGATGAGAACAGCCCGCTGATGTACCACATTCACCTGGTGGAGCTTTTAGCCGTTTGCACAGAGGGCAAGAACGTCTACACGGAAATCAAATGTAACTCGTTGCTGCCACTGGATGACATTGTGCGAGTGGTGACCAACGAGGACTGCATCCCAGAGGTGAGGAGAACGTCAAGATAGACGCATGACATAAATACATTTCTAATAGTTAGCCTTGTAATTATTCCAATAAAATATCTCATCTCACTTGTGTATGTAGGTCAAAATTGCCTATATCAACTTCCTAAATCACTGCTACGTGGACACTGAGGTGGAAATGAAGGAAATCTACACTTCCAACCACATGTGGAAGCTCTTTGAGAACTTCCTAGTTGACATTTGCAGAGTAGGTAACGTGTGTATTGATTGAATAGATGGTGAACTCAAATGAACTTCAACTGATTGTTTTGTTCGCAGGTTTGCAACAATACGAGTGACCGTAAGCACGCCGACACCATCCTGGAGCGCTATGTGACTGAGACCGTCATGAGCATTGTCACCACTTTTTTTAGCTCACCTTTTTCTGACCAGAGCACTACCTTGCAGGTAACTATAATGACGTCAGACTACACAAATGTGCACAAAGTAGTCCATGGAGTGTGACATATTCAATGATTGGTCGTTTGGCGTCTGGGACGCTGTACAACCACCACTAAGAAAGTCTGCCTTGTCAGAGAGTTTGTATAGGGTGACATGTCCTACGTCGTCCTTCGAATGGTTCTTTGGCGTTGGCCAATAGGAAGACAGTGCCCTCCGACTTATGACGAGAGACTGCACATGGTGCACACATACAAACAATCAGAATGGCAAAAATTGAAATGGACAGTAAAGGAGAAATATTGGAAAGTGTATGAAGCATTTCAACTCATGCTTTGTTTGCTCTACACGACCTCGGGCATAATCTAACAGTGGTGGGCCATCAAGGCCTTCTCTGCTGGCCTAACATAATCAAAAAAACATGATCATATTCTTCACATTGATCTCATATTATATCCTAGTGTTGAATTTTTGGTTAGCGTTTTTATCCAATCAGAATTCAGCTAGCTCGTGTTGCCAGGCAGATTTCATAATACCAGTGTGTGACAAGTGTGCAATTCTGAAGGAACTTTTGAATTGGATACTCGTTAGATTATTCAGTTGTATGTAATGATATCGCTGCCAAAAATACAAAATACTGTCCTAAGCTCACCCGTGGATCACCCTGGCCAGTACGTCAGACGTATCCAGTGCTCTCCTGTTCCTCTGAGTCTCAGGTGTCTGTCATTACGAGGAGTGACTGGCTTTTCCAAGAAGCAGCTAACATGAGACGGGCGGCTAGATTAGATTCATGTTTTTCCCTCACTTATTAACAGTTGTGTTGAGATTAGAACCGTGGTGTCCACTGAAGTAACCTTAGGTCATGGCAGTGTATATGAGTCTCTCTGCTATTCCACAAATACAGTGGTGCCTTGAGACATAAGTGAGTCTAGCCGTCTGGCCAAATTTTTTTGCTTTGACTTGCGAGGGCTTTATGGTCAACTCAAGAGTTTGACAAAAAGTGAGCAATTCATCAAAAAAGTGGCTACAGGCGGTTTGATGCCCACTTTCAGATCAAGTTAAATGCATTGGAAAACAAACCCCCAAAAATATTTCTTTATCGCCCCTTCCAAATTCTTCTTTAAATAGATTAATTAAAAAAATATTTTTTTTTTTTTTTATATATTGACAAAAATCTGGGAATAGGTGATTATTTTGTGCTATTTTTCTTCATGGAACTGACTGAATTTCAATGAAAAAAGATGATTTCACATTTTTTGATTTAATCAGATACAAGATGGGGTAATAATGGCATCTGGTATTTTGACGATTATTTAAATGTATATTCCTTGTGAACAATGAGTATGATTGTTCCTCTTCTGATCCATTGACGTGCACCGCGCACGGGCTACTCTATTGGGAAAAATATTCCAGCTTCAGCCTGCCTATGTGTTTTTTGTATGTTCTCCCCGTGCTTATGCAGGATTTCCGTGGGCACTACGGATTCCCACCCACATTCCGTAAACATGACAAATTGAAACTGGTTTAGGTGTGATTGCGAGTGTGAATGGCTTGTTTGTCCATATGTGCCCTGCAATCGGCGAACTGGCTAGGGGGAGTTCTTTCGCTTCAAGTCAGCAGAGGCAGACTCTACCTCACCCGCAACCCAAATGGGAACAGGCGCTGTACAAATAGCATGGATGGATTATTATGATCAATATCATCAAGAAATGTCTTGCTTCCCGATAAGATGTTGTTTCTTTTCTCAGACCAGACAGCCCGTCTTTGTGCAGCTGTTGCAGGCGGTTTTCAGAGTCTACCACTGCAACTGGTTGTTCCCTGTCCAGAAAGGTTCTGTGGAGAATTGTATCAAAGTCCTGTCAGATGTTGGTAAGCTGAATCCCCATTTTGCTAATCGAATTACCCTCCATCATAACCTTATATAAACTCTACATTCCTACACATTCACCTGGTGCAGCCACATGCACAAAGAAGATTTCAGTGTTCAGAATTATCGTATTCAACGTGATTCTTTCACCGTCAGCCAAAGGCAGAGCCATCGCCATTCCCGTGGACCTTGACAACCAGGTGAACAACTTATTTGTGAAATCCAACAACATTGTGCAGAAAACCGCAATGAGCTGGAGACTGTCTGCTCGCAACGCCGCCCGTAGAGACTCTGTGGTGACCGCGTCACGGGACTACAGGAATATCATTGAACGACTGCAGGTACAGCGTGTTAATCGTTTTTTTTTTGTTTTTTTTAAATCCGAATCAAGCATCTGCTAACGGCGTTTGTGTGGGATGTAGGACATTGTATCAGCGTTGGAGGACCGCCTGCGCCCGTTGGTCCAAGCCGAATTGTCTGTCCTTGTGGATGTGTTGCATCGGCCTGAGCTGCTTTTCCCAGAAAACACTGACTCACGCAAAAAGTGTGAAAGCGGTGGTTTCATCTGCAAGTAAGACATTTATGGCTTTCAATACAGATTTATGGTAGATATGAAAGATATAATTGGATGTACTTTTGTAGGCTCATCAAACACACCAAGCAACTTCTAGAGGAAAATGAGGAGAGACTATGCATTAAAGTTCTACAAACACTTCGAGAGATGATGACTAAAGACCGTGGTTATGGAGAGAAGGTAGGAGATACCAAGAATTATGGTGATGTTCTTTTTTTTTTCCTGAACTTATTTATTTATTTATTTATTTCTTACTTTTGAATTTTTGGTACACATTGTATTGAATCTGAGGATGCGCTTGTGCCCCTTATGGAGTGGCCGGGCTTACTTCAGTGTATCTGTGTATATAATGATCACTTTGGTTTTTACGCAAATGTAACTAAAAACAAAAATTAATTTGTTCACGCTCTCTCTGTAATAGAGTACAAACGTGTATGACATTATTGTATACATATAATACGTTTACTTTTTTAATTATTCTATAATGAGTGTATATATTACGAGTGGAGCGCGGACCTCCACCAAGGCTGAATTAGTAGCAGAGCAGTGAAAACGCATTGTATTTATGATTTATATATTCATTTATCTAGAAAAGGATAAGCAGATGGACGGCGCTAGTATAATTCTCGAGTTTGGCTGTTCCATTTAATATATGTCATATTGAGTGAATAAGACATTTTATTTCTCTCTGTGCACTGTTATCCAGATTCTCCACTGTGCTTTTTCATAGTTGTTCCTAAACAATTGTTATGAAAAACATCTTTAAAATAACAAAGCTGGACATGGTCTTGAACTTTTGTGCAGTGGAAATTTTGGATCCAATTTTTTTTTATTGTTCCTACTAAAACGGGAATTACTCCATTACTCCAATCTGAACAACATACGTTGCGTTCCAAATTATTTTGTATTACCGGCTCTAACAATACAATTACCCACCCACCCCTCTTTTGAACGGCTTTCTATCCTTCAATCTTCGTCACATATCAGGACTTTCTCAGATATCTTTCCAGCCAAATGTGACAAATTGAATCAGCGGGTAGCATGTATTCACAAATACGCTTTTATGAGCCACTGAATTGGAGGAGTGTGTCCACATTACTCACTTAACTAACATGTCACGCAGTGTTGTTGACCTCTGCTTCAGCTTTCCTGGCCTGTTATCTAACCCCGCAAACCTTCTGCTCTCTTTCAGCTCAGGGCCTTTGATGATGAGATGGATATGCCTAAGGTTATTTCTTTATTTTTTTTCCTTATCCATTTATGTCCTTGGTTCGTGTATACAGCTTCTATTATATCTGCAGTGACTCGCCGTGTAGTAGTTAGTCTGTGTTCAGTGTAGCACTCTGATGTAGCAATAGTAGAAAATGGTCAACTGAGAGGCAAAGAGAGAATGGGAGGTGTGAGTGATTTATTTTCATTTTTTTTTGTATTTATTTTTTACGAGTTATTTGTTGGTCGGTTATCAGCCAGAGTACCATCACACACTGTAAACATTTATTTTATGCAATGTTGGGTTTTAATTAAATCCTTTTACTGTTGCGTAAACAGACACATAGGTCAATGCAAGCCGGCTTTATTGAATATACGTCATCCAATTGGTACAAAATATGATAAAGCAAAGTAATAGACATGCAAAATAGTATTACTACATATTGTAGCGAGGGAGTTCATAAATATAGTATTTGTCAAAATATTGCCCCATTCAAAGGTATTTTTCATCAAGGTTTCTTCTCTCTTGCCAGTTTTCACTCGTGTCGGATGTTTCCCCTTGTATGTCCTCTCAGTGCCGATAGGGGACACTGTGACCATGTGTGAGTGCGTGTGTGTGCGTGCGTGGGGGTGTGTGTGTGTGCGTGTGCGTGCCATATGCACGTATTAATGAGTTGTGTGGAACTGTGACGACAGTGGCAGTCATTGAGGCTGTGTCCTAGTTTCCCTGCCTGCAAACTGCACGATTCCTGGGCCCCGTCCAACTCTGGGCTGAGGTTACATAAGAACCCAACATTTTTTT
The DNA here is from genome assembly GCF_059441095.1 of Idiotropiscis lumnitzeri. Classification (NCBI taxonomy): domain Eukaryota; kingdom Metazoa; phylum Chordata; class Actinopteri; order Syngnathiformes; family Syngnathidae; genus Idiotropiscis; species Idiotropiscis lumnitzeri. The sequence goes on from NC_142401.1 coordinate 8,571,679, forward strand.
TTCTTCCCTCTCTTTCCTGGAACTCAGCCCCTCCGCTGCTGTGTGACCTTCAGCTGTAATTGTGGTGGATAAAAGTGCGCAGCAGCCATTTACCCATGCCATGTGTCCGTGCGTGTGTGTGTGTGTGTGGGTGGGGGGGCGCACGCGCACCTGTGTCTAAAAATTGGTTCGTGAGGATGCAAGGGGTGTAGGGTATTTGCTGGGGCATAAGAGTTCAATGCCCTTCTACACACACACACACACCCCACACATGCACACCTGTCATGTGTTGTATATCTTGTCTCTGACATAAAAATGGCAGTGGTGACGAGATGTATTTGTCCTTCCATGTGTCAGTCTGCATATTTGGACTCTCTTCCTTTACATGCAGCATGCTACTAACCTGTGACACCAGTCCTTTATTTAACCGCAGTCTACGCAATTCTCCCTGGTTCCACACATACGCACGAGCTCTCTCGCATGTAGACTACTACTTCCCAGTCACGACATTACGTGCCCCTGCACAGTCTAATGAGAGCCAAGCGACTGAATTAAGCTTTCATCAGAATCTCTTCAGGAGTGCCTGAGGGCATAGCAGAGAAAATTTGGTCGACTCAAGGGAGATCACTTCCAAAGATGTCATTTGTGACACATGTCCTGGTACTTTTCTGACGCATCTAAAAAAATGGGGGAAGAATTGTTCAAATGAAAAAATATATCGGCATTTATCGGAATCAGTTTACAAAGTTGTTTTACAGCGATGTCACGATAAGCATCGTATCATCAGAGGCAAAACAACATTAGTGGTGCCCCTACGCCATTGCCAAATGTCAGGGACATGGACTCTTCGACTTATATAAGTAAGCTCTCAAGTTTGCCTCTTCACCTAGACTGTGTGTGTGTATGTGTGCGTGTGTGTGCACGAGTGTGTTCGTGCGTGGTCACTGTCTTATTACGCAAGCCCTCATTTAGAGTAAGTCATGCTTCATGCCTTTCACCTCCCCTTTCCCTCCCAAACATTATGGGATCTGTTTTTCAATTTTTATAAGATTTTGCTACATTATGTTGATGTATTCACTTTGGCTTTTGGAGTGTAGGTCAGCTGCAGTGCCCGTAGGAAGCAGTCTAGTGGTAAACACCAGCGCTTCTGTGTCCACCACTGTTTCAGCCCCAGCATACAAAGCTACGTTTGTTTCGATACTTTCAGAGACGTGTTTTGTAGAATTCGGAGTACGTGCTCGTCATATATACTGTACGTCATTTTGTTGAACTCAGTTGTGAGTTGTGATTGTAACCAAGGGGGTTTGTCCCGGGGAATTTCCAGTTCGGTAGAATGTGATGCAGTCAGGGCGGATGTGGCAGCTGTGAGGGGTTGCGCCGTGGTGTGTGTGGTCAGACTTGTGACCATCAACTGAATACGACTTTGCTTCTTTTCCTGCCTCTGGGTTTAATGTGGCGTCTGTGGAAATGTTTTGTGTGCAAGAAATGGAGCCTGTTCATTTGTAGTAATGTTTAATGTTACCTAATGTAATTTGCATATTCATTAATTAAAGTATTCATTGTTAGTGTATCTTACATTTTTGTTTTTGTCATTTGTGATGACGTGATAAATGTCCTGAAGCCCCAGTAAAATTTGTGTAGCTTTTATCATGTGTGTCTTTTCACTAGGGGTGTCACAATACAACATTTTTTTACTTCTGATACAATACCGATATTGCAGAGTGCTCTACGATACCGATATCGATTCTATACGATACCACTTAAATTATATGATGATACGCGTTTATTTTATTTTTTTTTTTAGTTTGAAATGTTGCAACAAACTTGCTCAAGTGGGACTGTTGAAACTAAAACAATAGTCAGCAACAGTAGGTAGACAAGCGCTTTCCATATCATATTGCAAACATTTGGGTTCCATAAATTCTACCTCAAATGAACGCATGAGAATGAGAATGCCGATAAAACAATAAATAAATTCTGAATAAATTAAAGGATGTTGTAAACAGCCCTAATCAAGTCAATAAATACAAATTGAAGTGCAAGTTTTACTTCAGTCCATTCAGATTATAATTTTTTTTTTTTTTTACATTCATTACATGTTGGGAATGGAGTCTGGAATGAGTACATAGATTGGAGATTTTTGATGTTGACCGGCATAATGAGATATTTTTCTTAATTTTTTTTTTTGGGAGGGGGTGGTTGATATCAGATCGATATCCGATGTCAACATTCGATCGGGTTTCTCCTACTTTTCACGTGTGGTGTACTTCAGTATGATACTGATTTGTGTTGACTAAACGCCTGAACTTACAACTTGATGGTAATGAGATTTGACACACATAAAGTGTTTGAGCTTTTCCTTCAAATTTTTAGTGTGTGACTCCACCACACAGAAGAGCGAACTGGAAATCAAATGTATTATAATCTAGCGGTGTCGAAACAAATGTCACACAAATTTGTCCGGGCTGCTCAGTATATCATGGTTCGAGTAACAATAAATCTGCATGGGTGTTGGGGGATTACAATGTTGAAAAATGACTTCCGGTAAAATAATTTTGAATGTAAATTAAGAGATTCGTAGTTAGTTTGATATTCTACAAAATGCCTCCTTCCAGTTATGTAGTTGAGCTCAAGAATACGCAACACTCGCATTGACATAATTTGCTCCTGACTTGGACGTCGGCTGACAAGTTGAGTTGTAAAAGTGTCAGTGTTTGTTGTCTTTCCTCCTACTCCGTGTTTTCGTGACAGATGGCTGCTGTAAGCGGCTCTGTGTCACTGTTTTAGTGACCCGGTTCCTTTTGGATGGATTATGTAACTCTAACCCCTTCTGCCCCTCACCTAGCCAATCCCACTGCTTCCCCCTGCCTTTTTTACATAACTACTTATGTAGAGCATTGCCGCTTTGACCCGTTTCATTGTACATACTGTACACTGAATAATCAGACGTCAAAGCGTACAACCCGAATCACTGTTTGTAGGCGCCTTTACAGAACTAACACAATGCACAAGGTAGAAAAACAACATACCCCCCATGCATCCAATCGCTGAACTTTGATGTTGTGAGTCATTGTTGTATTGACTCATCCTTGACTTTTAAATAGGTGGTTTGAGTCGATGCTTGTTTTTATTCGGTCGTTTTTCCTTTGCAGACATCCGACACGATTGTTTTACTTTGCTTTGCTTTTATACGATCGTTAGGACAGACTTTATCGTCCATGCTAAGGTGGTTTCTGAATGTACACCCGAAAGTGTCTCAAACAGAAATACGTTTCCATGATCTAATATTATCAATGTGATTTTCTTCACATGAACTTTTGTCTTAACTCATTCAATACCATTGACGGCTAAATACGTCAAAGCTCCATTTTTTTTTTTTTACTCGGCTGGTAGTGACTTGCGGCAGTGAGCTGGCGAGTCAATTTTCAGTGATTTGGGAAATAATTATTTTACGTTTTATTCAAAATATCTTCCTGTAGATTAGCAATATCATTTATAATTTCCAGCCTTAAAAGCAAGCATGGCATCTCGCTCTCAGCAAACCTTTGCATGGCCTTTTGCATGGAACTTGATTTTGTTGTGCTGTGTCCTTTAACTTGATGCATGAATCCTAACCCCCTGTGCTTGTATGTGTTTGGCCTAACACTCATCACTGCACCCAGCAGCTGGATCAGAACCAGCCTGAGAAGTTGTTGGAGGACCAAAAAAGGGTACGTGCTTTTATCTGTAGCGAGATGTGAGGGAGGAAGTCATGCAGCATTCGAAGCCATATGGCTATCTATCGCAATAAGACTGCATAAAATTGATTATGCTGAAATTTAGGCAAGGTCATTCTGTGTGTTGGCGGCTCCTTTTCCAGATAAGCTTCAAATAAAGCCTCGTTGTGAAGGCGCTATCATCCATAACCAATTACTTCTCAGGGAAAGGAAGAGGTCAGGCGGACCCAACAGCAAACCACAATCATGAGACAAGTTTGTGAGAGTCAGCAGCTGCACTACAGCTTGAGTCAAGTCAGCATGTATCAATTTCAACTGCAGCACAGCAATTTGGCAGCAAGACGATGATAAAACTCTAGAGAATAATACAAAAAAAAAAAAAAAATTCATGATAAAATTTGATAATTATCAACACGAAAAGTAGTTGGAAAAAGTCACAAAATGGTGGGCTGGTTGTGATTAACTTCTGCTAAAAAGCAGTAATTGCACAATTGACTTTCCATCCCAATTTCCACCTAATCTTAACATGCCCTTTTTGATCATAACTTCAGGAGCAGGTCTTGCGTAATAATCTATCGGGGAACACACGGTTTGGCAAACCGGTCACGTAATTGCACGCAAATACGCGTACGCGCGTCCTTCTTTCATTTCCGGCTCGTTGTCTCACGGGAGGTCTCGTCAGGTAGCTACGGGCTGCCGTTGCTATAGCAACAGCAAAGTCGTGTTGCTTCATGCTCAACAGTTGATGAGTCACAGTTGGCCTCGGTTCTGTCTTAGTGAGGACCGCATCCTTAAATGTCATTAAGCTGGGTGACTGATGATAACGATCACCGTTTTTGCACAGTGGGTGGTAAATGACGGAAAATGTGGCTTCTGCGCCTGTTAAAACCTTTGAAATATTTGAGCGTTTCCTGCTTTTTTAAGAGCCTGCTCTTAGTGAAGACAATGATATTGTGTTGTGATGAAGGTCCGCCGCACCAAACGGATGTCTGCCCCCTTGTTACCTAACCACATGGCTGCAGTCATGTCATTGCATTTTTCTGTTCTTTGCCTCTGATAGGGCGAGGCACTGAGGCAGATTCTGGTGAACCGTTACTATGGCAACTTCCATCGGAGTGGTGGGCGGAGGGACAGCTTGACGTCATTCAGCAGTGGCCCTCTCAGCCCTGTAGGACCCGGCAAAAAGCAGTCAGGTGGTTAACAATCATTCCGAATGCACATTCGCATGAATTGGCCAGCGACACATGAATACGTTGATTTCACCGTCTCGAGTGGGAGGGGCCAATAGTGACAGCTTTAGGGGATAAAGTCCATCTGGGATGTTTCCTAATCTTTACCCAAAATATGTATGCATCATGTAGTTGTAGTAAAACAAATGTCTCTTGGCATGTTAGGCAAGGATGGAGTTCTCTATCTGTCTGACCCTGAGCTCTTATCGTTGTGCACAGGCCTGCCCTTTGAGCATGACCAGCAGCACACACTTATCACATTTTGATAACACAGTCATTGTATTACAGGCTGCAGTCAAAATACCAAAGTGATTCATCTCGGCCCAGTGGTGCATCCTTTATTTTTTGGGCCGCCGATACATGAAATGCAAAATATGACATGTCTAAGGACTTATCGATTGCCTGTGACCTGTTTTGGACTTTGACAATAAGCAATAAGACAGTGTTTATAGTCTCTGTTATGCAGTCCAAGATGAAGGCTTTTCAATCTACATATATATATATATATATATATATATATATATATATATATATATATATATATATATATATATATATATATATATATTTATTTATATATTAGGATTGTCTGAAAACTGGTTGTTGACCTGTGCTGTTTTATAGTGCTCGGTGGGCCTGGCGGCCTGAGTCGTGGGGAAATGAGCCTTGCGGAGGTGCAGTGCCACCTGGACAAAGAAGGAGCTTCTGATCTGGTGATTGACCTCATCATGAACACCATCAGTGACCGAGTTTTCCAGGAAAGCATTCTCCTGGCTATCGCTTTGCTGGAGGGCGGAAATACCACCATCCAGGTCAGTGTTACCCCCATCCCACAAGTGTACAACAGTACATGATCTGCCAATCACTTTGCCAAAGTGTTCACTGCACGTTGCTCTGCGGTATAGCGCATAGTTGTATGAGTATATGGGTCAGTGTGCCAGCATAGCTGCACATGTACATTACATAAGGCGGCACCCCATCTCCTCCAATACGTTGCAATGATCTCAAAGGCCACACTAAGATTATGTATCTTTATCTTGCCTTTGACATTTAAAATTGTTTTCCTCCTCTTATTTTAGCAGAACTCATCATTGTTGTGCTTCTACCCGTACGACGGCATTTTTTTGTCTTTGTTGTCTTGTTTTTTTTTTTTTTTTCCCCTAATTATGCATCTGTTTGTCCATTGATGTGTGTCTTGTGATCAGCCTGCCCATCTATGGGTTGTTGTGCTATCACGGGGCTCGTATAATCAGATTACAGCAAGGAAGCCGCTGCGGTGGAGATAATGCTTTGGCTTCCCACGGCTGCGGCAGAGCCGCATCACGTGATAGGGTTGTTACATAAAGCCTGTGTGAATGAACAATGAGGAATGTCTCCGTCTTCAAAACATTCCTTCTCCCTCTCCCGCTCCCTTGACTTTTCTTGCCGGCCTAAAGTGGGTCATGCTGGGCCTCCGGAAGTGGGGCAGTGGGGAGAGAAGGTGGAGGGATTTGGGGGGAACACAGTAGAGCGATTGAAGAGTAACTGGAGCTCCATTCTCCCTGGTGTTCTACGGTTATCAGGAAGTAGTTAGTCAATCGTGAAACGGTCATACAAGGTCAGTGTATCTAAACCTTCCTTGTTATGACATGCTCGCATGTTTCCCCCTAAAAGAAAAGTTTCAACTTTAGCAAACCAAAAGTTAACCTTTGGTTTCACTTGACCTGTCGAGTTGCGCACCTGTTAGCGCTTATTTTAACGCGGTTAACTATTTACTCATGACCTTCAGAGCACACCGAAATAAACCACTGGGCTGCGTACTCCTTCTGCAATGCTTTCATGCAAAGCTGCGGATATACCATCGCTTTTCAGACTTGTTTCAACACGTTTCAGTTTCAATTAACTGACAAATTGGGATCCCTCTCCAGCCGGCCGTCTGGCAACAGCACGCGCTGCGTGTGTGTGTTTGCTGGTGTTGCGAAATGTCCCCCAAAAAATAATAGTCGCGCTCGCCACGATGATGAGATGGGCGACGGAGTTGAAGGGAGCCGCTCCATTCGGTTTGCATGTGGCGCTGCGTGACAGGCGGGAGGGAGGGAGGGAATATAAATAGCTGTTACATAACATCCCTTTGTTGATGCCAAGTCGCTGAGCGGAAGGAGAGAAAGGGAAGCGCTATGACCTTGTTTTTCAGCGGACCGCCTCCACCTCGCACCTCTCGTCTCTGTCTCATTCCAATCGGAGTTTGTCTCCATGGATACAGACAGGCTGTGTTTACCCAGCACCCCAGAGGGCGTGGGCTGGGATGCTTGTCCCTCTCCCCCCTCTCTCTCTCTCTCTCTTTTACCAACATTTTCTGCTGTTAGCCTTCCTCCATTCTCTCCTTGACCACTCTGACTTCATCCAGCATGTCATCTCCTCATCAGGGTATCCTCGTCATTGAAATGCAAACGCAGACGGGATGCTGTGCGAAAGTTAGTCGCGCACAGCTGTGCACGGAAAGCATTTATTAAGTATCCTTGATTTTCAACTTGAGGTCTATGCACCGGCGCACTCCTCGGAATGGATTTTTTCCACTGCAGTCTTTCACTACTAAATGATATTTCTTCACACGAGTAGGAACATTTTTGACGAACTAGAAGAGCAAGTACATTTTACAAGTGAGGCAAAATTATGCCAGTTTGACAACTGTGCGCGACGACGAATAAATTGCCTGTGGAATTTTATGTCACTTATAGCATGCAGTCCACTATTGCCCAATTTTGCCTCACTAGTAACATTTAGTTGCCGGAAGTTGTCCTATTAGTATGCAAAAGTGTGACTCTAGTGGCGGGTAGTAGAGGCAAAAATGTTCGGAAGACACAGCTGTTCTACACGTGCGCAATAGTCGTCATACTAGAACATGGAACTTAAGTTGGATAGCAAGGATATTGAAATAAATGCACAAATGGCGTTTCCATACATGAACTGCTTATATTGGATTTTTGAAGAAGCCATGAAAGGAATGTTTGGCTGGTGCTTTTTCCAGAGCGTCCACCTGTGTATTCATTGTAGCATTTACACTCTCAGAAAAATGTTTTTGGATTCTGCTTATGTGGATAAAAAATTGTTGGTTGGATGAATGATGTTTTTAACCCTCTCAAATCCTGGGTTATTATAGTTTTGGAATTTTAATTATGGTTAGTTTTCATTTCATTTTGAGTTTTGTTTTTTTAAATGGAGTTCATTTTAATTAGTTTTTAGAGTGTTTTTTTTTTTTAGTTTTTATTAGTTTTACTCCTCGTTTTAGTTTAGTTTTAGTTTTTTTTTTTTTAAGTGTTTTACACGTGATCAAGATTATAAAAAAAAGTATTGTGCAGTAAAAATTCAACATTTTTATAACACAGTTTCTGATTTTTACAGTCCACAAACTGAATCACAATAAATGCCGTGCAGGCCGCTTTTAAAGTTAGATGCAGGCATTCATGCATGCACCCTTAATTATAATAAAGCTTGTCGCCAAATTCTAAAGTTGATTTGTGGGATGAATTACAGTTAAAAAGTATTCAACCTGACTTTGCAGTGTACTTCTTTTTTTCTCTACTGTATATATTTTTTTCATGTTTGAAGCAAAAAAGAAAAGCACATTTTACCTAGCGTTGCGTTGCGAGTTAAATGTCAAGAGCAGGTGAGCCATTTGAGCCAACGCCACGTCAGAGGAGGGATGTCATTTGCGGACTTTTTTATTGACTTTCAGTTTTCATTTTTTCTAAATCATTTTAGTTTCTTTTATTTGGTTAACAAAAATGTTTTTTCAATTTGAGGTCATTCGTTAGCTTTCATTTACAAAAATAACCTTTCTCCAGCCACCATCAGTCAAATAGAATATATTTCACCACTGTGAAATGATAAGATGACACTCCTAAGTCGCTTTGACTGAAGTGTCGTGCCAGCCCTTGTACCGCATACCTGACTGCACAAAATTTCTTTCTATGTTGGCATTAACACACAAACTCAAGTATGATTACATAACTTTGGCAAAGACTTCAGTCTTTCCGAGCGCTTGTATGACATGTGGGTGTGTCTTTTAAACATGGGCATGTGCCTGTTTAGCCGGAGACGGCCGACCTACTTTTGCGGATGACTGTAAAAGTCAGTGGGTGTGGAAGAAGTGTGCGCCCTCTTGCTTGGGTTCAGTATGTATGTGTAACTTATGTAATTTTGCTGGGTGTGTGTTTGTACGCGGGGCTGGTGGGGATATGGAATGGTGAGTGCTTCTGTCGCTGCTAAAGCGAGCCCCTGCCTCACCCAGCCCACTCCAGCCGCCTAATGATAATGAGCAGAGAAGGGCATTCTGATTCTCATCAGCTACCGGCGCAGACATGCTGCAAGATGTGAGCGGGGTGTTAGGTGCGGGCAATCGCTCGCTGCACTCCGTCATCAGGGTTGTTTATTGGATGACGGCCTCGCTCAGCAACTCCCTCCACCTCCTCCCCCCCCCGCCTCCTTAGTCTGCTATCTGCTTGTCCCTGAGTGTTGACGGTGCGTACGTGCAGGAGAGCTCCTGCTTAGTGGTGGAAGTCTGGGGTGGGGTGCGGCACGAGCCTGTGGAATCTGCTTTAGGGCGCAATCGCATAGTTCAAGTTTAGGTGGCTACGGAAGAGATTTGAATTCAACTGTTGTGTTGACTTTCGGACGCCTTAATAATTTTTTGCCTTAGTAATAAATTGGTTGCAATCGTTCATTTGGTTTACAGAATGTTTATGTCAGATCATTGTACAAGTTTTATTGTTTCTTGTTTTTTTTTTTTTTTTCTTTCATTTTTGCTCTTCCAGTAGCCCAGTTTTGCATTTAACCTGGAAAGACAGGTGGTTACATAACCCTCACTGGCCGAGATACTGTCTAACAGAGTATTCTGTGTCTCTTCCTCTCTTTCAGTCATTTGACTTACCAACCCGCCTCTTTTTTTTTTTTTTAATTTTCCTTTCCTTCTTTCTTGCTTTTCGTCTCTGGACTGTGTGTGGTGAGTTGGCCTCTGTTGGGTGAGGCCTTTGCAAAGGGTGACGGGGATAAGAACTGTTACATAATCAAAACAACAGTTTTGTGGGCAGGCCGGCACACTGTACATGATGTCGAAGTGCTCGAATTCTGTATGACCCCATTCCTGAGCAATAACCTCCACGTCTACCTAATTGCAGAATAAACGATCGGTTCATGAGAAATGTGCAGGAAACAAAAATGCTTTCAGCCTCTGATTGAAATGAACCGACAATTTGAGCAGGTATGCTTCGTCGGCGCATGTTCTTTGGTCTAAGACCAGAGATTTATTGACCAGCAGCCAGATTTTCAAATCTGTTCTTTGACTCACTGGGAGCCACTGTAGTGATTTGAGGGCAGGTGTGTTGTCAATTTAGATTGTTCAATTAACCTACCGTGCATGTTTTTGAAACGTGGGAGGAAACCGGAGTACCTGAACAAAACAAATTGAGGCACGAAAAGAACAAGCACACCTCACCCTAACCCACCACGACCTCTGTACTATTTTGCAATAAAAACAAAATGAATATTTATTCAATTATTTGATTAATAAAGAATATTTTAAAGTATTGATTATCGGCCGCCATATTGTTAACTTTGTGACGCTTTCTCTGTGTTGTGTGTCCAGCGTTCATTCTTCTGCCGCCTGACAGAGGACAAAAAGTCGGAAAAGTTCTTCCGTGTTTTCTACGACCGCATGAAGCTGGCACAGTTGGAGATCAAGGCGACAGTGACAGTAAATACCAGCGACCTCGGAAATCGGAAGCGAGACTACGACAGCCAGGACAAAGACATCCCAGTACGCAAAAAAGGTTTGTGGTTCACAGTTAGAAAAAAAGCACTCATGTCTTTAAAATTATTTAACCTGATTACAACCCAGAGTATCCTCAAAGCTATTTTTAAATCTTCATTTTGCATTTAAATGATTATTCGCAAATATTATTTTCAACACTAACAAATAAGCCCAAGCTTAAAATATAATTGAAATAATTCTGTTCATTCAGTCAGAGAATCATCAGTCGTCATGACAGAAGAAGTGCGGGAGCAACTACTTGAGGCTTCGTCTGCCACCAAGAAAGCTTTTAACTCTTATCGGCGGGAAGCTGACCCAGAGGACCACTTCACGTCAGCAGATGGCCAAGCAAGCACCGGGGACAAGAATCAGGATGAAGGCGAGATGAGCTACGTCATCATTATCATGCAGCCCATCCTCCGTTTCCTGCAGCTACTTTGTGAGAATCACAACCGTGACCTGCAGGTTGGTCCATCCAAGCAGCACAATCGATGTGTTTCGCAGTTTGCACTTGTCCTTGACTGCACTTCCTCCTCTGAATGGGTGTTTCATCCGCCTTCTTCCTCTCGAGCTCTTTACACATTTCTTGGTAATGGCTTGGAATTATTCCACCTGACATTATGGTAATTAGATAATTATGATGACGACGATGGTAGTAATTTCAACCTCCTGTGACTTTTCTTAAAAAGAAAAAGAAAAAAAAAAAAGCACCTGCGTTTCCCAACACCCTCTGAAACATGTTTTTTTTTTTTTTTAAAATAGCTTTGCAGGAACAGCAGATAAAATAAAAAAAAATATTTTATATCTTGGTGTATATATATATATATATATATATATATATATATATATATATATATATATATATAATTTTTTTGGGGGGGGGGATTCACGATTCACTTTGATTGATTATCGATTCAATCAAGGATCTCACACAGTACGAATTTTACTCGTATGGATGGCATTCTCAGAAGAACCAATAGAGGAATTACTACAAACCACGTTCTGTAACGAGGTTCATGAGTAAAAATATTGATATTTACCCTAAGGATTGACGCCAATGCAGTTAGATTAATCATACGTTACGTTTTATTTAGCATGACCTGATCAAAACAATAAATACATCTTTCTTCATGCTTGTTGCTGCTGACTTCACCTGCTTCCGCCATTTTGTTTTGATACGCTACTTTCGTGTCCTGACAAGATCGCGTGAAGTCATGTCAATTTAAAACGTACAAATTGATATCGGGCTATGAAGAGGAACATTGATTCAAATCGATTAATTGTTTTTCTTTAAACCCAGCCCCTAATAGTACAATCTCCTCCATTCAGACACCTGTTTCCATGTGACCAACTTGAACAACTTTTATCTCATCAGAACTTTCTCCGCTGCCAAAACCACAAGAACAACTACAATTTAGTGTGTGAGACCCTTCAGTTCCTGGACTGCATCTGCGGCAGCACCACAGGTGGTCTAGGATTGTTAGGGTTGTACATCAACGAAAAGAATGTTGCCCTCATCAACCAAACTCTAGAGAGCCTCACCGAATACTGCCAAGGTCCCTGCCATGAAAACCAGGTTCGCAACAGACTATACCACAGGAGACAACTCTTACAAGATATGCTTTGCATTAATATGCAATCTTTCTTCACGCATTCCTCAGAATTGCATTGCCACTCACGAGTCCAATGGCATTGATATCATCATTGCTCTGATTCTTAATGACATCAACCCTCTCGGAAAGAAGCGCATGGATCTGGTGTTGGAGCTCAAGGCGAGTTTGCAAGATTGGTGAAAGTTGAGCGAAGGAAGGATGTTTTGGTAGAAATTGTATACCGAGGAGAAGAAAGCCAAAGTCATTACTACTTTCTCAAAGTTGTTTCTTACTCGCAGAACAACGCCTCCAAGTTGCTGCTTGCCATTATGGAGAGCCGTCATGACAGCGAGAATGCTGAGAGGATCCTGTACAACATGAGACCGAAAGAGCTGGTGAGGAGATTTGAAAACAGCCTTTTCACAGATCTTTTTTTTCTATTTTTTACTTCTGAATTGCTACTGCTCCCAGCTCTGCACTGCTCAAGTCGTGAGAGTCATTCTTCTGGCAATGTGTGTCTTTCTAGGTGGAGGTGATCAAAAAGGCCTATTTGCAGGGAGAGGTGGAGTTTGAAGACACAAAGGAGGAGGATGATAATGGGGATGATGAGGAACATGATGCGGCATCTCCCAGAAATGTTGGACACAACATTTATATCTTGGCTCATCAGGTCTGAACGCCCACAACGATCGCAATGTATTCGGTTGTTTCATATCCTCTTCTTGTCACTTTCTGTTTGTGTCTTTGTTTTACAGCTGGCCCGCCACAATAAGGAGCTGTCCATAATGTTGAAGCCTGGAGGATCCAGCGGCGATGGAGATGAGGCCTTGGAGTTTTATGCCAACCACACAGCTCAGATCGAGGTAATAAACAACACAACGAGGGGAACCAGGGGAATTGGCTCACAGATTGTGATTGTCATCCCGCGTCTAGATTGTGCGCCAGGACCGCACCATGGAAGAGATTGTGTTCCCAGTGCCTAACATCTGTGAATTCTTGACCTCTGAGTCCAAGCTTCGGGTCTACTACACCACAGAGAGAGACGAGCAAGGCAGTAAGATCAACGACTTCTTCCTGCGAGCGGAGGACCTCTTCAGTGAGATGAACTGGCAGAAGAAGCTTCGAGGTATAAAGTAGCAAAATGTGACCCGCAACAAACCTAACCGAGTACGAATCACCAAATTGTATGGCAAACATCATTTATTCCTCGACCTTGTAACCCAGGGGTGGGCAAACCTTTTGCTTGGCGGGCCACAATGGGTTCTAAAATTTGACAGAGGGGCCGGACCAGGAGCAAATGGATGGAGTGTTTTGGTAACCTCACCTCATCGGCGAAAAAAAAATACATTTAATTTTAAATGAAAGTGAACAAACGCATTACAATCATAAATATGTTTTTGAAAAACCACAGTATTTAGAAAATAAAACATTAACAAGGTTTATTCATGACATTTTTTTCAAGTTCGGCGGGCCGGATTAAAACGTCTAACGGGACGCATGTGGCCCCCGGGCCATAGTTTGACCACACCTGGTGTAACCGATATTTTAATTGGTGATTGAAAAATTGTTTGATCAATAAATGATACTCTTACAAAGGATAATATATTTTTATATTTTCGTGAAATTATGGCAATTTAAGAACTTATTTTAATGATTTCATCTTGGAAAGCATTTGCCATTGTTTATAAGCGAGTCACCGTGATAGTTTTGCACATCCATGCTCTTGTTTCTGGGAAAATAGTCCTATCCAAGTGTAATGCTGCGTTACATTTTTTTTTCCATTTAATTTTCCAACTACATTATTGTGTGTTTCGGCTGAAACAGTTGAGTGCAAGCACGGCAAGTGCAATTGAAAATGGATATGGATTGGGCTAAACTCATTCTTGAGCCCGCAATCATTTATTTTCCATGCAAGTCTGAACAGGCCTTCGCTCCTCTGTGCGTGTGCAATGTGCATTTACGCCTTTCTACTGCCTAAAATTAAAACCGGGACTTTCCGATTTCTCTGTGCCGCGAAACAGTTGTACCGTAACCTTATGAATCACGACTGAGATATTGCTTGCGTATATACACAAACTTACAAATACAGGCCTGCGCCCACGCAGTCACATTTCTAATCCACATTCAAGACCGCATACCATGTACACTGCCGTGTTTTGTCTGTCACTCTAGTGACAGATAAAACTACTGGCGTCTCATTATCATTCAGTCCAAAGCTGGAGTTCACTTCAATTTGTCTGCATCGTTTAAAGTCATCATTTATTGCCATGGTGACCTATTTTCTGTGCTGTTTTATACGAAGCCACAACAAATGCTCGTTTATTCTCTGTATTGGCCAGACGTGCACGAGTTGGTAAGAATGTAACCTGTGCGCTACGTTCAATTCCTTTTGAGTTACGCATTTGCACCTGCTTCCTCTTACGACTGTGGAGGGTGAGAAGCAAAGGTCGGCTAGATCCAGAGAAACAGATTGAGCTGAGACAAAATAACTTTAATGATTTCATTTAGGATTTTCAAGTCACAAACGTAATTATTCTCTCTTTCCCAGCCCAGCCGGTGTTGTACTGGTGTTCCAGAAATATTTCGGTTTGGAGCAACGTTTCCTTCAATTTGGCTGTCCTCATGAACCTGCTCGTCTGCTTCTTCTACCCGCTGGAGGGGATACATGGAGGTCAGTCGTACAGGAACTCAAAGTGTGAACACTAATGTTACTGAGGATGTCCTTTTGCGGACCATGATGCGAGAAATTAGTGAAGTCGATCCCCAACCAGCGGGCCTCGGACCAGTACCGGCCCACGAGCCACTTTGACCGGGCCGCACGGATTTATTTATTATTCAGGCTGAAAAATATTTTATTTTGAAAAGTGACCGTCTACTCTCTATTACATCCATCTATGATGGACTCTTGACGCATGTCAAAATGCTCATATTAAACACACAAACTAACAAAAAAAAAAATACAACCTCGTACAAAGCCCGCTCTGGACAAAAAAAAGGCGTCGAGCGACTCTTGATAAAAACGGTGAGTTACATATGTCCATATGTTGGCGTGTTCAGGTGGACACTGCTAATATAGTTACAGAAAAATGTAGCTTTGCGAATTGTAATATCCAGAGCTGGGCAGTCAAGCCCTCCAGCCCGGTCAGACGCCCATTTTTGAGGCGGCGTGCAGGGGATGACAAATTTTTAAAAAAGGTTTCCATTAATACCACAATCCCTATAACACCAACAATGCGTACTACCAACGTTTTCGTCTTGCTCGTTCATGCACGTTAAAGTTGTTCTGAGGTTTTACGTTACCGTACCATAGTGACCATGTTAAGGTACATAAAAATACACACCAGATTTGCATTTGTTGTTTTAACGTCCCGTCCCGGCCCCGCGGTTGCTGGTTCTCAAAAGTTATGGACTTCCATGAACCGGTCGGCGGCGGGGAAAAAAAGTTTGCGGACCACTGAAGTAAACATGTCTGGTTAATTGACGTGGTAATGGGAATTTCGAGAAGGTTTTAATATTTGCTTTTGGCCACAATTCAGGGTCAAACTCAGGTTATGTGCTCAATAATGCAAAACAGGAAGGACAGCGGCTTAGTGGCATGCTTTTTCTGCCACAGCCTGCTCTCATTATGAGGAGTGTCTTTGAATGACAAACTATGCTGACAGTTCAGTCTTATCTCTCTGCAAAGTTTTTTTTAGTTTTTTTTTTTAGATCCGCTTCCAAATCTGAACAACAAAAATAATTGACGTGTTCCGAAATGACATGGTATAGCAACCCTCGGAGAAGCGAATCCTCCTCAGCTCTTGACCCACTGATCTGCTCTTCCCCTATAGTTCTGATCTGCTGACTTTTATCACCTGACCAGGAATTAAAGAGCATGACCCGAGAATAAGCCTGTCTTTGTTTGAGACCCACCCTCTGCACACAGACAAACACAGCCTGCTTTTGAGTCACAAAGAAGGGAGTCATTTTTTTGGAACTGTGAATGTCGGATTCGGTGTTTTGCTTGTTTTGATTTGTGTTCAAGAGAATACTGAGCATGAGTAATGTCTGACTGTGTTTTTCCCGCCACGCCAAGCATCACGTGAAATGGCAATATACCTTTGGTCGGTTTTAATGAGCGCTTTTATGGCACTACGGCCTTTGCTCATCTGCTCCTCCTCACTCTTGCACGCATATACCGTACACACACACACACACACACGCCGTCTTCCTTGGCCAAGGGCTTTAGAATGATGGTAGAAGACCAGAAGAACTAGGTCACTGTGTTCTGCTGCCAAACATACATACAGTACATACGTACATGCCTGACTGGCTTTTGACTTACCCCGAGGGTTAACATAACACATGTGGCAAGCACTGCATGCTTGCCACATTCCTCACTGACAATTTAATTGATGCCTCTAAAGTTTAGACTTGAACGACCTCTTGCACCTTCCAGAAAAGCGTAAGGTAGCAAATGTAATTACGAATACCGAGTATAAACCTCCCCCTTCCGTCCGGCACATCTCTTTTTTTTTGCGGTGTGTCTTGCTCGCTTTTCTTTCCTGATGAATCTTTCAGCCAAAGTATTTTTAGAGATGGCTGTTATGTAAGTGGCACCTGTCATATGATCTCTACATGGGTTGGGAGGGGGAGAGAGCGAGAGGAGGGGACGGCGTGCGAGAGAGAGAGAGAGCCAAGGAGGGAGGAAAGGAAGTTGAGGGGGGGAGACGTTTTTGACCACTCTGCTTTTAAATGTTTTATTTTCTTCAGACATGCCCCGTTTCCCCCCCATTTTTTTTTTTTTTTCATCTTTGTGACACGTGATCTCATAAACCCCTCGAGGAGTTTCATGCGGCGACGTGTCACGTCTTCTCAAACGCACTTCGACAAAATGTATGTACTGTACCGGCAACTACTTTTCGGTGTTATGTAAGTGAATCGTGTTGAGTTCAGTCCCGCTAATGAAGGCCCCAGTGTTTCCTGCCAGGTACTGAAGCCAGTTGAATGTTATTAAACTGTTCAGCCGCACAAGTTTCAAGCTACAAACTGCATTGTCATCCTTTTGTCGTGAGGACGCGGCGCATTTCATCCATTTAGGGGGTTTGCTGTGAAAGCAAGTCAGCAGTTTCTGTGTGGTAAATCGTTGGCATGAATCCCTTCCAGGTACGCTGGACGCCCACCTGTCTGCGCTGCTGTGGATGGGAGTCTTGGCAACACTCATTATCGTGATCATCATGCCCCAACCGCTGGGCATCCGAGCGCTTGTCATCGTCACAATCCTCCGTCTCATCTTCTCAGTTGGCCTGGAGCCAACTTTGTTCCTCCTCGGGGCCTTCAATGTGAGTCGTTTGCCTGCTTTACTTATTTTCAGTCTTTTCAAAAAGGCGTTGCTTTATTTGCCCATGTGAAATAGTTCACAATTGTCGCAGTTTCCCATGTTTGATTGTCAATATAAGATCCTTTGCAAAAGCTGCACTGATATATTCTGCCTTTAAAAAGATAGTAACTCTCTTCTTTTTCTGTTTTTTTTTTTTTTTTTTTTACAGTAGCTGAGAGGCAGGAATGTTGCAGTGTTTATTTTGGTGGCTGTTTATGCTGCACACTATTACACTGAGAGTTGTTTCTTATATTTTCCCCCATTTTGTAGTGACATAAAGTCATAAAAAATAAATTTTATTATATGTAAAAAAATCTGAATCCGAATAATAATAATAATGGAATCTTCAACATAGCTCTCTTTTTAGAACTCATATTCTTCAGGTGGACCTTAAGTGAAGTTGCATAAATTGGTCAGGTTCTGTGGAAATCTTTAAAAAACCTCGTAAAGTGAATTGCGATATTTGTTTCAAAATACATCATAAATGTTTAAAGGTAATTGCTAAAAAGGTGCCAAGGCTGAGAATTATGTTCCACTCAATTGTGTTGCTAAAGCAATGGACTATTTTTCACCATTTGAGTTTTCCTGATTTGGTGCTTCTTAAAATGATGCCCAGTGGGCATCCAGTGTGAACACCGCCCAGCACGGATTTTAAACTTGGCTTACCATCTTTTTTTCTGAACTTGCAAATGTCGTACTTTTAAAGCTGTTCCCCCCCCCGCTTAAGGTCATCATTATGTTTTTATAAATATCCCATTAACTTGAGTTAAAGCTTGAGCTTTCAAATTGTTCTTATGTAACAGATACTGTCCGTCTTCCAGGTGTGCAATAAAATCATCTTCCTGATGAGTTTTTTGGGAAACCGTGGCACCTTCAGTCGGGGCTACAAGGCCATGGTGATGGACTTTGAGTTCCTCTACCACTTCATCTACCTGCTCATCTGCAGTCTGGGGGTGTTTGTTCACGTCTTCTTCTACAGTTTGTTGGTGAGGAGTTGACACATCTTGCGCAGCGCACACCCATGCAAACAGAAGATTTAGGGTTTTAACACATAATGTAACCTTTGGAGAAATGAAGACATTGCAAAACCCTGAGTAGAACCATGTGCGTAACAGCAGAATCGAATTGTGGCTTTCCATCATTTGAGGACAAGACAGTCCGCCACTGACAGGCCAGATGTTTCCGTATTTGATGGTTTCATGGTGTCATGCTGACTTTCTTTTTAGAAGCCCGCGCTCTAAGTCAGACCAAATATTGTTGCCAAATATCCATGGCAGACACAAAAGGGAAAATGTTCCAAATGGTCATATTTTCTTCTCACTCCTATTTCGTGTTTTTTTGCCTTTGTAGCTGTTTGACCTGGTGTACCGAGAAGAGACATTGCTGAATGTCATCAAGAGCGTCACCCGCAACGGACGCTCCATTGTGTTGACCGCTGTGCTGGCGCTCATCCTGGTCTACTTGTTCTCCATCGTTGGCTACATTTTCTTCAAAGATGACTTCATCCTGGAAGTGGATCGCATTCCCAACGCAACACTAAGTGACGATCTTAAAACTCTCCTTTGAATGGCATCGTGGCTGTTTGTGCGGTTTAAAGACTCCCCGCTAAGTCGCATTTGTTACCACCTTCTGTGCAGAAAATGGAGCCAGCATAGCCAGTGAGTTTCTGTCAACTAGAATATGTCGAGCTGGAGTTGATGAAAACTGCACAGCTGGGAGCGTGCATGAAGGTAATACTGCAGCAACAGGAGTTCCTCCATGTGCTTCGTTAACTATCCTGCTATTCAAACGTCCTTCTGACAATATCCTAAACTCTCATTAAACCAAATATTCGATTGTAATTGAGAAATTATTATTCATGAATTTCACATTTTATTGCAGCTTTTGTTGAATTTCTTATGTCGAGTTGAACAATGTTAAAAGAATGGAATTGCAAAAAGAAAACTGCGTGGTGTTGTAAAAATAGAACAGACGGGGTTTGTGTTTTTGTAGCACCAAGTCATTGATCCTTCTCGTGACGACATCCACATCACATGCCATTTGACCCTGAACAATTCAAATTTGACCTCAATGACTCTCATGTGACATCGACGTGCCCGTGCTTCAGCACGTGGAAGTGGAATTCCTGGCTGTTTGTGAATGAAAACAATTAGTGGAGGGAATGGAGAAAAAAAAAAAAAAAGGAATGGAAAAAAGAAGTCATCGGAAAACACTTTTGCTTTTGGTCACGTGACCTGATCAATCTATTGCGACACGCCTAGAAGTAGCTATGAATCAATAGTAAACTGCGTCACCATATGACAGCAGTTGCTCAAAAAGAAACGTGTCGTTCGTGAGATATCACCATTTGACCACGTGCTGAATTTCAAAGTTGTGTTCCTGACCTGTCAACGTTATCACTTCAGATAAACCCTTCCAAAACATTTATTTGCCTGAACATTCTGGCGAAGCAAAACATTTTTTGTTTTGACTTGCATTTTCAATTGAAACAAAATATCAAGTCAGCTAAGAGAAGAACTGTTTAAAGACTATCCAGGATTCAGATTTATACCACATTAAAAAAAATAAATAAATAAATTTAAAAAAAAATCCTCTTGAGCTTTATCGTGTTGAATTAATTTTCAGATTATACTGTGGCTGCTTTGTGCTTCCTCAGATGTGGACAGCGACGATTCACAGGACAGCGACATGGAGCGGACGTGTGACTCTCTCCTAATGTGTATTGTCACTGTTCTGAGTCACGGCTTGAGGAGCGGAGGGGGGGTAGGCGATGTTCTCCGCAAGCCTTCCAAAGAGGTGCGTGCAATCTAAGTCTATGTGTGTGTGTGTGTGTGTGTGTGCGTGTGTCATGTGAGCTGGCTTTAAAAACCCTCAGGCTCTGAAATAGTCCCCTCTTCAAAAGTGCCGGCGGGGGGTGTTGGGTTGTCGTATTTTTCTGCAGCTGTTAATGTACAACCACACGATTTCCTCAGAATTCAGACTTAAAAGAGGATGTAAAAGCGTACTTCGTGTTGTCATAAAATACAGGCAAGCTCATCAAGTGCCGCCGATAGTAGAATAGCTCACTGACAAAAGTCAGCCACATGGCACGCTTGCAGAAAGACTTTCACGAGTTGCAACTATAAAACAAACTCAATCTTGACTCACGAGCGTTTGACGTAACAGTTCTTCTCATGAGAGCCGATTTACTTGGTGGGAGTTTGCGAAACACTCAAAACTTGATGGTTGTAACATGGTTGAATTTGACTTCCCTCCATCACTGTGCATTAAAATGCATCTATGCTAGCATGAATCGAAATTTAGCATTGCTGAGTTTAGCAACCTTTTTATTTGCATTCAAGCCAGTGTGTATTTTAGTCATCGAACGCAGTATTCACTTTGTTAGAGAACCATTTGGCTAATCACATGTTTCCATGGTGCGTCTTTAAGAGATTACCTGGCTCTCCGCCATCGGTAGCATCTGGCTGGTTACATCTTCGCTCTTATGTTTCAACGTCCATAACAATCAAGGTCAACCTTGTTTTAAACTCATTCCCTGTGTATGCTTACGTAAAGGCTTTGGCCTTTGGGTCATACTCCAAGATACAATCTTGATTACAAAAAAAAAAAAAAAAAATTGGGATCATGACTAACGATGGCCTACAAATTCGGGACAACATCCCACGCGCCATTTAGCCCTCTTTTTTGTCTTTTAATAGGAGCCACTGTTTGCAGCTAGAGTGATCTACGACCTGTTATTCTTCTTCATGGTCATCATCATCGTCCTAAACCTCATTTTTGGTGTCATCATCGACACCTTTGCCGACCTGAGGAGTGAAAAGCAGAAGAAAGAAGAGGTTTTGAAAACGACCTGCTTCATTTGCGGTGAGACCACTTAAACCAAGCTCTGCGCCGTATGCGCGCCAAATACCCAAAGAGGAACCTGATGTCAGAGCACATGAGAGAGTGCAGACCTCAGTCCCGGGCTTGAACATTTGTCCCCTGCCAAATCAATGAGTGAACAGCTGCCATCTAAGACAATATTTCTCAAAATGGGGTTCGAATTCCCCTGGTGGTTCCCGCCGTGCAAAACAAGTCATTTAAAGGTTAAACGTCGCTATATAAACGTATGTGCTGTGCAGTTTATGTTTTTGAAGTTTTAGGGTAGTGCAGTTAATTGTTCTGTTTATGCAAAAAAAAAGGAGTTATACAACTAACCGCTGTTAATAATTAAAACAACTTGAAATATGTTGCAAATCTTACATTTTGTGAGTGCTGCTGTTAGTGATAAGATCCTTTTTTACAAAATTTGTCTTGAGCTATTTATCACTGATAAACTTCTGAAAGACGATACACACGAAGCCAGAAAATGCAATCTTCAAGACTTAATACTAAAATACAGACTAAAAGGCAAGCGAGATAAGATGCCTCGCCCTTCTTGACCCATTTTTTTGTTATCTTGGCAAGTGTTCAACTTGTGAACCAGATTTTCCTATAAAAATTTGAATTGTTCTAAGGGTCTTTTTTTTAGCTATATATAAAAAAAAAACACAGATTTTTGTCACGATCAAAGGCACCAAAATCAGATCCGAAGCCATTTATTATTATCGTTCTTATTATTCTTATAAAGTCTTTTTAAATTCAATGTAAAGGACTCCAAAATTGAAGGAGCCCATCCTTAATAAAATACCTACCCATTAAAATTATAATTAATTAATGAATAAATAAATAAATAAATACATAATTTAAAAAAAAAAGGGTTTACAGGTGATCAAATACTGCAAACAGGCATCCAGCCAACAAATAAAGCAAATAATGAAAACGTAATCCTTCATCTTTCAAGTTGAGGACTGAACTGTGACAGGAAGCATGCTTGACAACATTCAAATCTGTTCTAAAACAGAAACCACCTGTTTACAATGACTCAAGCTTCTTCTAAATAAGTTATTAACAGCATTTTCCTTTTTTTTTTTTTTTGCACAAATAATGCATCATTTGCATTTGGCTATAACTCTTAAAAAACATAAAACGCTCAAGCTGTTTCTTGATGCCAATCAATCAGTCGCTACAGACCTAAATATCTAATGAGAGATTGCGCGCAAGATCGATGTCTTACAAAACCAAGCAAGATGACTGAGAGGCACTTGAGCGTGCGGTGATGGACTCCCTCCGTCTCCTGTTCCCGTGCGGTTCCTCTGGAAACCATAGAGACGGCAGCTGCCCCTGTGGCCTGGCCTTTATTTAACATGAGTGAGTCAGAGCTGATGGCTGCCTTGGTGACATAACGCTGTTCTCATTCCATATGCTTAGAATTCGCCCTGGCTGCCTGACCCAACATGCACACACACGCTCATTATTGGGACAGATTCTGTACGCAAATGCTCCAAACGTTTGTAGACATGAAAGATATTCAAGCGGGTGTTAAAAAAAAAAAGAGATGACCATGCGTTATTGAGGACTTTGTTGAAACATATGATCGGAAAATCAAGCGTGAACGAGCAAGTGAGTGGGAATGTGTGTGTGTGGATGTGTGAGTGAGACTAATATGAATTATGGAGGTGCTGCCTTCATGAGTCAGCATTTTCAAGAACCACCGAGAAGGGGAAGGAGCTGCGTTTTTGTAGACATATTTACTCGAAGCCACTAACCCAAAAGGAAAATCAAAACATGCCAAGAGGGACGTTTGGCAGTCAGCCAAATCACGTGACTTGGAAAATGTCGTTCACAAGTTTGGTCAAAGGTCAAAGCCATGCGATGTCAGTGTCCTTGAAGTATTGCGGAAAGCCATTTTTTTTCTTATTGTCTGATATGCCTCCTTCATCCTTTTCTCAATTTTGGCAAATCCAATGAGAATGTTCACCAAACTCTTCCCACCCATTTGGATGTACAGAATTGTCCAAAATGCTTTGTTGATATAAAAAATTCTGAGTGAATTAATGGGTCAACCCTAATTCTTATCCATAGCCTTTTTTATTTTTATCATTTTTATATTTTAGTGGGTTACTTATGTTGTCACATTAGTGATATATATTTTTTTTAATTTTGAAATTGATAATAGTCAGAGTTACGCAGGAAAAATGGTGAATTGCTATAATCTCCCCTAGAAATTAACGACAAAGAGCAGAACAAATCATTTTTAAATTTGAAATTCCAACAAGATTCAGCTGCACCTTCCTCGACCCTTTATGCTGTAAATACATATCTGGGATTGAATGTCTGGAAAAACATGTCCCTACGATTGAATGAGTTCAAGAAAGTGTGGTATCAATAAGTACTGCAGTACCACATTCTGTCAACTCAAACAATCTATGCAATAAAATTTCCCAAAGATCATCTTGTGATTTTCTTTTTCTATTCGCTAACCATATTGCCCCCCCCCCCCACCCCCTCACAGGGCTGGAGAGGGACAAATTTGACAACAAGACTGTGACGTTTGAGGAGCACATTAAAGAGGAACACAACATGTGGCATTATCTATTCTTCATCGTGTTGGTAAAAGTGAAAGATTCGACTGAGTACACAGGCCCGGAGAGCTACGTGGCGGAGATGATCAAGGTAAACAACTTAAAGAGCAGACACTCCCGTAAACCGCATATTCATTTCCTCCAAATGAACTAGGGCAGATTGTGTTGTGTGTCAAGACTGTCCTGATGAAACATGACGCTTGAAGGTCAGCACATGTTTCAATAGTATGATGAATATATATATTGTGTGCACCGCCTCTGTAAATTCATGTCGACAGATTGCCACGGTGTGTGTGAGCCAGGGCTGCTTTTGTCGGTAATAACAATTTGACGTCTTGGGTGTTTCCCCATTGTTATTATTAATAGATTTTCTAATACCGACGACGCCCTAGAGTTGTGATCAAACACATGCAAACATCGAAAAATAGTGTTGCTCAATTCTCATCTCATCAGTTAAACACAAATGTATTTAATGACACAAATAGGAAGATGGCGAAAATAACACAAGCAATTTGAATTTCATGAAGCCATATTTACGAGAACGTATAATGGTATGCATCTTTACGCCACTGCAACCTATAAACAGAACAGTTTTTTTTTTTTTTAAGGAATTTATCAGATTTAATTGATGCCTCTCTGACTGTCAATCAAGACAGTGTGATTCTTCTGAATTTTATTTGACACATTTCTTGTATAGTACTTGCACAAGATTATCGGATTTTGTGCAGGTGGTGAGAGTCAAAGCCAAATGTAATATAGATAATATATTTAGTGCTCTGAAGCGATTCCAATTTTTTTTAACTAATTCATTGCAGAAAATTACGGAATTAATCGCGATTAATCGTGTTCTTTCAATTAATTTTTTTACGAAGCTTGGAACTGATATTAACTTGAGTAAAATCTTGGAATTCATGTGGAAAAGATATAAAAGTGTATTTCTACTCAGACTGTTCTTCTTTGATCTTTGAATATGATTCTTTTCCTGTAAAATACAGGAAAAAACATTTGAACAATACACCAAAGACATGCAACAAATATGCTATTTGAATTCGGCTTTGCAATATGTGCAAATTATTTTGGATTAAATTTGACTGCACACTGAGGTCAGCTGCTGCAGGAAGTAAATACAACTGAGTTAAGTGAGTTAATTATTTTTAGTGCGTTATAGAATTTAAATTAATCTCCATAGTTAATGCTTTTACTTTGACACCCCAAATAATAATATAACAATAATATATTTATAATGATTACCATTTTTTGTTTTGTAAAGGAGCACAACCTTGACTGGTTTCCAAGGATGCGCGCCATGTCTCTGGTGAGCAGCGATGCAGAGGGCGAGCAGAACGAAATCAGGAGTCTGCAGGAGAAGTTGGAGTCCACCATGAGGCTGGTGGCCAACCTGTCCGGTCAACTGAGCGAGCTCAAAGAGCAGGTATGAAATAACATGACAGTCAACCATGCTTGTATGTTTTGCCGTTTATGATGCCCAAACATAAAGATATTGTCGTAATATAAAGCCGATGAGTCAAACAACCAATCAGTAGAACTCATCTCGTTTTTGTGTATAAAACGGCTAAAACGAATACAGGCGCTAAAAGAGGCTGACACGGTCATCTTTGGTGTCTGGCCGCCATGTTGTAACAGTTTAGAGAACCGTTCACATATTTAAAAATATTCTCTGGATTTTTCTGTGCAGATGACAGAGCAAAGGAAGCAGAAGCAGAGAATCGGTCTTCTTGGTCACCCCCCTCACATGAACATCAACCCCCAGCAACCTGCGTAAGATCCTTTTGCGCACTACTTGACGTTTCTCATTTGTTGAAAAACAAATACCAACATGTGCCAATTTCCAACGTGCATTTCGGTGGAGGAAGTGCAACGATTGTATGACTTCAGCAGGCACTCTTACACACCAGTACAGTGCAAATGTGAAGCAAGCATCGCCAGAGTATGTTACTCGTTGTCTGCGGATTGTACGTAACTGTGTGCGTCGTGTTCATCAAGTGCCTCGGGACCTGAGAAGCCAACCGTGTTGGTTTCGGAAAACACTGATTCTAAATGCCTTTGGCATTGTATCACCATGCCAAAGTTCAGCCAGTTGTTGCTAAGGGAGATTTCCTTTCATGTGGCCTTGTTTTTTTTGTTTTTTTTTTTATTAATCGCCCATGTTGCACCAGCAAACTCAGGTCTCAGGATTTACAGGTTTGCTTAAATTCCAGATTTACGCTCACTTTAATATACTCCAATAAGAGAAGTTCACAAGATGCAATGCCTGTATACGGAAAACTATTTTGGGATTTGGGATTTACTTTTATATTTATTATTATTTGTGATATCATTTATTTAAAAAAAACACAAAATGAAAGTGTTTACATTTTTTTTTTTTTATAAATAATTTTTTTTTGTTAAACAACTCCCTCCAAGGCACTGTGATAAGATTATCACTGTGCAGTGCTCTTGAAACATGTAAGTCATGTGACTTCCTCACTGTGTATTATGCTGTGCTTAATAATGCATGACAAAAAAAAAACAACCCCCCCCCAAAAAAAAGATATGTTTGTATGGATCTATTATTATCCTTTGCACATAAACGTTTAACCCCCTCTAATGAATTTAGTCCCGAACACTGATCTGTATAATCTATTTTTGTTTGGCCACTTTTTGATAGATACACAAAAGAATGAATGCATCGATGTGAGGTTGTAGTGCGTACTCTGAAGAGATTTGCAGTGCTGCTTAACCAAAATATTTTATAACTGTTATGTTTCTGTGTTGTAAATTGTTTTGAGTTAATTTAAATAAACAAGCATGAAAAGCATTCTATTGACTTGAATTGCTCAAATGAAATGGGACGAAACCCTAAGAGGGAACGGATTTATTTTAATTAAAAAAAAAAAAACACAAAAAAAAAAAAAAATCAAACAACAAACAGGAACAAAGTTTACTATTATCAAAAGCTTATAGATTGGAAAATATGACGCATTTGAGCACAGATTCTAATTAAACATACTTATTTTTAAACGTTAAACAGATTTGTATCTCTATAAAGATCCTGGAATGGCCTATCAGCTGTGGCTTCCTGGGCTGGTTGTATATCCACCTCAAATATACTACACGACAGATTTTAAATTCAAATGTGTGTGCATGTGTGTGTAAAATTTAATTTGATCATTATCCACGTCACAATAGAAAAATATTTTTCTTAAACTAATACCACACAAACAGTTACATAACCATGCTATTACTGAACACAACAAATAAAGGGCACAGTTCAGGGTGGAATATTTTGTATTTGCAAAGCAGGTGTAACCAGTTATCAAATTTTTAGAATTGGTTGTTCCTCAAACAAACAGTTTCCGTACTTGCAGATCAGACCTGGAGGATTTTTTTGGGGCCATTCATGTCTACTAAGTTTAGCAAATATCATTCACGGTGAGATCAGGAGGAGTCTTACGGGACTTCTCTGTTCAAGCCATTGAGTTGTTGATTTCTGTCCTTTGGATTGTTGTCCTCTTCTGTAATTCTTCAATTGGCTGACAAATGGCCAGTTGTCTTGCAAACTGTCTTGATAATTTGGGAATTCATTTTTCTGTCCGTGTTGGCAATGCGTCCAAGCCCTGAGGTAGCAAAGCAGTTCCAAACCACGATACCCATTCCACCATACTTGTAAGTCGAGATGACGTTTCGATAGTAGTGTGCTGTCTTTTTCTCTTGCATATGTCTCTTGTTCTTCTTCTTGTCAAACAATTCTCACGAGTGATATGAACATCTTCTAGAAAATTCTTTGTCTTTAGCTGACGCTCTGGGAGTTTTTTTTTTTTTTTTAATATTCTTTTGATTCTGCAGTCATCTTTTGAAGAACAGCCACTTCAAGGAGCGTAACAAAAGCGCTGAACGTTTCCTATTCATAGAAAGGGACTCGGGCATTCAGACTGACTGACCATGAACTGATGGACATCAAGGCTCTTAGCGATATTTGTGACAAGTTAACAATTCTTTATTGTAGGTCTTTGTGTGCGGCATAGTTGATATTTGTTTAAAACGAAGACTCAAAACTGCTGCGTGTTTTTATAGAGCAGAGCAGCTTTAACCCACACCTCCAATCTCATTAGTTTGATTGGACTCCAGGTTGGCTGACTCCTGTCTCCAGATTTACTCTTGGGGGTTGGAGTCATTAGTGAAGGGTCCACATACAGTACTATTGCCACACTGACTATGAATATTTACATGGGGTGTCCAATAAAAACTTAAAACAATAATTGGATATGTATTTGTAAAGTATGTTTAGTGAAGGCCAGTGATTCCCAACCTTCATTTCGACAAGGCACCTATTTTAAAAAAGAGAAATCTCTCGGCACACCACCAAACAAAATTGTCACAAAAATTGGACACACATATCAATTGCTACCATCGAATACAAAATAATTCATTTGTTCTGTCTGTCACTAACCGCGTCTACTGCCCGAAGACAGCTGGTATAGGATATATATATATATATATATATATATTTATATATATATATAAATGTACATTGTAGATATTTTTTTATTAACGTTTGTACTTGATATAGATTATGAAGCTGTACCTTATTTTAGTGGTTGTTGCAATATGCAATTCTGCAATGTGGCTGCCATAGTAAAACGTGACAGCTATTTAGTGCGTATTGAATAATTCCCTACCCATGACAGACATGTGTGCACATGTATGATCATGACGACCACCTGTTTTCTTGGAGGGGTGGGGTGGGGATAAATGATGTCCTGCAAGGCGCCGCCGTGTGCTGAATGCGCTCAGCCGGCTCAGCAGGCTCCGTGTGCGCCATGAGGACTCCAACGTGACAGGCTGCACGCGCCGCCTCATGACAACACAAACTCGTCCATGCACGGGGGCACGTGTCTGCACGGGAGGTGTGAAAGCTTCTATTTGATAATGAGGATACAATGACCTGCTGATGGTGCGTTTTAGGGAGGAAGAGGAATTGGAAATTTAATGAGTTGTAAGTTTCACCTAAATCTTTGTGATTAAAAAAAAAGAGTATATAATAATAATAAAATGTTAGTAATTTGGGCTTCCTGTCATGCGAGCGCGCAAGTGTTTATATGTGATCAACGTGCTCACGCTCCACTCCTGTGTCCTAATCAGTCCCAAACGGTGGACGCGCGGGTTCACCGCCCGCCAGCACGTTTCGTTCGACGTGGTTCTCCCTGCCTTGTTGCCACACACTTCAGCATGGTGGTACACGGGATCGGCTTCGCCCCGCCCACTTTATTTACGTCAACCGCCTTCGCCCACTTAGGCGCCTTTACCGGAGTGAGTGGGCGGGGTTTGCGCCGAGAAGACAGCGCCGCTTGACACGTGAGCCTCATGTGACTGAGCTGGGTCAGGCTGAGCGGACAAGCGGACAGAGTTTTATTTCTCTCGTGGAGCCCTCAACCCCAACTCCCTCTTGCTACCCACGCGGCGTGGAAGAGCCGCCGAGACACCTCTCAACACTTGGAAGGGGAAATAATATTTGTAATCTGCTTTGAATGACAGAATTTGCTGTCTTTTTAAGGGGCAAACTTGCTGCGTAACTTTTTTTTCGGCTGCATAGCGTTTGTAAGTAAAAAAAAGCGTCACGAAAATGGAGCGAATCCCAAGCGCGCAACCTCCTCCTCTGTCCAAGGCTGATCTAGCAGACATCCACGGGTAAGTAAAAAAAACAACTATGATGTAACTTGAATATATTTTTATATATATATTTTATATATTTATATATTTTTTCCTGCAGCATGGATTTCCCAATGTTCGCATATAAACCCAGGCGAGGAATGAAAAGAGGAGAGGAGAGCAAGGTATGCTGTTTTAATTTGTTTTATTACTGAAAAAAATTCATACAATAAGAATAGCGTAGCGTTACTTTGAAGGGCGTGGGAGAAACAGGTCTGGCAACAGTCGTGTACTGTAGTGCAATAAAAGCCTGACCTAATTCTCGCTATGACATAACTGCTCATGAATCTTCGGGCGCGGAGAACAAGTCGCTGACTTTCGTGACGTTTTCTCCTAGGAGACCTACAAGCTGCCTCATAGACTCATTGAGAAAAAGAGACGTGATCGGATAAACGAATGCATTGCTCAGTTGAAAGATTTGTTGCCGGAGCACCTAAAACTTACGGTAAGTTTTTTTTTTTTTTGTTTAATCTATATCATGCCCTCTCCTTGTGATAATGGATTCATTCTGTTAATGCGCCACCTAGTGGGCCGGCAATACTATTACATTAGCTGTGCAGTGTGCGTCTGCATTCATTTGGCACCACACAGAATGGGACTTTATTTAAACTCCAAATGATTTTTATGTGGATTTAGCATCACCGGCCCTTCCAGACAGAGGGAACATGTCATCTAATATGTAACATCGTTGCAAGAATGAGCTCATAGTCGCGGTGTCTCCTGCAGACTTTGGGACATTTGGAGAAGGCCGTGGTTTTGGAACTCACACTCAAGCATGTGAAGACGCTCAGCACTCTTCTGGAGCAGCAGCAACAGAAGATCCTTGCACTTCAGAGCGGCATGCATATCGGTAAGTAAGCCACGTTCTTCTCCATCATTGACGAAAAACAGTATTTCAATGGACACTAAGGAGCACAAAGGCCACCGAGGGGAAAAAAATTGAATAATCATAAAATACATTCAATAGACAATGCAAAAAGCTTATAGCTGTGAATGAAGCAGAATCAGTTTTTTTGTTTTTTTAAGAAATTAGTAAATGTGCAGAAATATTTGGCAAAAAAGTGAAAATAGCCATTGCATTGGTGTCCAAACTATGGCCCGCGGACCATTTGCGGACCGCCTTCTTTTATTATTTTTTTCTAGCTGATTGCATCATTATTTTATTTATTTTTTTCTCAAAAGGGGTGTGTCAAAATAATGGGGGATTGCAGCACCCAAATCGGTTTTACTGAAGAATCAACATAATGCAAGGGCGGATCTTTTCTAGTGCGTCACAGGGCGGATGACCACCCCAAAATTGGCTTTTCACCTCATAACAGAAAGCTGTGATGTAGTCTTTTTTTTTTTTTATAACCACTATTTATTAACAATATGAGATTTCTAGGAAGATTTGTGTTTTTTTTTAAAGTGAAGAATTACATCCCTCCATTTTTCTGTATGCGGCCCTCACAGCAAAAGTTTTGGACACCCCTGCCTCACTACAAGGCTGTGGAACCATGTGACTTCTCACAACCAATCAGCACTCAAATGTTATTCTGGTTTTATTTTTTTCACGAAAAGGGATTTATTCGATTAGTGTAATAATATTTTTCTGCAGTTCAACTTAAGAATCCACAAGTATTTTTACAAATTCGAAAATCGACATTTAGTTCAGTGATTGTTTACCGCACAACTGGAGAGACTCTGCGTCCCGCGAGTGGTCTGCATACCACTGTTCACTAATTAATTGAATGGATGTCAATTTTGAGGAAGTCAAACAAACATGGCTTCTTGTTGTGCTTGCAGAGCAACCTATCGTCAACCAAGAGAAGTCGGAGGAGATGTTCCGCTCCGGTTTCCACATGTGCGCCAAGGAGATTCTTCAGTATCTGGCCAGTTGTGAGAGCGACGGCAACTTTGCGCCGTCGCACGTCATCAACCACCTTCACAAATTAGCCGCTGACGTGCTCCAAAGTCCAAAACGACCCCGGTCTCCCCTCAGCCCTGCGCCTGAGGAAATGCCCATATTCAGCCAGCAACAAACCCACAAAGAGACACCGGCCAGTTTACCCCCCAAGCCGAGCGAGGGCTACGGAAGAGTGCCGGTCATCCAGCGGGCGCACGCTCCGCCTAGCGGCGAGCAAAGCGGCAGTGACACTGACACAGACAGCGGCTACGGAGGAGAGCTGGAGAAGAACGAGTGCGGCGCCCCGCAGAGGCATCCCGACTACTACAGCCAGCAGGGCAAACTGATGAAGCGGAGCGCGGCCGAGAGGCAGAGCTCCGACGTCAAGCGGGAAGACGACGAGCCGAGGCACAAACGAGCCCGGGCCGAGTCGTCTGAGGATGAGATGCTTTCGGGCGGCGAATCCTCAGCCTCGTCCTCCTCCAGCGGTTACAGCAGCTACATGAGCGTCTCCCCCAACCATCCGCCACCGCCCCCGCATCCCCTCTGCATGCCCTTCTACCTCATCCCCCCTTCTGCCGCCACATACCTGCCTATGCTGGAGAAATGCTGGTATCCGGGAGCCATGCCTATGCTGTACCCCGGCATGGGCGGCTCCGCCACCGCTACTGCCGTCCCCAGCGAGAGACCACCACAGATGGTCATGTCTCCAAGGGGAGGCTCTCCAGCTCCAGCCATGTCTCAGACGCCCATGGACTCCCCGGCTCTCCTCCAGGCACTAAAGCAGGTACCCCCCCTCAACCTGGAAACCAAAGACTGAGAGAACATGGCCGCCGAGTTGCTACGTTAGGAGGGAGAACATGACTGAGCCGTCCTGTAGTCCATCAAGTCATTTCTCTACTTTTGCTTCTCATCCTGGAATTCACGAGACGGCTGGCGGAATGGTCCACGTGTAGATGATGAAAATGGTTGAATGTTAAGTGCAAATGGACCTGCCCGACACACGCGCTCGCGCACACGCACATCCACACACTTGGTTGAATGTAAAGAAAGACGTTTCAGATGCTGCTGTTCGAGTCAAAAACGCTGACAACACTGGCGCATTTCACTTGGAGCTTTTGTGGTCGAGACATGCCATTTTTTATTTGATTTTTTTTTTTTTTTTGTACAAGAAAACCGCCGCACCAAATGTAAAGATTTCACCCAAAGTTTGTTGCCTATTGTCGGTCACCGCCACCGCCACCATTATCGCTTAAAAAAAACAAAAAAAGTCACGACACCGTGATGACCATGCTGAATGCATTCACACTTGGTATGGATTTTAATGTAATTATTGTGGATAGACTTGTTGTACATTTCTATTTTTGATACCTGTTCACGCACTCTTGTCCACAGAGCTAGGAGGAAGGAAGGAAGGAGTGCGAGTGTGTACATACTGTAGCACAGTGCTGGACCTGGCCTGCATACTCAACATCTGTTTCTGCTCAAGTCAAACCTGGCGTTTGTTCTTGCTGTTGCCTTTTTACTTGTGAAAAGCTGAGAACTCTCAGATGTTTATGCTCTGTAACTCATTTGAATCCCAGAACGTGGCGGTGAGGGGCGGGGGGAGAGAAGTGAATGTAAACGTTTTACCAGATGACTAGTTTTCTAATAGAGAGAGGTACTTGAGATTTTATATTTTGGGACCTACGTGAAAGATGATTGCTGTTTGTACATATTTTGTCTATAAATG
This sequence comes from Idiotropiscis lumnitzeri, assembly GCF_059441095.1. Taxonomy (NCBI): domain Eukaryota; kingdom Metazoa; phylum Chordata; class Actinopteri; order Syngnathiformes; family Syngnathidae; genus Idiotropiscis; species Idiotropiscis lumnitzeri. The sequence continues at coordinate 8,605,111 of NC_142401.1, forward strand.
TTGACATACATTATATAAGTGTATTAATAAAGTATTTTTTTTCCTGTGGAAAATGTCTTGGCCTTTCTGTTGTAAAAGCGGCAGGGTGACGCAATTCTGGCGTGGCTGGTGCGGCAGGCCCAGCACGTTCGTGTTACAGAGGGGACGCTTATGTAACCGTGCGTTCACAGCCCGGATCTCCTTCTGATAAACCATTTGTGGCCGCTAATGGAAGTGCAAGAGAAGACACATGCTTGTGAACTGCTGCAAAGGCCTCGTGTCTTTATTGTGACGGAAGCGACCTGCAACGATTTATGCTTTATTTTTTTTATTTTTTTAAATCGCAATTCATTTCATAAAATATCTCAATAATCATTCCCCCCACCAAAAGTGTTCGGATATCAGATGTGTACTGTTTCGAGTTGTGAGAATTATTCCTTGCCGATCGGCAGTTGAACAGGGGTGTGTTGAATTTTTTTTTTTTAATGACCTTTCTATTCATTTTACTGTGTCGCCTTTGTCCTTCTAAAGATGACACGTTAGCGGACTAGTAAAATGAAGAGGACACACTAGCAAGAGCTACAGTACGTTACGAGTGAAGCAAAACTGCATTAGTTACCAGCTGTGTGCGCTATTACTACTACTGGTATGAGGCACTAACGTGTAGAATTTCACAATGTCACTAGCAGTACTAGTTGCATGCAATTAACAACTAGAACAGGTTTGCCTCATTAGTCACATGTACAATAATCATTCCACTAGTGCTCAGAAATGTGGCGTAGAAAAAGAATCACTTGTAGATATTTTATTCTAGTGATGGTATATTGGTGCGCCAGTTATTCTACTAGTGCACTGAATTGTCCATGTCCGGGACTATTATGCTCTTTGTCATCACAATTGAGCAAAAAAAAAAAAACTAGGGCACACTAGTAGCACGATCGCACATGATACTAGTTGACATCTGCATAAAACTTGTACTAGTGAAGCACTTGATGTTTACTAGTGGAGTTTTACAACATCACTAGTAGTGGTTGTGAACTAGTAGTTTTTCCTGGGAGTCAGTGGTTTAAAAAAAAATCATCTTTTCTTGTGAGTCAGTCATTATACTAGTGCAACCACGTTGTTTCATTAATGCGATGAATTGTCTGACAAGTGAGAAACTAGAGTGTTTCATGGACAATTCAGAGCACTAGTAAGATACTGAACACATGCTCAAAGGGCTTTTAGTGCTACAGGTCACTGACCCCACAGCTCAAAACATTTGATAGTTTGTTTTTTGCCAGGGTCTGAGCACTTTCTATTTGTAGTTGTCGTTCTAGGAGTACTATACAGTACATTGCTAGAAAGGCAAATCCATGCACTAGTTGATGTGCACAACCAGATGTTTTAGTAGTCAGCTTGTGCAGTTTAGCTTCACTAGTAGCAAGTAGTTTTACTAGTGCACTAAAAAATGAAAAATGTTAAGGACAAAGTGAATTTGTACATGAACTATTCGGCGCACTAGGATGTGGAATAATTGCTCAAACACTTTGCCTCACTGCAGACTGCGTCACCATTTTTCTCCAAACTGAGGGGGATTTCCCATCGCCCAGTCAGAACAGAGGTCGCCTTCTTTCCTCCTGTCATGGGACATCATTTTATTGCGAATGTAAATTGTGCATAATTTGAGATTTGATTCGTGTGGCGCCATGACAATAGATGCTTACTTACTACCGCTGGTGTCTCCAAGGAATAATTTATTCAATTTAGAGTTTATTTTAAATGCATGTCAGGAAAAACTTATTTTTAAGACATTTTTAGATTTCATTTTAAGTGAATGTTGAAACTACATACTGTATATTGTATATACTACTGTATATTGTGGACCACTGTCACATTCAGTTTATGACAATTTTGAAACTATTTAATAGGTTGCTCTGCCGTCAATATTTTTTCTATTAGTGAACAATTTGTCTTGTTCAAAACATTTTTTCTGAAAAGGTGGCGCCCTCTGATGGAGAAATGAAACACTTACATTTTCTTTCCCAATCTCGATTAGTGCAGTTTTCCATTTTCCTCAAAGAAAGGCTTCAAGGATTTCCGCACAAGGTAATATTTTAAATCATCATTCCATTAAAAAAAACATAAATGCAATTTGTGGAGTCCCAGAATGCTTCCCAAACTGTTAACAATGTAGTTCCCCTTTCTTATATGTTCCACACAATAGTTTGCGGCATGTCTTCATCTCGGAATGAGTTCTCCCTTGTATTTTATTATTTGTATTTGCTTTTTTCCAAGTATACATGTGAGGAAAACGCATGAATGAAAAAGGCACCCAAGAGGCACTTCACATCACTACAACCATATTGTGAACAAATAGTAAACTGCAGTGTGATTTTTTTGTGAACTGCTTGTCGCCATGGTTACTGGCTAAAACAGTAAAAAAAAAGTGATCTTGCAATGTAACTGTAGTCCGATTACTTCGCTGAGAAAAGCAAAGTGTTTGAATAGTCGTTATTTTTCTAACGCGTCATCGCTGGTTGCATTAAATTCTGTATTAGGAAATCAGTGATAGTCTATTAAAAGTAACACCTCTGAAATTTTTTATCAACACTGAGCATTCTTATCTTTTTAAAGACGACTTTTAATGGAACCTATTATAAATTGTGATTGCATGTATGCATTTAATAGTGCCGTATGACTAAGGATGAATTGTGTATTTTTTTTAATCAAATTTGAAGAAAAAAAAACACTACCTGTGTATTGTCATTTATATCTGGACATAGTTTGCACATAACGCTGCTTGTGAAATCTATAACTAGACTCAATTTGAAAGGTCTCCTGAGCTTTTCGATAGCCTGGCAGCATATTTGGCTGCAAGCTTGTGAGCCGCAACACGGGGAGCCGATCCCGACTGAAACAAGTTGCCCATATTGAGGGCCGGGACCAAGGCTCGGAAAAGGTCCCGGGAAGCAAGGACTTCCACAGGTGGGCTCCATGGCTTGGTTTAATTGGAGATTTACATACATGTGAAACACTGCATGGGTGGGTGCTGCGAGTAAAGGGGGTGCTCCTTTGAACAAGTGGAGTTCCGCTGTTGCCGCGAGTCACACTCAAGCGTTGGGGTCTCCTCCTTTGTTCAGTGTGGTCCTCCACCGCACGTTGTTCCGTCACCACAGCGGCATTGGGAACCGCTGCTCTTTCCCGTTGTTCTCTCCTTGGAGGAGGTGTCTGCTGCCTCTTTTCTGGAGAAGACTTTTGCTCTTGCGCCTTCTCGCATGACTTCGTTAGTTTACTCATTGTTTCATTCTCCTCGGTAGAATTGTTTATTCGTGTCGTCTGCGTCAAGCAAGGCTTCGTAGAACCAAGTCGTTGTCTGCGCTTTGTAGATTTTGGTTTCCTGATGTGGTTTCCTTCCACTACCAGGTTCATGCCAGTAAACTGTGGGGGTTCAACTGCAGGCTGACAGGGCGAGAAATCAAAACACAAAATGCACACAAGGTATGCTCATTGAGCAAATTATTAGTTATACATCTGCTGATTATGTATCCAACAGAGCTGGGCACTTGACCTTTTTTTTGCCTTATTCATAAAAAGAATTGTTGACCCTGAACCTGCCCCCAAAAAAGGGTCCGTGCATGACGCTGACGCGGGAGAGATGCTAACGGCAGAGGTTTATTTAAAAATCATTGTTTGCCCGTTTAAACGCACGCTGCTATCTTCTTATTCTGGTAATACGTAACCCGCACCTCCCACCTGCTACTAGGGCATACCATTACAAGAAAGGCGGGAAAATAACTCGATGCCTAAAACAATCATTAGCTGGCTAATTTACTTTTCAAATCCCCTTACCTTATGATGGGTTTATTATGGCGGTAAGTGTTTCATCAAACCGAAGGGGGTTAACATTTTGACTTTGAATCTGTTCTCTCTGACTGTTGTACCCCCCCCTCTTATAATGGTATGGCCCCAGTAGCAGGTGGGAAGCGCAAGGTTACGTGATTTCAGAATAAGGAAATACTGGCCCGCTTGAATGCACGCTGCTGTCTCTTCGCACTGAACAATTGACGCGTTTGAGGCAATTTTTGTCGTTTGCCCTTTTCGTGAGTAGGTTCATCACACGCACGAGGGTAGATTTGTGAGCAGGACTAAAAACAACCTGCGTCTTTGTAAATGGAACCCTTTTTAAAAAATTTTCACATCACGCCCTGGCCCTCAAAATGGGCGTCCGGTCAGGTCGGACCGTTCCGCCCCCAGGACGGACTTCCCTGCTCTGGTATCCAAGATACATATTCACAAAAAGTTTGGAATGCACAGCTTTATTATGAACCTAAAATGTGCTACTACCCTTTTAATCCACATGTCCAGCTGTTAAGTATTTCAGTAGTTTTTTGAAAAACTTGCTTTTCTTTGTCAAGGAGCTGAACGACAGAAAATTTACGACAGGGGTTTGATCCAACAAATTTTCTGACATCCACGTTCATACCTTTCTGTGACTCTTCCAGTCTCTCTCGGCAGCAACCTGCTGAAGTGTACCTCCAAACGGCAAGGTACTGTTCATTATGATTTCATCTAGGTCTCGTGTCAAAAGGTGAGCAGCATGATAAAGAGCCCTGTTGAAATGCCAGTTTTAATCGAACCAGGAAATATATTGGTTGATTCACGGATCATATTCATGTTGTGAATTTTGCCTTTCAGCTCCTTGTTAGCAAACAGCAAGTATTGGGCAAGAAGTACTGAAGCAGAGCAGTTGGACATTTGCTTTCTCAATACGTTAAATTTAACTCAGCTGGACTGTTCTGCTTGAGTGGTGGCGAGGACACGAGAAAACATGATTTTATGCAAATGACTGTTGCAACTTGCCGACTGTCGTTTTGCATCCCAGAAGAGTGACATCATTTGTGGCTGTGTGTGTACTTTGATTTAGGTGATTAGTGGTTGGGTTTCTAAACCGACACTCATGCTCGAGCTGTTCTAGCTCTAGCCAAAGCACATGAAAAGATTAAGCCTGCTTGGAAGAGAGGTGAAACTTTTCTATGAAAACCATAACAGCCCAGTTGTGACGTATCCGTTCAACTGTATCCTAAAACTTTACCCCAACATTCCTAACCTTTGTGAGTGCTGTCGACAGAGCAGGTGTACCAAATTTTGGGTATTTTTTTTTTCAAGCCTTGTGTGATGTCCTAGTCACCTGTCTGTAGATCAACCGGAAGCCTCCCGTAAAGGCGTTGGGGTTATTTCGTCTGTCCAGCACCACCTTCAGTGTGTCCAGCTGCACGGCGGGGCAGAGGCGAGCTGTGACAACGCTGGTGCAGGCCATAGTGGGACTGGCGTTCACTTCAAGGAGCCAAGGCCTCAGATCATTTCCCAACATGAAATCGGCACCATACAACTCAAAGGTTGACTTGCGGTGCTCCACTTGGTCCTGCACGGTCTGCAAGACATGGACCACAGCTTGCTGCATACCCGGCACGACCACTGTGTCCCATTGTGCCCCACGGCCCTGCTGCTGCAGGAAAGCCTTGAAGTCCGTGCTGGACCACATGTTGTCCTTCGGCACGCTTGGATGGCGCTCGTTTGATGGCTGAAGGTGCTTCTGGATGGCATTGTTGCACAGATGGACCGAGCTGATGAGACAATGATGGTGAGTGCTCCTTTAAAATGACACTTACGCACTTATTGTCTTGGTCATTCCAGAATTGGAGAGCAGTTTCTGCCCCCCCCCCCCCAAAAAAAAAACAATAAATATCAAATAATCCATGCACAAATGACTAAAACGTGCGGTTTTTGTGAAAATTACAGCTGTCCTGTGACAAACATGTCCCAAACTGTATAAATAATAATTCCCAACTAATAATTACAATACCAAAAGTCCTTGAGCAGCCCTAAAATAGTTTTTTTCTTTTTTCCCCTCCCTCTTGATGAGCAACTTACATATTCAAAATAAAAGTTAAAATTAGTTTTAAAATATTGTTTTATCAGACATATTTTAAGTTGAATTTATGATCTAAAATATCTCAACATAAACGCCACCCTGTTGCTAAAACCTTTTGAGAAAAAAAAAAACACCAAATGACATGGCAGAAATGACACAAAGCTAATTGAGTTCACCAAATGTTGTCCTAAAGTATGTCGTCGCTTCTATTTTTCATATTTCGACAATGTTTTCAGAAAAAAAGACCAATTTTTTAAGCTAGGTTTGTTCTTGACCAGTTAGCAGCTAACACAGCTAGCTTGTAGAGAGATACCAAATTGAAATTAGTATACAAATAAAATTTTGCTTCTATATCTAATATTCTCAGAAATCGAAGTTTTTTTTTGGGGGGGGGGCGGGGCTGGGTTTGTGTTTTCAAAACATAAATAAATAAAAAAAATAAAATAAAATTGACCATATTCACACGCAGGAAGTTTCTGCCTAACAGCGCTGAAATGTAAAGTAATTTTCCGTGCCTTGCCTGACCTATCAAGTTTCTTGGTGGAATAGGGCTGTGTGGAGAATCTCAGGTAGCACTCCCTGTAGAACCAAACGGTCAGAGGGTTCCAGTCGGTGACGAGAAACCACTGACGCAGGTCAAACTTGGTTCCGTTGACCAACAAAGGATGTTCCAGGTACTTCTGAACCACCCACTTGCTGTCTTTCACCATGGCATTGTCTGCGTCTACAAGCGCTAAAATCTGATCCAAGCGATTCATGCACACAATACCTGGAGGGTGCCATGTAAAAGAAAATATTAGATTTGATTCACATTCAATGGAATTAGATGACCAGGACCATGGGGATATTAATACTGCATTTTTTTAAATTAAAAAGCAGGAGTAAAAGCCTCACCTCTTCCTCTTGACATCGCACCAGGTTTAATAATCCAGATGTTATTGACTCCGTCGGTGTCCAGTTGAGGACACACTTCCTTAAGTTGGCCCAACATGGCCTGGCAGCGCTCCACAAAATCAGCGCTACTTCTGATCGATGCACCTTTACTACACACGATGAAAAATTATCATTATGAGTATCAAGATTTATACAATATTATCCAGCAACATTACACAGCTATACAATGGCAATCACGATCTAACACAACAGCTGTATCATAATTCTGATTTTACAAGAATTATCACTTGTAGATAACATCCTTCCATCAAAAAAAATGAAAATAGCTCAAAAACCTAATTTTCTCAAAGACATTTTTTTAATGAGTGTCGAAAAATACATTTGTGAACACATAAAGCCATCTCTGATTAATATGTAAATGTATGTAGATTATTCAGTCGCTTCACTCAAGTCCGAGAGAAAATATGAACCTACATTAATTACGCATATTGTAAAAGCGCAGGCCTTAACTACGATGAATAAAGCTGTCTTAACTCATTCACTACCAGCCAAGTAAAAAAAAAAAAAAAGATCTTTGACGTCTTTAGCCGTCAATGGCAGTAAATGAATTAAAATGCACTCACTGCACAACCAAGTAGTACTTTTGCAGAAAGTGATTCCACTGATTTTCCTCCACGAAAGGCAACGTTTTCACAGTCGCGTCAATGTCACTGTGCGCTAAGACGCTCAGATACTCCTGACACCTCTGCAAGGCTGTATTGATCACTCCTGCACTGACTGTGGAGACAAACAACATTGGCCACAACTGCCCGTGGCCACATTCGGTATTCTGCAAGTCAAATTAAACATTCTGGCACCCACTTCACCTGGGGAGATGATATTTTCCGCTTTCCCCTCCTCATCTAGCGATGACTCTTTTGTCTTTGTGCTCGTCTCCACCACGTGCTTCAATAGACTGCTGCACGCAGTCCTTCTGTAGTCGTCTTGTCCCCCCCACCCCAAACACACACACACACACACACACACACACACCCCCACAGAAAAAAAAAGCGCAAGGAAATATTGAGGTGAACGTGAAGTCGGCTTGTGCCGGACAGTTTTGCAGCAGTGCAGAGCAAACCAATGAATGCCTCTCTCTCATCCTCAGCCCCAAGCTTGTAACATCTCGGAAAAAAGGTGTCAGGGTCTGCAGTGTCATACCACCTGAGGTTCCGCAGGTTCACACAGAGACCCACCTCAAACGGCAACACAAAATAGCGTCACTGGCATTGCTCTACAAAAAAGTTATGCATCGCACATGTCTTGAGGTATATGACGTAATACTTAAAGGGGGAACCTTGGTGGTGAAGTTTCCAGTATTGGCATAGTGGTTGGTGATTTGGTCCTGTCGCAAGGTGCGACAGTAGGTGGACTCATAACGTGAGCTCCAGTGGAAGATTATCCTTTCGTTTCGTACCAGGCGAGACTGCAAACAAAATAAAAGTGAAATGTTTTTCAAAGATAAATAGGGATACTTATATCTAATTTAGGTTACCTGTATTTAAGAAAATACACCTCTTGATTAAAAAAATAAATAAAAAAAAGTTTTTTCACTGCTACTATTTGTTTTTTGTGGGGATGTTGCATAAGAACTCAAACATAGCTGTGATTCTTACTTTTTATACACGCATCACAACTATAATTAACAAGATTGTGCTAAAAACATAAAAGGTAATTTATGCATAAAAAGCAAGCTTTTATAAGAAGTGAGATATCTGGTAAATTATTATTTTTTTTAATCGAACCAAAAAAAGGAAAATCATTCGAAAAATCATGTTATAATTTAATTCATATTTCAAACTATTTAAATCTTTTTCTTCTGATAAATTATTGTGCTAATTTTAGTGGTAACCCCGTGACTAACCTGTGATGAATTCTAAAATCAGGATATGTGACGGGTCCCCCAAAAAGGTGAAAGTAATCAAAGGATTAAGATGCTACCACTCGTACGCTGATATTAGCGCAATGACTACACAGAATTAAAATGATATTCACTTGATAAAAATCAACTGGAAAGAGATTTAAAAGGAGGCTTGTTGGGTGGTCCATGTGAACATGCTCTTACCATGAAGTCATACATGTCGTCAAGGTCATCTTGCTCACCTTCATCCCCTCTCTCTGAAAATTGTCAAGAAGGTGAATTCTATGCATGATTATTTTTTTTTAAAAAACGTTTCAAGAAATCCTGCTTGGATAAGAAGTATAGAAAAGAAATAGCTTGATTGGGTTTGCCTGAAGGTTGAACCACTAAATCACTGAATCAGCTACCATAGAACACGCCTTTGGGTCTTTTTTTTTTTTTTTTTTTCATGGAATAAGTGATTGAATTGACCTTTTGTCTCAGCGCTATTATCTGCTCCAGTGCTGCCATCATCTTCATCCTTGTCACTCGGGCAGGGAGAACATCCACGGCCGGCGTTGGGCAAATAACGTTCCACCCACCCTCTGGCCCGTAAGCCGGCACGGATGACAGGATAGCGCCCCTGCACTGCAAACACTTTCTGAGCCTGACACCAAACGGGTAAAGTACACAACAGACGTGGTTAGTAGACGGTAAAATTTGCACGTAGGCCGTGCTGTGGATTTATTTTGTTTTTGTAATCACCTTGATTGCTTTTTCTACCAGGGCTTTAGCTGCTTTCATCTTCTCCAGCTTGGTAGATGGAAAGCTACAACGAGCCTTAACATCTCCCGACGGCACGTCTGGAACAAAAGGTCAAGTTGGTGTTTTAGGGCCTTATTTATGAAAGGTTTGCACGGGCAAATAGAAACCCAGATTTAATTGTGCAAACAAATGTTGAATCTGTTGTATTTGATCCGCTTTCTGCCAAATGTGCAAAATTACAACGTAGTTTATTTTGCGTGGTCTGTGATATGCAATGTGATTTATCCAAATAATGACTGATTAGCAAATTTAGCCAAATACCCCTCCCATTAAAAAAAGACTTTGAATCGCCAGCCAATGGGACAAGATGCTGACAAACCTCTACATGGAGCTCCTCAACGTATTTAAACATAGTTCCTTGGCAACTAAAGGTCACAAAATACGGCCCAAAAAAAAAAACAAGGACAAATCTGCAAGTAGTGTCGCGAGAATATGCATTGCATAAGTGTGCAAGTACAAGACAAATGAAAAGATGATACGCCACTCTTACCTGACATTGTTATACAGGATTTCTCTGCAACAAAACCGCTGTTGTTTTTCGGTCCAAAAATCTGCTTTTAAAAATGGGGGACAAACTAAATGGAATCATGTTGTTGTGACAGTGTATGCATCTGTGACAAGAATACATTCAAGACATTAATTGAATGGCGAATCGCAGACGGCGTGCATTGTAGTGGATTTTGTTGCGTCAACATGACGGGTATGGTATGTGCCAATTGCTTTCACTGAAAGCACAAGCGAATACAATTATTGAGCTCCATTGTAAACACATGCACCCTTTCCACAAATGAAAAGGTACAAATGTGTTCCCAAGCAAATGTCAAGTTTGTAAAAGAAAGCCATTAGGGGAAACTTCCGTCCCTTAAAGGTATAATGATTTCCTTCTACCTGTCCATCTATCCATCTTTCCATCTATCCATCTATCAATTCCACAGCGTCCGACATTAAAATCTTTGTCACTTATCCATCGGGGTGCCTCCTCAGTCCTGCTGCCCTCATCGCGCCCACAGATTGTTACCATAACAACCGTGCATGCGCCCACTGTTTTAAGTTACCTTGGCAACCGTACCACGCATGCACCTATGCTTCACCAACAGCAACTATCAGCAATATGTCACACGCCGTGGCAACTTAGTGGAGCTTCAAGGAGAAAGTTAAGGCGGGAAAGAAACAACCTGTTATGTAATTAGCTGCACTGGGCCACGTGTCTTCGCATCGAAGGTGTCCCCTGGCTGTGAAACCTGCGCGACACATCTTCGAACTTGACTGCTGCTGACTTGGTCACCTTCTGATTCAATGTCAACTCATCATCTGTGACAACAAATCCCGTCTGATCGTCTAATAACGCACAGAACGTATTCAAACCCAATATTTCTCGTCACCGTCAAACACGCGCATCAGCTGAATGTGATGACCTATTTTGTGTAATTCCCCATCTTAACGCATGGTGGCAGCAACACCTTCAGGCTTTGCATTCCTTATACATTATTTTGCAGTCTTTTTAGTTGTATTGGATAGTTTGGATAATATGTGAGAGTTAAGAAATAGGTTTTTAATCGTTGTAAAAATAATAATGCGAAATAATTGGTAAAGAAAGACCAAAAATATGCGATTCGCGTTCTTGTCATGTTCATTCATTCACCTTGCTTACTCAAAGTAAGTACAGAGAAAGCATGTTTCCATCATACTGAAAGGAGTTTCTAAAATGTCGGACTACGCAATCGAACGCCAGCCAGAATAATTCATGTACTGCTAAATAAATTGCAATTAATGTGTACCGTGCCTCGCTTGTCTGACATAAATATGGTGTTATTATGGATTACGATGACACGATGTTGTTTATGCGACTCTTGTATTGCGTGTAATTAGATTCTACAAGTGTGGAGTGAGTAACATCAACGTACTTTGTGTTAGAATACCTGGTAAGCTATCTCTAGATCAGCGAAATGGTGATGGTGATATTGATGTTTTTGCCTGTGTTGTATTGGTTTTCTCTGGTATTCCATCTTTGATAATAATGTCTTTTTTTTAATAATAAATAATGGTCTGAGATGTAAATGCAGTTCTTTATATTGATACGAATAGCTTAATTGGATGCGATTTACAGTAAGTTGACTGTGTGACGAGAATCTATCAGATTCTAACCTCTCTATTTGGCTCGGCAGCAGCAGTCCTCTACATCTGCCCTGTCATTGGCTGAATCTCTGACTCCTTTGCTCCGATTGGTTGAAACCGAACCTCTCTGTGCATTCTGAGCTGTGATTGGCTGCTCCAACACCGACTCTCTGCATCCCGTTCCCACAGCCAGGAGCAGGACCAGGCGCAGGGAGGGGGAGCTGGAAAGCGCGGCCAGGAAAGCATCACACTTGGAGGATGTGCAATATCATTTCCCTCATCCGGAAGAGATGTTGACACGCGACATGTTAGCAGAAACCGAAGCGGCTGCTCTGACCAGCTCTCGCCTGTTTTCTTCTTAACGTCCAGTGCAACAAAGCGAAGGTCCAAACCGGAGAAAGTGTCACCTTTACCTCGTCCAGGTCAAAGCTACGGCCACCAGCATGCCCGTCCAGGAACCTGACAGCATCCTAAGCTACCAGGTAAAGTAGTGCCTTGAGTCCTCGCTGTGCTTTTGCACGCATGCATGATGTGCTGACTATCAACCTGTACGCGCACAACTATTCCACTTGAATTCGTCATTCCAAATGAATAAGATGTGTTTCGGGAACTTTTTAAAAGCGCTTCCTGATCGTTGCATCCAGATTCGCTGCACGTTAAAACGTGAATGCCACAATAAATACCCCACGTGATTAAGTTGAAGCCGATGCCAACTTATCGGCTGTGGAGGATTGTTGACATTGTTATTGTGACACCTGCACGCAAGTCAATGTGGAAGCTGTTATCATATTGCAACACGGTGACGTCACTGACGCTCGTGAATTATGTGGTTCTGCAAAAGTGTTCGCCCATGCAAAAAAAATAAATAAAAATTCCCATAGTGGCTTGAGTCGTGGCATTTCTCAAGGTACCCTCAAATGACCTTGACGCCATTCCCTGCCGCCGTCTGCATGTGCGACCACATTATTAGTCATTACAGCAGTGGGACTGTGGAAGTGGCTTGCTTAAGCATACTGCAGCATGCTGCATGTTCTGACGCGTGATGTGATGATCCGAGCTTCAGTCAGGTGCTGATGTGAGGGACGGCCCGTAAGCAGAGGACCAGATGGGCAAACATGTTTGGTCGAACTGCTTTTAGCAAGGACTGTGTGATCCATAACAGAGTTATGCTGTGACTATGATCAATAATGATGTCCCCCATAAAGCCTGGAGATATATGGAGTCAGGAGATGATGAAACTATAAGTGAACCCATTTTATAGACTTGCACTGAAATATGGATGTGGAGCAATTTTACAGAAATATCCTGCACAGGTGAGGTCCACCCAATATGTACACCGCTTACCCTTGTTAAGGTGTTTTGGAGCCGACACGGGGGTACATCCTGGTCACATTTAGATAAACATAGACAACCATTCCTACTTCACATTCACGTCTGAGGGCAAAGTATTCATGACATTTTTTTATGTCACTGGGAGCACATTCAAACTCTTAACAGGAATTCTAAAGTTGTATCAAAGATACAACATTTGATATGCGTAATTCTTGTTTAAATTGAATAGTGTGCTTATTATTGTGGCAGTAATTTGTGTCCACGTCAAGCTACATCGCATGATAATGATAGCTTTTTGTAGTATTTGTTTTCGAGGATGAGGAACCATATTTGGTAGCGTAGTCTGCAGCCGGGACTGCTGGGAAGTAGGTAATTTCCCAGTGGGAACCTCTATGATCCGACCAAAGACTTCCAGTCAAAACAAAACAACAAACATGGCTGATGACGTCTTTGTGCCTCAGAGGTACATTCCTGTCATTTATGCTGAAAATGATACTTACTGTTATGTTTCTATAAAAATACATAACAATTCAGTCTTTTTTAAAAAAATTTTATTTCTGTTTCACGTTGACCACGGCGCCTTCAATTATGTGATGTCAAATTTCTTAGGCTCAACTACGCCGATCATGTTCAGTTCACAAGTAGGAAGTGTGACGTCCCATGAGCTTTTTTTTTTTTTTCTTAAGTCAGACGTTTTCATGACGGCAGCATTGCACCATATGAACGTTCTACGTGATCATGATAAGCCAGATGAACCATGTGATTTCTCACATCCAAGTAAAGATGGAGCCCACTTCTTCAGGAATTGAAAGGGAAACTCCACAAATGAGACAAATGCACTCAAGTCAAGTGAAGAAAATGTAATCAGCCTTTGCTTTGGAGGTTTCGAAAATGATTTCAGAGGAAAGCTTCTCTCTTGAAACACTTTAAAGTACTCTAACCAAACAATATGTGCGAAATAAAAAGAACAGGACTTTGATCTGACTTAAGGTTGAATAGTGTCAACAGAATATTCACTTTGAGGCTCCGGGATAGAGAAAATTCCCCGGTTTGCATATTCCATTCCGGTAAATTATGATCTTGACATTATGCGTCGCAAATTTGTCCCCGTTTTAATTACCTCAGCAATCAAAACTCTCTGCTTCTTTGAAAGTGGCTATTTGGCATGTCTCCCAAAAAAAAACTTGCATTTTAATCAATTTGATAACACTGAGATAGGTTAATGCTGCTTATTGCGTCGTTGGAATTAGAATTAAAAACATTGCTCTCGTTTTGCGCATGCCCACTTGTCACTTTCTGTTTTTTTTTATTTATTTATTTTTTAAACAAGATGCTCTATCCTAACCAAAATGGTTCTTCGCCTGCATAGTTTGGCATTCATCCAGCCATAAATTCATACTTTATCACGTTCTCCTTGCAACAATAACCTCCAAAATGATTGACTCGTCCTGTAAAGATATAAATTATAGTGGGCTGTTGGTTCAACTTCTGATTGTCTCTTGCTGAATTTACATCAAATTAAAATCTCCAACTTCTCATTGACTGCCACAAAATGCAACTAAACTAATCTTTGTAGAACTAAAACAATTAGAGGTGGAAGGCCGGTGAGTGAAATGGAACATGATGCATTGAGCGAGGTGCCTATAGTATGACTCATTCCGCCTGTGGGCTGAAGCAGTCGTTAGAACAGCAGCTCTGTCCTTTCCTGTCTCGCCATTCCATCCTGTCACGTATTGATGAGCGAGCCACTGTCACACGTCTCGAGTCATCACACGGCAAATGTGCATAATTGCGTAATATGATGTGTGTATGGTGTGTGTATGCGTGTGTGTGTGTGTGTGTGTGGCTGCGGCACGGAGAGGCCACCGTGGCCGTCCGGCCTCAGGCACGAACCTCAGTCTGGAAGTGACAGGTCCAGTTGTTTGAGTCAGGATTTGTGTCCCCGCTGTCAAATCAGGGTGCTTCGTTGAGACGAGAGGGGTGGAAGGAGTCCACGTTGATTTGCTTCAAACGCGTTCGGCAAGTGCTTAATTAGACACAATCACATCTGCCAGTTGAAGTGGGGTCAGCCTGATGACAGAGGAACTTTTTATAGTAATGTGAAAGTCAGTTCTTGATCAGATGAACTCAAATGTGTAAAAAAAAAAATGGTTTAATG
Organism: Idiotropiscis lumnitzeri; assembly: GCF_059441095.1. Classification (NCBI taxonomy): domain Eukaryota; kingdom Metazoa; phylum Chordata; class Actinopteri; order Syngnathiformes; family Syngnathidae; genus Idiotropiscis; species Idiotropiscis lumnitzeri. The sequence goes on from NC_142401.1 coordinate 8,620,207, forward strand.
TTTTCCTTTTTTTTCCCAACATTGACTTGGCAAATGGAAGGACATTTTTATGGTGCTAGAATAAGCTGAAACATGCTTTTTTTTTTATTTATTTTTTTTTTTTTAGGAAATGCAATTAAAATACACCAACTGGAAAGCAAGTTTGGACATAGCACATCACATTTAAAGAGGAGGTTAAAAGGAGAAAAAAATGGGATGGGCAGTGCGCTTATAGAACATATTTGAAGCTCTGTGAAATTGGTCATAAAAATCTATATTCCGTGTTATTGGAATTTTGATGGATAAATCTATTCTTGTTCATTGCTGCTGGGCATGGAATTACTCCCGTATTGATACAGTAATTTAAGTGATAGAAATGTAGTAGTAGCTTCCTGTATGGAAAAAAATACATGCAGGTGGGTTGCATAACTAGTGTTTTTTTTTATTATGTATTTATTTTTAATGAATAGCAGAGAGGACACAAATCATCCTGGATTTATTACAACACCTCAGAACTAAAAAAAAAAAATTGTACTGTTTAGCAGACAGCCATGTGACTGACTTCTTTTTGCTAAGCAGGATGCTTGGCACGGAATCACGGGTGCCCCCAGCCGCGCTTCTCGTCATTTGGGGAACCAAGACAAACCCCGTCAAACCCCCGCCCCAAAATATGCATGCTTTTGTTTTAGTATTTTTATAATTTTGTGTGAGCCATCATCAAACTAGATGGATTGCGGTGATGCTAATTAGAGCTTTGGAGAATTTTAAGTTCTCATTACCCCATTTGTCATGAAGTACAGGGACTTTAGTTGTCTGTTGTGACGGGAGGAAAAAAAGAAGAAAAAAATCTGCGCCATGCCGTGCCATTTCATGAGACCCAGCAGTCCTAATGGAGCGAGAGGGAAAGCACATTGATTGACCTGCCGAGTCGAAGAGGGCTGGGGGTGTTTGGTTGCGGTGAATGCGACTGGTATCAGTGCTGCTCTATTTGTCCTGACTAATTCAATGACTACAACATTCGTACATTCAGATGTGCGACAAACTTGCGTCAAGTCGATTCACTGCGTTGCAAAAGGAGGTTCAAGAATTGCTTTCACGTTATTTTAATGTAAACAATTTTGTAACATATAGACAACATTTTGGGCCTGGAAAAGGTACTACCGGTAGTACTTGTGCATACTCTGATGATGTCATCCAAACGATAATATGCGAGATTTCATAGGATGTTTTTTTTTTTTTTGATAAGTCATTGTGATGAATTCTGAAGAGGTTGCGATTCATTATGTGCAGAATGTGTTCTGCATCAAATGGTGGCTCAACAGCATCCTTGAAAAACTAGGACACTGTGTACAACTGCTCTTTTTTTTCTGTTGTCAAAGTCGGCACATCCTTCTGGGATGCATTCTGAAAAGCAGAACAAGGAAGACAAACAAAAGGCGTATTATACCAACAGTCTATTTTGGGCTTTTACACATCCAAGGATTTGTTACAGTTTTCTAAGTGCTTAAGAAATATATTAAGATAGTAAGACGCATTATCACTTGAGTCTTTTATTGTTTTTACATTTAAGAGTGATTAGCTGCTTTTTATATTCGTGTGGCGATTTGCTCTTTTAAAGGGGAAATCAACCGCAAAATTTTGTTTGCGAGAATATCTTTTATGCAGGCCCACAAGTCAAAACGTGGCATTCTGTTTAATATTTGCATTTGTGGTATTTGAGTCCACCCGTTTTTGTCCGTGTCAGGGGGGCGGCCATTTTGTCATGTCACAGTTACTCAGGGCTCAGATAACGGCTTCAGAAAACAGGTGAGTAGTGATTGGCCGTTACTTGAGCAACTGTGATGTCATTTTCAGTTGACAGAAGTGACAAAATGGCCGCCATCTCTGATGGTTAAACACGTGTGGATTTTGCTGCTTAATTAATATACCACCAAGGCAATTTTCATCAGATAGCCATGTTTTGACTCGTGAAGGCGCACAAAACATTGCACTGAATTTTTGGCGATTGACATCCCCTTTAATATAGCAAACAATCGTATTTCTATCGAGTTTGTGTGAATATAGTTTGAAGAAAAAACATGAGCACCCTAAGGACTTTGCTGTTTTTCTCCATGAAATGTGCATAAAATATGATCCCATCATCATCTGACAAAATATGGAAGCACAAACAATTCTGTTTTCAAATTCTTATTGGACAAGCCATTGTCAACATTCACAGTGAAGGAGGATGTGAACCGCTAGGCTCATGACGTCACGTTTTAGTTGAAGTGCATACATTCCATGATTTTATTTTGTCTCATGTCACATGATCTCCTTCCACTTCCTGTGGCTCTTGAAGGAGCCACAAGGACAAGGCAGCCATTTTGCATCTAACAGAGAACAATTTTCATGGAGGAGTGTCTCTAATCTGCGTGGAAAATGAGTTTTTGAGTCATAAACTTTCCCCAGCGCCGTGTCACTGCCAAGCAGTCGAAACGGGTCGGTTGCCAGGAGATAGAAGCAGGCAGCAGGAACACACAGGATGTGCCCTGTCAGTGGAAACACGTGCACGTGTCCACAGAGGTACGTGCACTCACCTGCAGAAGGAAAACCCTTGAGTCTTTGTGAGGCCCCTTAATTATGTGAAGCACTTAAATGTGAAACAAGGGAGGTGAGTGCTGAATGACAGGGAACCATTAACCTGCAAATAGGAAAGAAAAACAAAAACGCTCGCATGAATATGCAATGAGGCGACGAGAAGCATGCGGCATAACAAAAGATCTAAATGGCAACGTGGTCACGGGGCCTTTCATGTGTGTGTATGTGTGTTTGAACCATGTAAATTGGCAATTGATGATCTGATGCTGCGTTACTATTTCTGGGACAAAGACCTTTCATAGTCTCCCACTGATCACGCTCTCTTGTTTGGTTTATATGTTTGGTAAAGCTCCAACTCTAATGGTGCCCCCAGCCTGAGCTGCAAACCCACACAACGCATAAAGCTTTCACTTCACCAGCCACAGCTGCAATGACTGATAACACGTGCGTGCGTGTGTGCGTGCGCATGTGTAAGTGTGGGAGAGAGAAAGAACCTAACGTCTTTTCTATTTTGGACCGATATTATTCACATTAGAATACTGATAAGGCTACCACAGACCTTTGCCGAGGCTTTACTAAGATTTGTAAACGACTGTACTAAGACTTGTAAAAATCAATGAGTGAACACCTTAGACGCTAGAATTGATATTTTTCTTCTATTGGCTCTAGAGGGAATTCTGATGCTAAATAGAACATCAAGAAATTACATCTTGAGTCGAAATACTTTCATTAGTTTGCCTCTACATAGCACCAGAATCAATTTGAAATAAAGCAACCAAGCTATGACTAAAGTGTAGACTTCCGAGTTTTAATAAGAGGTTCCTTCAAGAGTATTTATTTGAAAGCTTCAATCCTATTTTGATTGTTTTATTTCAAATCCACTGTGTCACTGTTCAAAGACTTCTCAACCTGTGTCTAAAGACTTGTTGCCTGGAATTGGCACGCAATGCAAAATAGATAAGCTAGGCTAATGCGCTAGGCTAATGCGCTAGGCTAATGCGCTAGGCTAATGCGCTAGGCTAATGCGCTAGGCTAATGCGCTAGGCTAATGCGCTAGGCTAATGCGCTAGGCTAATGCGCTAGGCTAATGCGCTAGGCTAATGCGCTAGGCTAATGCGCTAGGCTAATGCGCTAGGCTAATGCTAACAGCGTGCTAATAGGCGCATTTAGCATTACACATTTCTATTTTGATTACAGATCAAATTTCGCCGCCTGTCCTTTTATTCATCCCTCACATTTAGTCTCCCACTTACACCTACTGTAATATTAAACTCGAAATCTCATGGTTAGCCTCAGCATGGCTTCTCCAATTAATGCCTAATGTGAACACGCAATTCTCTCAGGATAAAGTCATGCTTAGCCACAGACTGAAATGTTAATGTTGGGAGAAAAGAGGCCAAAGCGAAAAATCCCACATCCACTTGGTTTTCCCATTCAATTACCATTCATTTTCATTATTGTGACGTGTAATTGTGTTTTTTCCGGGCATGAAGGAGTGAGCATGTTTTCCGCTGAGGTTTCAACTGCCTTGTTGCATCTTCACATGACAGCTTCAAATATTCTCATTTCCTCACTAATTCGGACCCACAAGCTAATGACATTTGAGGAGGATACATTGCGAATATTACACCCAGTGAGCATTACATTAGCTACTCATTTAATAGCGGAATGAGGAATGACTAACAAATTGCATGAAATTGTTGCTTTTGGTCGCATAGTCGAAAAGGCACCAGAGGGTCATCGGTCTGAGATGGGTTTTGGATAATGTTTATCCTCATTCTACTGAGAATTTCTTTTCTCCCCGTCATATTAGCATGCAGACAGCATTTTGCACGCATACTTATTCACCATATTTAATTCATTTAGCACCCGCATCTTGTATTGGTGGGAGTCGAAGAAGCTTTTGTGATATGCAAAAATGGCCTCACAAGAGTTTGAGTGGCTTTTCCCCCAGGAAAATGGAAATTGCATATTATTAGTTACTTGTTGAAGGTTATTTAAAAAAGTTTTGTACCAAGAATTGAATAATACATGAAGGCCTTCTTAGCCTAACCCTCACAATAGTAATTTATGGTTGAAAAAGATCCATTCTGTGAAGTGTGTTGCAGCAATACTTTTTTTTCCTATTTTAACGTGGATGGTGCAAGTGTTTACACTGTCTGTTGAACTGAGCAATCGAACTATAAATAGCTTCTGTTTGTTGGACCTCTAAATTCTTGTGAGAACAACTTACAGTACCGAGTTGTATATGCATGTGGGTGGTCAGATCAAGCACTCTTGCGGAATTGAAAGACGTTCATGCAACTACTCTTCTGTCTACTTTCGCTTCCAAATGTTTTTCTTCCTATCCACAAATTGCGTTCTCAGACAAACACTTAGCGCTCTTGTTACAGTATTTACATATTGATTAGCCAACAGAAGAAATGCTTTGACCAAATGCAATCCGGTTCAGTTTGGAAGTTATGACCTCAGTCATCTTTCAAAAAGATGAACAGTATGTTGGGTGCCACACAATTTGGCATCTGAAACTGCCCTGAATGACAGCATTGAGAAACATTCATCAGACTTAATGGTGTCGTTATGTGTGTGTCATTCAGCGGCCGGATGAGGAGGTGGTGATAGACCAGGGTGGGACCAGCTCAGTGTTGAACATCCACTATGAGAAGGAAGAACTTGAAGGTGGGTACAAAAAGGACTTTACTTTTTTTTTGTGCCCTATTATTGCTGAGACACAATTAAAGGGATCACCCAGCCAGGATAGTCCATTCTTCAACAACAAACTCAATTTATGTATTTTTTAATCAGGAACATTATTTTGGATTGCATTTTTAATTGTTGCAATTCTGTTTTGGAGAAATCAATACTAAACTAAGGAGCTCCTGGGAATGAGCATTATGGCCACGCCCACCTCTCCTCCCTCCATGTCTTGGTGGAAGTCACATCAGGGAACGATCACAATTGGTCCATTCAAAGCTATTGTAAAAATTAAATAAATAAATAAATAATTCTTTTTTTTTCATATATATATATATATATATATATGTATATATATGTATATATATATATATATATATATATACATATATATATATATATGTTTATTTTTTTTAATTTAATTATTATATTGTAATTATTATATTTGTGAAGTAAGAATTATTGATACAGCTTATATTACATCACATTGTATCATGCAGGTGTGTCTGATGGTGTGGCCGGTGACCTTGTATTGCTTCTTCCAGTCAAATAAATGTTGAATAGCCTCTGTCACTTCCTCCTCAGGCCACAGGACTCTCTTCGTGGGTGTTCGGATGCCCCGCCAGAGCCATCGACACCACAAGGCTCATGGCTCTCGGCATCGTAAGAAAGACAGGAGGACGGGAAGCATTACAGTGCCACAAAGCGATGGAAACGAGAAGATGCCTTGTCACGGTACGCACAGAAACACATTTCCTCCATGTTGACAGACTTGTGACACGTCTGCCAGTTCAGTCAGTTTTTAACAATTACATCACACAAACCTTTTAATGGCTGTTCAGTCATGGCTATCAATACTGTTGAACACACACACACACGGATGCCCCAAAGCCATGATTGACAAGCCTGCTAATTAGCAGGAAGTAGTCTGCATGCATGTGCACAACTAAACTAGTAGTGAGAGTTACACTGACTGTAGGATACAATCATAAACATTTTTACACAAAGAAACATGTCACAAGTCATCTCATTTCATGGCAAGATAAATCAAATTAACTGGGGAGAATTGTCACTCACTTGTTGCCACTTTATCAGACACGCCATCCCAGCGGGTGCAGTTCATTCTGGGAACTGAGGAAGATGCTGAACATGTTGCCCACGAGTTGTTCACTGAGCTGGATGAGATCTGTGTGAAAGATGGCAAAGATGCTGAGTGGAAGGAAACAGCCAGGTCAGTATTTTCCTCTGGGCGCCATTGGCAACGAAGCCTGCTAATAAAAGCTTCTGGCGGCTCGGGAAAGACGCAAGTTCACATTTCGAGCCGACTGAAGCGTTTCTTGACCAGGAAGAGCTCGAGTGCTCTCTCCCATTAAGATGCAAAATACATATTTCATATATTTAGCCGTTGTTTTGCTGTTGACGTTTTTTTAACAATTCATAATCTCCTTCATCTGCCCTCAGGTGGCTGAAGTTTGAGGAAGATGTGGAGGATGGCGGCGAGAGGTGGAGCAAGCCGTACGTGGCCACGCTGTCCCTCCACAGTCTCTTTGAGTTGAGGAGTTGCATCATCAATGGCAGCGTGTTGCTCGACATGCATGCTGACTCCATTGAGGAGATTGCAGGTGCACATAATACGAGCACTTTTGACTGAGTTTGCAAGGCCTACGGAATATTAAAGATTAAAAACATGGAGCTCTGACGCAAAAGGCTAAGACGTATAAATCCGTCTTTGGGAGGCGGGACTACAATTTTGAAAACATATATATATATATATTCACATTTTATGGATTCAATGAATTAATATGTCTCTGATGTCACAGATTGAAATGTGTAAAGGCATGGGGGTAAATAATGTCGTTAAGTCAAACCTGCTGGTCCAAATATATCATTAACTAAGTGCTTGTGACTGAATGACCACTGTCTATTCATCTACCGGTCAGTCATCCAGACACATATACACACACACATCCACACTCCTCCATGTGACTCCTGCCACAAGCACCTGCAGAATGTATTGATCCGACCAATGTTTGTGAAACCGAGACCTACTTCTTAGGTACAGATTAATTCAAATTGGGCTACCAGTTTATTTAATAGACACCTCAGAAATTAGCATTCATACTATTATCATTTCTGTCGGGTATTTCATCTTTTTTTAAGACACCGTTCATGTTAATAGTTTCTCTTGACAACGATTTAATTCTGAAGCTGCAACACAATTTCCATAGCAACCTCTGCAAGTGTTCACATGAGCACTTCTTTGACATTCTGAGGAAATCACAATGTCCCATCACAGCTGAGTTAATTTGTTGTTTTCGGGCTCCTCACATAGCGTATATAAACTTAAGAGTGAATTATGGCGTCTTCATGTTGGTGGTCCAATTAGCAGAGCTGATTAAACTGGCACTGAATCAACACGTCAGTACTGGCCTTGAGATGTGCTCAGACTTCATGTGGAATGTCGGCTAGAAAAGTTCATGACTCGCAAAGGACAAAGTAGAAGACAAGGCAATAACGTGCTGATGATTGATCGGACAGTTCAATTATTTAATAATGTCTTGGCAAATATAAGACGAGCAACATAAATGGAACTTCGTTTTGATGCAAGCTTTGCATTCACACCTTTTCTTTCTCGGCGTGTCCCAGACATGGTGCTCGATCATCAGGAGGCGTCTCATGAGCTGGACGACAGCGTGAGGGTTAAAGTACGAGAGGCTTTGCTAAAGCGGCACCATCACCAGAACGAGAAGAAGAAGAACCTCATGCCCATCGTGCGCTCCATCGCCGAGGGCACTCGCAAACAATCCGAGCCCCATCTGACAGGTTTTTTTTTTTTTTTAAGCGTACATTTCATTTATTAGTCATCCATCACGAGTGTCCGCCAACAAATAACTTTTTTGCGCGCAAGACACTGCTAGCAAGTTTTATTGAATACAAATTGGGTGTGTTTGTAATTGTAGTTGAGAAATCAACAAAAATAAACTTTTAAATTTCTTTTGGTTAATAAAGATGTTTTTTTCATAGATTAAACATCATTTAAAAGTTTTCAGTTGAAGTATCTTTGTTATTATAAACGGTTCGCTGAATTTTCACGCGTTCCTGTTAAGGTCAATGCCTCATGATTTTTTCTTTTAAGTTAGGTTCATGTCAAAGATTCAAAATTAACAGAATGGGTTACCAAAATTTGTTTTATGTTTTTTTTCTTTCTGTTTCTCTTGATTTTTTGTGTCTTTCTTTTTTCTTTCCTTCTTTCTTATTTCAGGGTTATGGTTTTAGGGTTTGAGTATTTATTTTTATGTTTTTAATGTTTCTGCGTGAAAAAACATCCGCTTGGCCTTTCCTGTTTTATTAGTAAAACGCCAAGAGCTCACTGAAATTGAATTGAAAGCCTTTTTATGTCGATTAAATTTGTTGCACTGCGCTGTACATAAACCATATCATGAATACGTGGAGAATGCTTAATGGGAGATAGTCCGACCTTGCATTTCGAGTTAAGTCCCACATAATTTCAGATCTACAATAATTAATGGAGAGATAACATAAACTGATAATACAAAAGTAATGTTTCAGAGAGATGCTACGATGACACAGAAAGTTTTTGGGGAAAAAATGGCCTTTTGTATCGCCCTATAAAATCTAAGGCACTATTAGCATATTAAAATGATTTCCTTTTCCGCTTGCACATAGCTGCGTCAGCCACATCTCCCCAGTCTGCACCCTTTGCAGAGCCACCTAAGAACGGCGCAGGACAAGAAGGGCATCAAGTGGACCTCAGTAAGGTAAAACAGCATTCAAAGCAGATTTTATAATTCTCACTCACGTCTTCCAAGAGTACCAAGTCCATGTGGTGCTGAAAATAAAAAATAAAACAATGAAATAAAGAAGCTTTCATATTGGAAAAAGAGTTTGCACACAACTGCTATTTATCAGGTGGACCTCCACTTCATGAAGAAGATCCCAGAGGGAGCAGAGGCCTCCAATGTGCTGGTCGGAGAGCTGGACTTCCTGGAGAGGCCTGTTGTGGCCTTTGTTCGCCTCTCCCCCGCTGTGCTGCTCACTGGCCTCACTGAGGTCCCCATTCCCACCCGGTAGCGAGCAAACCTTGTGACTCTCAATGCTGTGCATTCAATAGTGTGAACATGATATTACTCGAAGTCAACTTGTCCTTTTAGGTTTCTCTTCATTCTCCTGGGCCCGGATGGAAAAGCTCAGCAATACCATGAGATTGGACGCTCGATGGCAACCATTATGACGGATGAGGTGAGGGTTTGCCTTCAAAACAAAACCTCAAAACGTGGTGATCAAAAATGGTCTTTTCCATTTATGTGGTTCAGATTTTCCATGGTGTAGCTTACAAGGCAAAGGACAGAAGTGACCTCCTGGCTGGGATCGATGAGTTCCTGGACCAGGTGACTGTCTTGCCACCGGGGGAGTGGGACCCTTCTATTCGTATTGAGCCACCCAAAAACGTCCCATCTCAGGTACCGCGTTTTTATTTTTTTTATTTATTTTTTTTGGGTGTGGTTGGTGCACTACAATCACAATATATTGAAAATAGTTTATCTTTATTTGATGTAATTAAAGGAGAAGCGGAAGATGCCTGGTGTCCCTAATGGTACAGCATACCAAGTGGAGGAAGACCAACATGCAGAACACCACGGACCAGAGCTGCAGAGAACTGGAAGGTCAATCCACGCCTACCAGATGCACTACAGATTTTTCATTGATTTCCCTATATGGTCGATGCAAATGAGCATCATCCTAATTTTCAAATCACCTTTAGATCAGGGGTGGGCAAACTTTTTGATTGGCGGGCCACAATGGGTTCTAAAATTTGACAGAGGGGCCGGACCAGGAGCAGATAGATGGAGTGTTTTGGTAACCTCACCTCATCAGAGAAAAAATAAAAAAAAACAATAAACAATATATGTATACCACCATATTTAGAAAATAAAACATTAAGGTTTATTCATTTCATTTTTTTCACATTTGGCAGGCCGGATTAAAACGTTTAAGGGGCCGCATGTGGCCCCCGGGCCGTAGTTTGCCCACGCCTGCTTAAGCTAATATCGTCATCCCGCATGTGTTTCCAACTGCATGTACACAGTGTGCTGAAGGTGTTGTTCTGTACCAGCATGGCTGCGTCCCAGCACACAAAGCCAGAACCCAAAAGAAATGATCCCCACAGAGACTCTCCGGAAGCTTGGAGGATCTTCCGAATATTATTTCTCGATTAATCAAACGTTCCCTTTCTGCCTTTGTAATGCCCACGTGTCCCTTTAATTTTGTCTTGTTTTTTCGACTCACGTGTTCTCTCTGTGCGCTTTGTGTTGTGACCAGGTTGTTTGGTGGTCTGATAATGGACATCAAAAGGAAGGCGCCCTTCTATCTGAGTGATTATAAAGATGGGCTGAGCCTGCAGTGCGTGGCCTCCTTCCTCTTCCTCTACTGTGCGTGTATGTCTCCTGTCATCACCTTTGGAGGGCTGCTTGGGGAGGCAACAGAGGGACGCATTGTAAGGGCAAACACTTGCACACAATGTCTGTAAAGAACCATGCATTCCTAAGCTTTGTGCACTTTAACAAATATTTATAGATATTATGAGTAATCTGTAACAAAATGTGTTTTGTATTCCAGAGTGCCATCGAGTCCTTACTCGGTGCATCTATGACTGGAGTAGCCTACTCACTGTTTGCAGGTCAGCCTCTCACAATTCTCGGTAGCACCGGACCTGTTTTGGTGTTTGAGAAAATCCTCTTCAAATTTTGCAAGTATGTTTCAAATGAGTGTTGTTGGTTGTCGCAATTTTATGTATGCTCTGTCTGATGCTCAGATATGTGTCGTTCGTCTGACTCTTTAGGGACTACAACCTCTCCTACCTGTCGCTAAGGGCCTGCATCGGCCTGTGGACGGCGCTGTTGTGTCTGTTGCTGGTTGCCACAGACGCCAGCTCTCTGGTGTGCTACATCACTCGCTTCACTGAGGAGGCTTTTGCTGCGCTCATCTGCATCATCTTCATCTACGAGGCCTTGGAGAAGCTGTGCCACCTGGGAGAAATCTACCCATTCAACGCTCACAATGATTTGGACAAGCTGACACTGGCGTAGTGAGGAAGACGTGGATCTTTTTTTATTCTTTTTTTTTTTTTTCAAACTGTCAGATATATCTTGTGTTTTTATGATGGGTTGATTAGATTGGTAGCAGACTAAATTAATTATTCCTCCCTGTCTTATCTATGGGCCAATTAAAAGCTTGGATATGAGGGTGACATCAAATACATTTACATTTCATATAGTCCTGTCTAGCGATGACATTTTATAATTAATTAATTATTCAAATAGATCCTAAAACAAGATTGTGTTCAAACTTTGAGGTTCTACTGTACAGGATTCTTCTTCTTATTGTGCTCTCTCTGACTTTAGCTGCCGGTGTGCGGAGCCTGACAGTCCGAGCAATAAAACTTTAAATCTGTGGAGCGAGAGAAACATCACAGCTTCTTCGGTTCCTTGGGCCAATCTCACTGTCAAGGTAAACGAATCTTGTGCAAGAAAACACCCACGTAGCACAAAAATGCATTTTCTCATGCATGTGTGCATTTGTTAACAAGCAACTGACCCCTTCGTCTTCTCTCAAGCGACGAACCTCTCAGGAGGTGAACACAGATAAGGACATTTCATCGATTAGCTTTTCTTCGCTGAGCACAACCATAGCTTGTCTTGTGAATGCTCAACTGACTTTTGCACCTTTTCCGCCTCTCTAGGTCACTTATTCACTTACCGGATTTGTGCTTCCTTAAGAGCAACTCAAGTCTTTGCTCAAATCACCTGAGACAAACTTGTACTCGTTCTACAGGAATGTGTGAGTCTGCAGGGGGAATTTGTCGGAACGTCGTGTGGCCATCATGGCCCCTACACCCCCGATGTTCTCTTCTGGTCCGTCATTTTGTTCTTCTCCACGTTCTTCATGTCAGCGTTCCTCAAACAGTTCAAAACGAGTCGCTACTTCCCCACCAAGGTAATCAGCAAAAAAGCACACACGCACTCACAAAAGGTGAAGATAGAGCACCGGTGGCCGTCACCACATTTTGTTCTGCGCATTAAAGCAAATAAAGTGTCAAGTATCTTCCTACTTTTTTGTTAACTGTTTTTTTCTTTTTTTATCATTTTAGCAGAATACCTGTTCTGAAATTGCACTTTTCATTCATTATTTTAACAGTCAGTATGTTTTTCTCCCCGCAAAACAAAAGTGAGGAATTGTTGTATACATGAATATTTGTTTGCCACATTTTTCCTTGATTTGTTGTTAATACTACAAATACTGCCTTCCACAATTTTTAAGTCATCTTTTTCCCCCCAATTTTTTTTTTTTCAAAGATAAATTATCGTAATCAGAATTCTTGACATTGTTATAAAAACAACACTCTTACATAACATTTTTTTTCTTTAAAAAAAAAAATAGGGACATTAAGTGATCCCCAAACTTTTGAATGTCAATTTATGAATACAATGGTGTGTTTTCATAGATTTTTTTTTTTTTTACCGAGATGGTGCAGTTGTATTTATGTAAGAGATGTCTATACATTCAAAACGAACATAACCACATGTGACCTGCCATAAAAAAAAGTTATATGTGTTGAGTTGGCCTCTGAAGAGATGAAACTAGGAGCTCCCTGATTCCTTGAGAGGCTTTCGTCCATCTCGGCCATGCTACTAAAATCGTCGCTAAATTATATTCATCAGAAAGAGGCACAGAGTACTCGTCGCATTTCTTTGAGTGGTCTTTCCTTCTGCAATCAGGTGCGATCCATGATCAGTGACTTTGCCGTCTTCCTCACCATCGTCGTCATGGTATTGCTCGACTACGTCATAGGAGTACCCTCCCAGAAGTTAAAGGTGCCCAGCAAATTCCAGGTAAGTGGAGAAAATGCTCAAATTCTGAAAGAGTCGATTGGGTTTTATTTGCATTTTGTGAACGTGTTCCTCTATTAGCCCACCAGAGATGACAGAGGATGGCTGATCAGCCCAATTGGACGCAACCCGTGGTGGACGCTTCTGGCGGCCTCTATTCCTGCTCTTCTCTGCACCATCCTCATCTTCATGGACCAACAGATCACCGCTGTCATCATCAACCGGAAAGAGCACAAACTGCTGGTACTTAAACTCATTCAATTTGTATTTGATCATGTTGACGTCAATTTGGGCCCTTGCTTCTCTTCTAACTGAACACCCTTCAATCTGCTTTATTTATTTATTTATTTATTTTAATAAAGTGTTTTGCTTGTCACTACGCTGATCTCATCTAAGGCATGCTGAGAAGCTTCATAACATAAATTTCCTGTGCCGTAATGCTGTGCAGTTTAAATCTTCCTCCATTTGTTTCCCAGAAAGGTTGCGGGTACCACTTGGACCTCCTGATGGTTGGGATGATGCTGGCCGTGTGCTCCATCATGGGTCTGCCGTGGTTCGTAGCCGCAACTGTCTTGTCCATCACTCATGTAAACAGTTTGAAGCTGGAGTCCGAGAGCTCGGCTCCTGGAGAGCAGCCTCGTTTTCTGGGCATTCGAGAACAGAGGCTCACGGGCCTGGTCATCTTCTTGCTCATGGGATGCTCTGTATTCATGACTGGAGCACTTCAGGTGAGTGCTGCCACCCTCTGGTTGTCGCATACATTTCAGCCAGAGCATTCATTATTTTACAAAGATTTCATGATAATCTTTTCTTACTCAGTTCATTCCAATGCCGGTGTTATATGGCGTCTTCCTCTACATGGGAGCCTCATCCTTGAAGGGCATCCAGGTACTATGTAATGTGACATATACACTCAGCGTGCACCTCAATAGTTACCTTTGGCCTTTACAAACACTATGGGCACCATAACAACTAGATGGGTCACCAGTGAATCTTATAGACACATGGATAACTGCCTGACAAGCTGTTTAATGCCACTCCCGGTCGCCAAGCTAAACATAAGACAAAGAGACTTACACATGCATTTAAAACAACCTCGTTGCTTTGCCAAGGGAAAGTATGCTCCTATTAATGTTAACAGACAGTACAAAACACTATTCACATGCTAATGGTTAGCATTTTTTTTATGTTTGAACACAAACGGTGGAGCAACTCATGTAGATATAACAATGCTCAAATGCAGATATTCTTTATCCTCTACGGAAAATATTATGGAATTTCACCTGTAGTAATAATGAACAAAGAACTAATATTCTTCTCCATTCGACTGTATTTGACTGCCTCCTAGTGGCCAAAGCGGGTCCACCAGAAGGAGCGGCATTAAATCATGATGCACAAACTGTTTTAGTATCTACTATAATTTAGCATATTTTGAATATACTGTTTTACAAAACACAATATTATTACGAGTTATTTACAATAAAACTTTTTTTCATTTTTTGAGAGGGGCAATGGATATGAAACGGAGGGCCTAACCTCGTCATGTCATTTCAATAAGCAAAGATAATTTGTGATATTAATGTTCTGAGTTCCGAGTGTGGTTCTGGAACAAATTAAGCTTGCATCTCAAGGCATTTCTGTACAATGCTAAATAGAGAGTAGCTTAACTGGTTTTTCGCTGTATTTTCTGCAACAGTGACAATAAAAAGTGCAAACTACAACTGCAAAAAAATACAAATAAAATTAATTTATATCTCTCTGACAGTGACAATAAAATAAATTCTTCAGCAGAGATTTAATACAGCTCCATTATTGGATGTCATAATATTGTGGCTAGGCGATTGTATGGCTCAATTAGATTAAGTGCTAACAGCTACTCCCTCTTGCGCAACCTTTGGTGTCCATATGGCTTGCTCTCATGCATGTAAATCTTAATTGCTTGGCCACAGTTCTTTGACCGTCTGAAGTTATTTGGGATGCCGGCCAAGCACCAGCCAGACTTCATCTACCTGCGTCACGTGCCCTTGAGGAAGGTTCATCTGTTTACGCTCACTCAGCTGACCTGTCTCGTGCTTCTCTGGGTCATCAAGACCTCACCTGCCGCTATTGTCTTCCCCATGATGGTGAGCTGACCAATCATGACGGACGGAATGGAGAATTTTCTATTATTTAGTTTCATTCTACTTCAACTATCTTGATTTCTTCAGGTACTGGCTCTGGTATTCATCCGCAAGCTGCTGGACCTGTGTTTCTCCAACCGGGAGCTGAGCTACTTGGATGATCTAATGCCGGAATGGAAGAAAAAAAACCTTGATGATGCTTCCAAAAAGATTGAGGAGGTAGTTGAAATGCAAAAGGTAAATGCTCCTTTGAAAAAAAAAAATTGAAAAAAAAAACATTGATTTTGCGTGTTCCTGTTGATGCAGGAGTCTCAAGTTATGCTCAGTACAAAAAGTGAAGACGATCCAATTGTTCACATTCCGCTGGAGAGCAGTAAACCAGTGCAGGCCTCAAAGACTCACGACTCCAGGTGAGTGTAAACCCATGGCATAGGTGCATATATTTTAAGGTATCAGGTTCACACGGAGGCTGCTGATACCAACCGCCGATATTTAAAAAAAAATATCTGACATTGAGTAAATCCTCCTCGGCAGTAGGTGGCGCTATACTGTGGCAGTCTGCCACGTAGATGAATCATCAATTAAAACTGAAAATAAATTCAGCTAGTTGCGTTCTAAAATAGACAACTCAGAGTTTTGTAAGGCATAATTGGAAAAAAAGATCAAATATAAATGTATTATCCATGTTGATGTGGACAGTCTTTCTTGTACAATAATCTGTTTTTGGGCATACCTTGTTTGTACTAACACTGTAACACTGCCACTCCCTCTCCCTAAATCAATTTTGAGCTTCTTCTCTCCTTCTCAACTCCTCGCTCCCCAGGTGTGATCCCTCTGATATTAATATATCTGATGAGATGTCTAAAACCACCATGTGGAAATCTCTCAGCTCCAATCAAAAAGACTCTCGTCCGCTTTCTGCTAAGAAGGCAAGGCTTTTCGACCCTTTGTGGAAACTGCACTCACTCTTTCCCCCGTCTTTGCCCATTGTTGTTTTAGCAGCTCCTCCGCTGAACTGTGCGCACTGCTCTCTAATCTTGATTTGTTGACTTTTGTAGGATTGAAGAGCTCGCCTTCATTGATGAGTAAAGAGTCCTACAGTGCACGCCAATGTGCCACGTACAGTAACTGTCCATCTGGACCCTGGGATGCGATTTGGCTGTTTAGGACCATTGGCCGTCCGAGTCCATTTACATGCGCACATACACTTGCACACGCACGCAGCCATGCAGATGGGACAAGTTTTAATTCAGTTTGACAGCAAGAAGAAGTCATTAACCTGATCTTGCTAACCTGAAAAATAAACAGTGATGAAAGCATAAGACAAATCACAATGACCAATATAGACGACACTGAATGATTGTTTAGTGTCGTAATCTGCGCTTAACTTCATGCATTTTAATCAATTTGAGTGTTGGGTTAATGTTAATAGTATTTTATTTTGATAGCCATTTTATGTTATTTGTAAAATTTAATAAAATAAAATACAAGGTATGTTTGCATTCAAATGATTCAGTTCTGACAATAAAGTTGCGAGAGGTTTTAGTGGACACAAATTACCTTCATGAAATTGTACAAAGGTTCAAGCAAGCAGTACATTCACATGTTGACGCAGTCACACCCCAAAAGAAGAAGACATTTTTGGCATTCTGTAATTTCAAAACTGTGAGGGTCAGGGCATTGCAGTCAGTGATTGTTTGAATGGATTTTTTTAATTAGATTAAACATGTAATTGCTGTGCACCTCTTGAACCCTTGATGGCTCAAATCGCTGGGCTGTATGAAAGAGAATGAATCAGTAAACAATTAAATATTTTAGTTAATCATGTACTTTATCCCAAAGTTTAGTGCGTACTGTGAACGTCTGTCAATTTTGTTTAGTGATGAAGTGTGAATGTTATAAAATATGTAGAAACAGCCAAAAGTCTTATTTCTTTGCCTCAGACAAGCTTGATAAAACTCCTGCAAAGGCACTTTGGATTTCAGGATTTAGGATGCGTTGGAGCCTTTCAATTATAAGAGCAGTAATTTTCGATAATGATTGCTTTATTTTGACGAGGTGGGGGGGGGGGGGTAGTGGGGTTATTTAAGCAATAATTTACCCAAAGTCCATCTCGCAATTAATTATCCATTTTTGTTAATCAGGGATGTTTTGCGTCATTTGACCCTCGATAAAACGTGAGTGAAATGCTTAATGACGCTCTGAAATAAGTTTGAACAGCGGCACATTTTCTTCCATCACACGAATTCTACAGCCGCATACAGGTGAGGTCATACTTGATCCACACTCGGACTTAAATACCTTTTTTGTAGTCGCACATTCTGTAGATAAGTACATGTATGATGTTTCTTTCTATTTTCAAGTGCTTGTCGGAATTTAATATTACGTTTGTGTAATCATTTCTTTTCGCTAATGATATTCCAACCTGTTAGCTTGACTGTCTGTATATAGCATAAAATGGTTGCTGGCTTAAAAGAAAAGCTAAGTGGCATTTATTTGCCTCAAAATGACCTTGAATTCAATAAACTAGAAGAGTAACGTGAAAGTGATCTAATGTTATGCGTCTTAGAATCTGCCTTTAATTCTCCAGTAAGTAAGGGACGCTATTTATTTTGTAGTCTTTTGCGTAACACCGTAATCTCGCACTGTATCATGTTGTCATGTTGGCCCGTATGATAGTTTTGTCTATACACGTCCTGTACTTCCAAGTATGTGTAAAACATTTAAATGTTAATATGCTGTATGAGGACCAATAAATATAAGCTAATCGATGGCATGATATTCACACAAGTGTACAGTACATATTCAAAGCCAGGGGTGAGTTGAAATTGTATGAGAAAATACATTTGTATGGATAGAAATATTTTAAAAGCTGTCATACACCAAGCCAAACTGTTTAGTGATTTTTTTTTTTACTCATGTGTTATATGTTCTGATTTGACAACATGAAAATGTACTTGTGAATGTATGGCTGATAAGCAGCTGAATGTGGTCAGATGTACTCATTGCACATAATGTACAGTAGAACAACCTCCTGTAGCACCATTATTGATTGTTTTAGAGCATCACAAACTTTGTCGCAATTAACTGGACTGTTCTTTTTTTCCCCGCATATAGTACAGTACAGTGTACCATAGAGAAAATGACCTTCTCATGATCATGTGTAGTGAAACTGTGCACTGTGGCCCTGGGAAGATAGTGTGACATTTTCTGGCAGATGAGCGACTTGTACTGCAGTTGAAATGGAGCCATATAGTGCAAGTGCTCTCTCTGCTGAAAACACTGAAAGAATGTCTCAGAATAAACTGTACATGTTTTATATGTACGTATATGTAATGTTAATTTTTGGATTATGTAAAAAGACAAATAAACTATCACACTATTGAATCCCCTTTGCCTAAAAAAAAGCAGATTTAAGTATTACCTTTATTCACACTTTCTTGTCAACTAGTTCCACTTAGTTGCACTTTGAATATGCACTCATCACAATTTTCTGCCCGATCACTGACTCACGATCTTTAAAAATAATGATACTGCATGGAGTGGTTCTCAAGCAAAAATGAACACTTTTAGTCAGCAAAAGAGGACAAAGGCAAATTTTTCCAGGCCTCTGCAAATGGAGAAAATATCGGGGGACAAGATCAGTTTTCTTTCAAGGGATTGACTAAACTTCCAAAATTATCCATTTTATCAATCAGTGATATATATATATATATATATATATATATATATATATATATATATATATATATATATATATATATATATATATATATATATATATGGATGGATGGATAGTTTTAAACAAAGATGAACTTTGATTTTAAAATATATTGACCAATAAACAAAACGCTACTTTAAGACACTTTTTTGTTGAGAGGTCTAGAAGAGGGATGGAGGTTGATATTGAGTTTTGAAACAGTTCTGTTTTTTTGTACCACTAGGGGGCAGCCACAATCCTTTCAAGAAAATTGGTTCCCAGACTCTGGGAGGTCAAATCATTCCAATCTTGTCCATGTCTTGCCCACCTAACCAGCAGTATCTCCCTCCATATGCTTCCCTCTTCCCCCGTTTCTGCGCCGCCCTCCCCCACATTTGATCCTTGAGGTGAGAGCAGTGCGCACATCTGGAGGTGATCCTCGCTGTAGAGGAATAGCCTGTGGGAAGGCAGGCCTACCGGGTTAAAGATGCACAGCACCCTTTATGTAGAACTAAATGTGCACGCTGAGCCCGAGGGTGTCATGTGATCCCCACTCTCAATACTGATGATTACAAACAGCTGGCGGGCTGTGGCCTCGGCCAATTGCATACGAGGTTGGCTGTGACATCACGGTGGAGGGGTGGGGTGCAACAGGACATTTTAGATGGCTTTTCACCTTTTGAGTTTAAACAGACACCAACAAAGAGATGTGACCGACACTCGTGTTGCTGCAAGCCTCTTACATTCAAACTATCTATCTATCTATCAATCTATCTATCTATATCTCTATATCTCTGTCTATCTCTCTCTCTCTCTCTCTCTCTCTCTTTCTGAAAAAACAATATTTCGCTGTTAGTAGCTAGCTAGGTATCTATCAATCTATCTATCCATGAAAAAACAATATTTTGCCCTTACTTCAAAGCGAATGTTCGGTTAGTTCAGCCATATTCATCATTATCACCAGTTTTCTGCTGGTTGCATTGCTTTCGTGAGGATGACAACTATTCATGACGTCACACAACATCAAGAATTGAATATTATGCCACGTTCAAAGACAACAGCTAACATTGGCGCATGTAGCTTGGCTCCATCCTAATGATTTTTCTTTTGCCTCTTGTCCAATGTTGGGCCCAGTGAGCTGTGGTGCTCCTTTCTCAGTGAACAGTGGCAGCGCTGGGCTGTCCCTCCCCTCCATCAATCTCTGTCATAAATCTGTCAGGCAGAGAAAAAAGGAACTGCTGAATACAGATTTGTCAGCAATTAATCTAACCTCTATTACTAGGCTGGGATATTGTGTCCTCTATATCGGAGAACAATAAGCCACTCTTAACGTGGAGCATGGCGATGCTAGTGTGTATGCGATTAAAGGAAAAGAGTACTCTTGCAAAGAACAAGGCTGTTTTGTAGATAAAACACTGTGATTCAAAACTTCCTTTCGCCGTTTTCCCTCCTCAGCACAAGTCTTTGCACATAAGCCTGCCTGCTGTCGTCTATAATTGGAAATCATTGAGACAGACCGGTGCCATTAAACCTCGAGGAGAGACAGAGGACTTGGCAAGTGAGTTCAACTAATTGACATTCTGCACTTGACGATGGGAAACGTGTACAAGGAAGACATGGGCTTTATTCCACACACGTGCTGCTGACTGCGCACGTGTGTTTAGATTTTTTTTCAGAGTCCATAATGTTTGTCATCCACTGAAACTTCAAATGACACAATCAGAACATTACCATTAATAATAGCCTTATAATATTGTTGGTGTCTACTGACGGTCATACAATCATGCTAAACTTCATTAGGAACACTTGCACAATGTAATTGGATCAACTGCGTTAAAATTATTTTAGGGAGTGGAAAACAGCTAATCTCCTTATCCACAAAACCTGTACCAAAAATGTGGATCATATGAACCGTACTGTGTGTGAACAACACTGTCCAACCCTTAATATGCATTTATGCACTTTATATATTTAATGTTTATTATTAGAGGTCAGAAACCGTAAAATACTAAGATGATTAAAAAAAAAAAAAAGAAAGCCTTGACATTTGACTGCAGTGACACAGTGGCACATTTCCGTTACATTTCCTCTTGGTTTATCAGGTATCCTGTTCCTGTTTGCTCGCTTCTTTTCTTTTGTTGTCGCACATTTCACCCTTTACATCAGTTCACGTCCAAACACAGAGCCGGTGGGCATGACATTTGTGCGCAGGCGGTCCAGTTTAAAAAAGATTTGTGTGACGTGTTTAACCCCCTTCTCACCCCGCGCACACGAACACGCACGCCCCCTATTATAATTACTGGGACAGTTCAGTGGAGCAGTGGGCCAGAGCTCAGCTGCTGGAGACAGAATTAGAGTGGCAAACAGCTGAGCTTCTCCAGGGTACTATCATGTGACCTATCCCACCCACAGGGCCAAAAGGACCAAGGGTAGAGTTACCATGTGCAGTTTCCAGCATAGCCTTCTGCGTGTGGCGGTACATGTGTTCCAAGTGCGTTTGCAGCACAAGATCCACACCAAGCAAAGTGCTGTGAACTCCAGATTGCTGATTGGTCGAGCTTCATCAAGACTACACACTCTTTTGTAGCCTGTATCCCCCCCTCACCCCACTCAGCTTGTTCCACTGACCCGCTTTGGGCCACATGGCGACACACGGAGGTGTTTCTTCTGTAACAAGAGAGCACATCTGGAAGCTTCAGCTCAACGCTCCCTTATCTACGATGAAAAGAACAGCCCCCTGCAGCACATTGTGCGATTGTTTAGATGCATTGTTTCCTTCCCGGGAAAACAACAGTGTGGCCTTTTTTTTTTTTCAGTGTCTGTCAGCAAAGCACGTAAATGTGAACGGTCTTATGGCAAGCCAACACTTCCAAACCTTCCAATGGCGTCTGTTCAAGTCAAAGTGATTTTGGACTAGAGCATGACATAACAGCCCCCAATCAGAATCAGAAGCGATCCTAAAAGAGTTGTGTCAGTAATGTCATTTAGCAATGACGGAAGCGTGTTTAAAATAACATTGATGGGGTGACGGACTGACGATGACAGATTTGGTCATCTTGAAATAATGACAGACGGGTGGCCCGACCGCTAGCAAATGACATTTTTTACAACACAATTTACTGATGCGCCCACCTCTGTGGTTTAGACTCACACACTAATATAATGTGAAGAGCAATTACTGATTAAATTTTGGCTTGACTTTGTGCGCATCTTGTCAGATGACCATGTTTAGAAATATGAAGAAAATACAGATTTAACAGACTGAATGGGGGAAGGTATCGTCTGTTAGAGCTAATTGTACTTTTTTTTGTTTGTTAAAAAAAAAATGTACTTTTTGCTTGAAAATACTGTTCCAAAGTTTTAAAGTTTATTCAAACTTACCCTTTGGCGCTTAATGACGCATTTGCGCTTCCTATTTTCACCTCTCTTACGATTAGATGCTAGATGAGGGCGTTACAAAAAACAACTCTGTACTGTACCAAAAATGGCACGTTTGAGAGCCTTGTACATGAGTACTCCGTGGCTAAGATATGAATAGGTTGATAAAACGCGCTCTTTTTAAGCTGCATGATGCTAAGCTAATTTCCTTGCTTTCATTACTTTGGATACGACAGTCGCCCCTGCTAACATGGCCGCCACTTTGACATGTGTTTTAGCCTGCTCTAGTGCACTGTAACTCTTGTTTATCTATGACGAGAGCAGCGCAACCTGGAAACATGTGACCTGTCTGTCTGTTCATGACCTCTGGTGAATTGCGGCCCTTTCTGCAACTAACAGATTTAAATGAACTGTTAGTTAAGAAGGTTCCGTTTTGATTGAACACAATTTGTTAAATTGGGCTTCCACTGTATGTTAGAAATCCCTCTGATGGCACGGTGGTGGACCGTAAGCACCTCCGCATATCAGATCTGAGTTCAAACCTCAGCTTTGGTTTTACTGTGTGGGGCTTGCATGTTGTCACCGTGAGTTTTCTCTGACTCTTCTCACACGTCCCCAAAACACGCATGTTAGGTTCATCGAAGGCTGAGGTATAAATGTGAACGTCAATGCTTGTTTGTCTAAATGTGCTCTGTGATTGGCTGGCAACCAGCACAGGTTGTACCACGCCTCTCAGCCAAAAGTCAGATGGCCTAGGCTTCAGCTTACCCGTGACCCTAATGAGGATAAGCAGTATAGAAAATGAATGGATAGATAAATCCCTCTTTCACAAGTAATATTTTTAGTGGTGGAAAGTATATTAAATTCAGCACCAATCACAAAAGAAGAGTATAACTACGTCCTTGTGCAATGAGAAACACTATTAAAATTAAAACCCCACAATGGTTCTTTGATACTGGAAAAAAATCATCTTTTGAAACACATCTAAATTGTGTGTGTGTGTGTGTGTGTGTGTGTGTGTGTGTGTGTAAAAGTTATAGTTCACAAAAACAAATTAAATAAACTAATTGTAAAAACAATTTTTAACGAGAATTATTTTTTAAAACGGAAAAGTCCTTTGTGTTCGTCCTTGTCAATTAATATCATACCTGAGCTTTTGAGCTTCGTGTATGTATTTCAGTATTGTTGTATGTCCATCAAGAAGAAGGTCAAACAGCCATTTAAAAATTGTCATTTACTTTACTTTATTACACAACAGTGGCTTTTCTACTTAATACTCCTGATATTTAAAAAGAAAAACTAAAACTAATGCTCAAAACTAATTTTAAAAAATAACTGAACAATAAATACTAATAAAAGCTAACCTCATCTAAAAAAAGTCCAAACGAAATAAAAAATAGAATGAAAAATCCCAAACTATTATTACAATTGTGTGTGTTGTGTGCGCGTGTGTGCTTGCATTGGCCGAGAGCCTGGTGTTGTGTGTGCAGTGTGTACTGCTGAGCCGTGACTGTTTACAGCAGAGTAACATGAGGAGTTGCCCGGCTTGTCCCGCCTACACCATAACTCTAAATGCAGAACCACAGCTGTGTTTCCACGTTTGAGGCGCTAAGCAAAATAGAGGACACGGGCAGTGTGGGGAAGACATGAACAAATGGAAATGGAAAAAAAAACAGTGCCTTTCCATATATGAAGGGGAATGGATGGTGAGTTACAGGTGAGGAAAATTAACCCACATTCGAGTCAAATGTTGGAGGCCAAAGCTGGGGTCATTTGCTCTTGCCCCGTGCATGTGTGTAGGGGGATGGGGTACATCAGGAATTAGGTAATATTGACATGCTTGTTGCGACCCCGCCCACCCAACAATACGAAGATCAATGCGACTGATCAATAGAAGTCATTGACAATAACTGAACTTCTCATGTGGTTAGCCGAGGAGAAAATTCACTATTTTTCAATCGTGTGTGTCCCTATTCATGCGCATCCGTCAAAGTGTTCCAAAAGATAGCGCACGCGCACACGCACGCGCGCATATCCATATTTATGCACTGCAGGGGGAAGCTGGCTATTCTCTTACATAGCATGATTGGTCATTTCTCTCTCTCTCTCTCTCTCTCTCTTTTCCTGCTGAAATAGTTTTAACAAAAGAGGGGGAGGGGTTGTGCAGTTGGGGGAGGGGATGTATGTGTTGCTCTGTTGTCACTAGGCCAGAGAGGGAGGGAGGCTGAAGGGCGATCGAGGGAGTGGAGGAGAGAAAGATATGGTCCCAGAAAGGAGTGCACACACACATTCGCACACACGCTTCACACACTCTCGGGCTCCCTGCTTGTTTTGTGGAATAGTGGATTACTTTTCAAATATTTGGCAAGCAGATGCAGGCATGATCAGGTCAGTAGTCATTCGCTAACTTGAAGCAGTAAAGGTCTCGTCAGCTCGGAAATGTTCTGCTCTGTCTGCGCTCCTCATGTGATATGATCTCTCCCATGTGTTGTGGGATTCCACTTTACATACTGTTGTTTATTCCTCCAGCAGTGTGTATGGCGTTCACCAGTTTGCCCCTGTGGAGGTCAAGCCAGGGGAGGGAAAGGAGTTGAGACTGTAACTGTTAGTTAGTGCTTAATCATGTTTAGTACATTCTTCAAAATGACACGTCTTGATTTCCTTGAATAAGGCTTGGACATGGGAATGTGTTTTTTGATCTTGTTGTGTACTTTGCGGTGCATCTGCTCATTTAAAGGATTAGAAACTTACCTGCCGGCTGACCGTGTGGTTTTGTGCTCAGATTGGGTTCCGTCTGTTTGAGCATTCAGCGGGACAGAATTGACAGAAACCGGAGGCAGCGAGAGGGCAAGCAAAGACAATGCCACTTTTTTTGTTTTTTTATTGTTTTAGAAAGCAAACAGCAGTCTTCCTGTTCTTCCCTGGGGACAGCATAAAACACTAAGTGGAAAAAAAAAAAGCTTAACACACAAAATGCGATCAAATTTGTGTGCACGTCTCTACTTATGCCCATTTCAACCTCTAAAAATATTCGAAGGATCACACCATTAATTTGGACTTCAAACCTTTTCCTGCGCATGGGGACTCAATTAATGTCAGAAAACTAAAACCAATCATCCCCAACATTTATCTCTACTTGTGTCCACTTCAACTTCTACAAGTATTCGAATGATCGCCCGAATTCATGAGTGTTGAGTTTTCCTCACCATCGAAAAAGCTTAACATCATTTGATGTCAAAAAACTGCGATCGCTGTTCGCCAAAATGTATGTGCACATCTCAACTTAACTTCAATTGCTAGGTGATCACGGCAACTTGTTTTACGCTTGCACTGAGCATTTTAAACATTCCTCCTTTCCTATAATGACCTGCATCAAACTAATTTAACGAGCCGGTCTCTACGTGTGTGACGTCTTCTGAAACTGGCCTGTGCGCGTTCCTCAGGTGGCCGTGTGTCCCAGCTGCCTCGAGGTGTGAGATGAACCATGGAAAGGTGCGGGGGTCCGCTCACTAGCCCAGCTCGCATCCGCCCAAGCGACTGCAGCCCGGGGGGGTCCTGCGGCATGCAGCGGTGCTCTCACTAGCACCAAGTGGACCCGGTCCTGTCCTCCTTACCTGGGGCCAGGGCAGCAGAATGCTCAGTTCTGTCACCCCTTACAGTAAGTTTGCATGAATGCATCCAAATGGGAAGCTTTTACGACGTGTGCCTAAATGGGCCAGAATTTTTTTTTTTTTTTTACATCATCTGTTTTTGACCGTTATCTCATCCTGTGGCAGCAGAGGACAACAAGGGGGTCATCTGGGAAGTCCTGTAGACAGGACAGACATGCTAATGGATTTTACAGCTGAGTCTCCAGACTTTGCATTGAGGAATTTCACAGAAAGTGTGCAGCTTCTCCTCTTTTTTCGGACCCTCCGTGCGAATATGTCCCTCGGACAATAAGATATCTGTTCTCACATTGGTTCACAACAACAAAACATTTGCTGCTTTGTATATAACAATTCCTTATTATTCCAGCGGAGTAGGTTCTTTACTGTAGTCAGATTAAAATGAACAACTATACTTATTTTCTATGCATGTTTAATCCCATAATCGGTTGTGTTAATCAGAAAAGGTTGCTATCCAGCCTGATGAATATGCTTCTATTGATTTACTGGACTATTGATTAGGGGCTAGCTTTAACAGGATTACATTGCTAACCTGATTGGAATAATGCAACAGGAATTTATTTTCACATTTTCGCAGAGTAATGCCAAGGGGAGGTGAGAAATGTAAGCTGGTCGAAAGCACGGGAGGAGGGCCTTTTTTTAGGCTGGACACAAGTCGTACTAGCGTGCATCTGCCACATTCCTCCCTCCAAAAACGACTCACATCTACTTGCTACATTTCTTCTTATTTGATCCTTTTTTTTTTTTTTTTTTTTTTTTGATCCTCCACTTCTGTTTTAATTGCATGGTTGAACTTCTTGTTTGCACCACTGTGCAACCTTGAAGAATCCAAATTGGACGTCTAATTACCGGTTGTCTTTATCGCAATGCGACATCAAGAGAGTGATGTTAATGTAGCCAACTTTTAGTGTCCAGTTACCGGGGTTGAAGCGCTTGTGTGAATGTTAGACGGATTGTTAGTAAGATGGTGTCAACAACCTCTCATTAGCCCTGGATTGAAGCACACATTAACATGGCCTCCGCCTACACATGCATTCGGCTTCGATTACAATTAAAGCAGCTTGTTAAGCAAATTGTAGCACATCTTAGGTCCTCATTAGGTGTCATGGCAAAGACTTGGTTGTGAAAGGAGCAAAAAAGAACACAGTGAAGGGCAGATGGAGAGGACGTGAGGAGGGACTGGTCAGCTGCAGCCTGATATATGAGTGGACACAATAAGCAAAAGGGGGCCAGGCCAGCCTCTGCCACATGTGAGCGTGTGTGTGCGTGTGTTTGTGTGAGAGAGAACTGAAGGCATGGGGGAAGGGAAAACTGACCACACAGGCTCGGACACAGTCGTCTTTTACAATAGTGCAAAGAGAAGGAGGCTGCTTTAAAAAAAGAAAAAAGGAGGGAAATGAAGCTCAAGTGGAAAATCAAAGCAATAGAAAGCAATATTAATTGCTATGAGCTTCATTTGAGCTTGTTTTAGTGCAAACGTTCAAATGATTGAGGTGTGTAAAATCTCATTCTGACATATTACAGTGGATTCTGGCCTTTTCCCCTCTCGCCAAACCAGCTCCTTCGCTTACTCGGGCTCTTCAAGTTGGATTTGGCTCACCGATTACGTAATGCAGCTTGCTTTACTCTGCAAGCAAAAGGAGATAACGCTGTATTAATATCCCGAGCCTTCCATTGGCGTGCTCGTTATGGCTCGACACAGTGGTGTCAAGTCTTTAACTATCCCAAATGAGCCGGTAATGTGCAAATTAGGGCGGGAGGTGGGGGTCATTTATCAGCACTGTGTGCAAGTACAGTCCCCCACTCTGTGGAAGTGGACAGTTGGTGCGCAGTGCATGGACAGAGCGAGGATATGTGCTGTGTAAATAGATGGCAGGTTAGATTCCTGGCATTCCAGCAGCCTGACTCATCTGAAAGATGACCAGGAGTCGCTCTGTCTGTTTGCCAGGCGAACACTACACTGCACCAAAAGGCGCACTTCACTTGTGCAAATGTGCGTCCGGTCGGAAATGGAAGACTTTGTTTATTGGGAGTGGAGTATAAGCAACAACAACTCCCGGCGGCTGTGTTTTTTTTTTTTCTCCCCCCCACTCCTTTTTCCACAGCCACTTCTGATGCTTCACACAACCCCCCAAATCCTATTCCCTCTCAGACCCTTCCCCCACATCTACTTTCATCTAATTAGCCCCTAATTACTCAAACTGACCATGCAGTGGACTGCGGGTCCAGTTTGCTCCTGCAAACATCCATGACTTGCATAACTTATGTTCCGCTGAAGAGGAATTGTCATTTTGATTAACGTAATTACCTGATTGCGCTTTTAAAAAAAAAAGGGGGGGGGGGTTGCGTCACTTTTTGTCGATCCGTTTCATTGAATCAATCACAGTAGTTGGACGATTTCATTTAGTTGAATACATGGATTGGTGGGAGAAGTTGTATTGATGACTGCTATCACTCTTGCTGAGGTCAGCCTTCCAACTAAACACATGTGATGGTGTAAGTGCAACTCTACCAATTCATGTTAACTCTTTTTGCTTCTCCTGCCTCAACATGTTCTGTTATCTTCTGTAGAGTTTGAAGGCACAGCACTGCTCGTACTATTCATACTTTTAGATCTAGTACTAAACTCTAACTCTTACTATTTTCATTTCTGGATACAGCTCTTGGGCTTAACTTTTTAGTTTTGAGCAACATCATCCACTAAGTAGTAAGAACAAATTCAGAGGTTCATATTCTCTGGTCCAGTACTGAAGTGTTCTCGAGGTCAGTTGGCTTCAGCGCTTCCTTTGTTTTTTTGTATTTGATTATTTCAAAGTACCAACAAAGAAGCTTCAATACGTAATCTTGCAACAGGTTATACAGCACTAATTCCAAAATAAGAAAGTGATACAATAGCAAGTCAAATGCAGATGAAATAGTAACATGAAAACTTGGCTGATTGGTTAAATAACCCCCACAAAATTACGAATTATTATTTTTTTTTTTTTTACCTTTTTTTATTTTTTATTAAATTACAAAATTATAAACTACAGCATGCATTAAAGTAATTATCACTTGTGAAATGATTTAAAAAGTTGATTTAAAAAAAAAATATATATTTTTTTTTTTACCTGATTTGGGTATTTTGCACACTCGTGCAAGTGGCTGAAGCATGGCACATTTAAAAAAAAGAAAAGTGGGGGGGGTTCGCCGTTGTGGGTGTGAACTCACCCTATTTGATTTGGAAGCGGCTCACTGATAATAAACAGTCTTGAAAATGATAGGATGGGTGAATATCTATACTGTTCAGAAGTGAAATGCGCTATATAAATAAAGTTGTATTGTTGTATTAATTATCAACAGTCAATTTATTTTAGTGTATGTACCGAAATATTTAACTGTCTCTTAATTAGAGTAACTTTAGTATTGTCCGCAATATGTAGGTATAAGTCAACAATCATTAATAAAAGAACAACAAAAAAATGAAAAGAAACCTCTAACAGGTTAAATGATTAAATATTCACTTCTAAAAAGAATCGGCCATTACAAGATTGAAGCCTAGAAAATTATTATATTACATCACCAGAAAAATTGCATGCCGGCTTGTGAGCTCTATATCCAAGAACTGAAAATGACCACAGCACACCAGGCACCATTTAGTTCAAGTTTGCTAAACCCTGAGTGTGTGTTTCCCTTGAAGGCGTCATCCATGTGCCCATAGACGTGTGATGTGCATCAAACTGGCAGTACGACTGTATGATGATCACACTGATTAAGGAAAGCTGTCACAGTACCAAGCCGGCTTAGTTCTCATCTTTGTCTGCTGCTAAGCCAAGCGTGGCCAAGAATGGAGGGCTCTCTACAAGTTCCAAGCCAACACCAGTTGCTAGATTAGGGCCGGGGCTCCCTCACTCATCCCTCCTAATTCCTGGGCTAACCCACACCAGCCCCCCACAGCACACCCATACATACCCTAATACCCTCCCTCCGACACAGATGTCTGATGCTCCAGCACACATCGGCACTTTTAATGGGTCACTGAAATGCACAATGGAATACATTTCACTTGAATTGGAAAATGAGCGGAATTGAGTGTGAAAGTGCAGCTGCAGGAGTTACATGGTATCTTCATGGTGTAGGTTGATTGTTTAGAAAAAAAAAAGCACCGATTTAATGTCTCTTTACTAGACTTCATACAGATCTGATCGTCTGGATCGGATCGGTACGCATTTTGCATTTTATGTAAAATCAGTGATTGGTTGTAATAATTCATAATTTGCAGATTGGATCAGCAAATTACGACATTACTGCAAACATAATTTTGTTCACTACAGGGAAGTTCTTTGTTATTTTTTTTATGTTTTTAGGTGTTTTAATGTGTGTTCTAATTTACTGCTTAGTTATATTACACTGCATGTAAAGTGCTTTGTTACAGCTCCGGCTGTTATCAAATGCGCTATATAAATAATTTGAATTGTATTGTATTAGGTATCTCAGCATATACAAAATCCGTTAGATTACTTTCCCAATAAATAATTAAACAATTTGGCAATTTTTTGGTCAGATTAACTCCCACCTCCCATGTTCTGTGTATTGAATATTTTTCAACCTTGTGGAGACCAGTCCGTGTTGTTCAAATAGATTGCATGTATTGGTTTGTCTTCTGATTGCATCGGTGATCAGTTATCAGTTAGCGTTTTTTTTTTCCAAACTTGCTAATTGTGATCGGCTCCAAAATCGTGATTGTGTCAAGCCTACTCTTACATATTGATCAGGCAAGAAACAGCAACCTAAAGATTATGCAGCTGTACGTGCAGAATCTAATGAGGTTCAATTCAAGATGTGTATCAACAATTTTTGCCTCCTGTAAAATTATAAGGCCCAGTTTCGATTGTCAGCAGGTCTTTGTTACGATAACCGTTGTCATGGCGATGTTATGAATGGTTTTTACTGTATTCTAAACCTACCACTAAATGATTTGCCTCCTGGTCACAGTTTGAGCTAAAGGGAATTTATACCTGGCCAACAATTACCTTTTGCTTGAATTGATTGTAAAAGGTTCTGTGCGAAGCATTCGTTTACAATTAACAACCACATCAGTTCTAAAGAAGTAGTCGATTAAAATGCTCTTGATCATGTTTGACGTGACCTTGAATTGTCAGAATCTAATGGCCATAATACACGTGACGAGTGATAATAACTGTCAAAGACTCAATGTTTAAGTATTTTAATCAGTGTCTAAATGGTCATTTAACGCCGTTAATGCTCATCCCTCCAATTGTACTGCTGCATGATTAATATTTCCACAGCGCTTGTAGACATGTCTCACAATTACTTGATGGAGGTTTCAAGCCTTCTAGTGGTACTGGTGATGTCTTCCGTTTGTCTGGTTAAGTGTCAGATTGTGACACTAGTCAGATAAAGCCTGTGTGCCTAATCCTTCATTAGTCTGCTTTCCCAATCTGCACACACTCCAACTCCATCTCCCAGCATCTGAGCTCTGTGATCCACTCCCAGTTTTTTGCATTCCATCCTGTTGAATTTTGATGAGGATTGCCGGTCGCGCTAGATTACTCTGGTCAAATTTGTCTTTGAATCGATTATGGGCCATCTGCTGAAGACCAGATAAGAGTAGATTTAAACTATTTGAAATCTGTGAGTGTCGGTACTATGCTTTTATATCCATAGTTGCAAACTGAGAAATTCAATGTTAATCACTCAAAAAATATCATGTATTGCCGCATATTCCTCCCCAACACACTTGTGTTCTTTTTTTCTCTGTTACCGCTACTAAGTTCCTGTTTGGAGTTTGCATGTTCTCCCCGTGCCTGCGTGGGTTTTCTCCGGGTACTGGAGATTCACTCTGACGCCAGTGCACTACTCTCAGAGTGTGTATGTGTTCGGAGAGTCACTGTGTGCTCTCCTCTCATTAATTTCCAAGCACAGCCTGTGTTCTAAACCATCAGCAGCTCATGTTTGAACTGTTTCCATCTGAATTGCCTGTCGCACTGACAGATCGTAGCCCCAGTTGGAGCTTCTTGAACGAGCACGGTGCACTCTGATTAACCGAACAATTCTCTTGAGTTTCCGAACAGTTGGAGTGACCCAGTGCGCGATCTGATCATTTTTTCAAACGTGCCCAAGAGCTCGTTGTCCCGTAAAAAGAATGTAGCCTGAAATTCTGTATTTATTATTTCATTTATTAAGTGAAACAAGTGTCAGAAGGGTATGGACCGTGTTGCATTTTAAAAGAAGCACTCCCCCAAAAAATAAATCAAATGCAAATTAAAACTACAAAAAAATAAATAAATAAATAAACCTCTATTTTGCGGAAATTGACCAATTGCGGTGGGCTTGAAACGTATCGCCCGTATATCACTTGTTTGTGTACATTTTTTAGATTATTCCGCCTGTGTATGGGTCACCGCCATGATCAGGAATTCCCTAGAGTGCTGGGATTTCTCCGATCGTGGGCAGGGCTTCTGATGGCCAAGAGCGCCGCCATCCTTGGATTGGATGAGCAGGATTATTGGGTTGAAGGATCATTTAATTTAGGGCTCAACATGTGGAGCGTTTAGAGGCCCATCTGGTGGTCCTGGTGGACATGTGACACAACCGGCACTAATCTGCATGTAGACAGCGTCAAAGAAGAATGAGCATGTGTGTGAGTGTGTGTGTGTGTGTATTTATTAATGGCCAAACTCAAACATTCCCCACTGCAGCTGAATTCCTTAAAAAAAATGCGCTGAACAAGAAGTGGATTTAGGACCGCTCCCAAGCTCAAACAAGTTGAGCACTTTAAGACCTAGCAACTCGTGCATATGTCAACATTTTGTCTTTCTCATGCATGTACAATTATTAATTGGATGATTAACATAAACATACTGTATTTTCCGTACTATAAGGCGCACCTGTATAAAGCAGGAAAAAACAAAAAATAAAAACCACATGAAGACTATAAACCGCAGTTTTCTCTTTTGAAAAAAATTGTTGTTTGTACATAAACAGATTGTTAAAACAGTGCCTTGAAACGCGGCAACAACTTTGCTTATTAAAACAGAACAGACCCAAGACAAAAAGAAAATCTAGATTTATTTAGTGTATTTTCTGAACTATAGAGCGACCCCTACAGGTGAAAGAAAAATCCACAGAAAAGCTGCACCGTTGTATTAGCCGCATGGTTCAAAATCTAGGAAAAAAGTAGCGGCTTATAGTCCGGAAAATACGGAAACCTCCTTGCTCGACATGAAAAAACGGGAAAAATTACTAAATGAATCACAACGTAATGGCTCAATTACTCAATTGACCATGAATGGGACATTTTATAAAACAAGCACAATAATGTATCAGTAAAACATCTACAAAATCTTAAATAAGGCTCAAGCAGTATAATACATTTACTTTTTCATGATCATTCATTTAAAAATCATATCGCTCTCCTTTCCCTCTAATGGATTACTCCATCATACATCCTCATCTCAACTGTTAGCGTCATTACAATTTTTGAAATATTTTCTGTAGTTTCCCTGAAACAAAAATGTTCATCTGCAGAGGAAACTTTATGGCACTCTCAGAAGCCCCTCTGGGCCCGAGCCTTGGGTAAGTACAGATTAAAATACTCGGCAATGTGTGGAATGTCAGCCTAATGGTAGTCATGTCGACAAGGGCGGAAGAAACCAGTCAAGGCTCCCTCTTCTTGTGGAAGTGTTTCGAATCACACAGGAACATACTTTTTGGACTTCTGAATCAAGTGCTTCTGTCTGCATGCAGCATGACAAAGTAGTTCGGTTCCCCGCTACAAATGACCCCGCCCACACTCGGCCCCCTGTCCAGCACACCCCTGAGGTTTGGGCCGAATTAAATCATACGCTCAGTGGGGGTGGTTTTGTTGACTAGGAGACTCGCTTAGCGACAACAATGGCCCCAATGTGAGAGAGGCAAAGGCAGAGGACAGAGCTGCGGCCAATGGAGGCTTATCGCCGTGGAGACCAGGCTCGGCGCTATGTTGGCAGCTTCTCATAAAGATTAGGACAGTTGCCCCCCCCCCTCCACCCTCCTGCCTCAATGAGGTGGTGTGGAAGAGCACAGGCTAAGCGCTGACATGATGTGATGCTCAGCTAACCAGGGTGACTCTTTGCTTCCTAATCTCCTTGAGAGCAAAATTGTAATATGGACAATTGAATCCTGCTGGAATACATTTATGGTGGCCCTCTGAGAGTTTTTGGGGGTGCGCAGAACACATGTCACAGTTTGATGTGGACCATTTACATTTTTCTACAAACTACTACGACTTGTTTTTTGCGCCAAATACATCAGTATGTTTGTGTGAAGGGATGAACTCTGTGCACTTTGTAAGTTTCTTCTCTAACATCGCTTTAGTTGACATCCGCTACTTCAAATATGACGGACAAGTTAACGGCAAACTCCACTGTGTCTGTGAATGCACATTTATGCTAACACATTCACAATTGTAGTTTTTTTTAATAGTATTGTTACCAGTTTGAGCCTGGTGTCGATTGGCTAAACTATGAAGCTAACTTAGCTAGCTTAGCTGCATCTCTTCGTATTTGTTGTGTCTTATCTTTATGTTGCTAACCTTCCACGTTTCCATGAAATGTAAATGATTCACACGTGCACATTGGTACTCAGGTGTGATGTGTACCAATATAAGCCACATACTCACGCAGGTATTTTTATCACCAGACTAAAAGTTGTACGGTAAAAAAGTTGCGTTCCAACAAGCAACTGGACAACATTTGTCATGTATCACGTGACCGAACGCAAAAGTTCAAAACAATAATGACTGCTTTGTTTAAATTTGTCCATCCGTTTTTTTAAATACTACTAAAGCCTATTCCAGTTGACTTTGGTCAATAGTCGGGACACACGGCAAACTGGTTACCAGCAATTCTCTGAGAGGGAACAAAAACACGGGCTGCCAGTACCAAAGTCAGGCAAGTGTTTGTGATGTCAATAAAACTAAGTGTAGCGTTCTGTGCAGGTCTATTGAAGATGCACTGGTCTCCGGAGCACACCGCCCCTATATCTCAGTGGCCTGAGCAGCACCTCGATGTCACCTCCACGACTTCACCCCCGTCAGTCCACAAACATGAGCCCTACGCCTCCGCCGCTCGCCGCAATTACCCTCACACAGGTTACCCGTGGGCCAGTGACGACATATCAGCCCTTACCGCTTCTTCTCTTCTCAAGCGCTATGCGGAGAAGTACTCTGGACTGGAGTTGCCCTACGAGCGTCCCGCTTCAGGGGCCTACCCAGAGCCCGGAGCTTTTCTGAAGACTGAGTCGGAACCCTGGGCTCTTAGCCAGGGCATCGAGTGCTACCCCGGTATAGAAGCACTAACCGGCACCAAGGTGGGCTCTGGATCCGCGGGCATCGCGACAACAGGAAGTGTGACCGTCGTGAGCAGTAACTTAGCCTCGGACCCGGGCTTCAGTGCTGCTGGCTCCTGCGGTGCCCCGTCGTCCCAGGACTACCCTCCGGCATACAACAGCACCTACTTGTCTTCAGGATACTGCACTCAGCCAGGCACAGCACTTCCCCCTGCTCCTCTTCACACTTTGCAGGCCGCACCCACTCTCGTGCCCAGCTATAGCGCCAGCACTCCAGTCTACAACTACCCGCCGGGCTGCTACCCCCAAAACAGCCTCTCTTCCAGTTACAGCCACCCCAGTGCCTCCTACTTACCTCCAGGGATTAGTGCCCCTACCCCTCTGGCCCCGAGACCCACCATGGTGGGGAGCAGTTACAGCTACCCGTCGCACAGCCTGGGAGGGGGCGGCGAGGGCGGCGCTCCACTGAAACGCAAAGCCTTTGAGATGGGAGAAGACGGACAAGAGGGATCCGAGGTGGAGGGATCACGCTACAGAAAATACGGCAACGGCCTCAACAAAGGCAACGGCCACGGCAACGGCTACGACATAAGTGGCTCCGGTTCAGATCCGCAGCCCTACAAACCCGGGAAGGCCCTCATGTCACCCCCTTATCGCGGAACAGGGGATTACAGCCCCCCGTCTGGCCTAGCGGTGGAGAATGCCACCGGGGAACGCGGCTTTCCTCATCAGAGGATGCCCATGAAGATCCCGGCATCCCACACGCGAGCCGAGGATCCCCCCGGGGGCCAATGACGACGCATTTGGCTTTCAAGAAGATTCCCTCGCGCTTGGCACCAGAGTTTTTAACCCCCAAACACTTGCAAGTATCCACTGAAACGTTTGAATATCACTTGCAACCACAAGAGGGCACAAGATTAAGGTTGATTATACCTCATCTTTTTCATTATCCAATGTTTTCCCAAAGATACACGCGGGCATTTTATTACGCGAGCTCAAAGTATTGTTGGAGCATTCTCTACATAGATAAAGAAAGTCGAAATGTATTCTTCTCTCAGGATCTATTTATTCCTTTCTGCTACTGTGGCAGCACCATGGAAATGTTGCTTTTTTTTTTCGAAAATGGCATAAATATATGTGGCCGTGAGTATTACCAGGCCCGTGACTGCAATGTACTCGAGCGGCCCGCAAAGATAATTTTCTGACCAAAACGTAAAGAAAGCAATAATTCAAAATGTGAGATTGCCGTACTACTTCAGCACAATCATACAGTAGCTGATCAAGAGGCTTTAGGAAATGAATGTTCCTATACGTGCCCCCTCCCCACCCCGCCCCCCACCCTCTTTTGCTTCCTGCCTCTTGTTTCCAACCTGTTCAATGCTACTGTTATCCTGTTTATACAAATTATGCTGCTTCTACAAAGCTGGCCTTTAAGTTGTTTCGCACAGGATGGCATTCCTGTACATTTCATTTTTGGCAGTAGACTTAATGTATGCAACTTTGGGGCACGTTGTTTACATGCAGATGCTGAAACGTCTACAAGAATCCATCTTATATTTTGTCTTAACTATGAGCAACAATCATGCGACATACTGCTGAACTTAATGCAATGGAGCGCCTGTGGTAATACGCACACTGTATGCAAAATGGGCCGGCTTGGATTTACTTTACTGATATTCATTGTCTATATTTTTTTGCCTCTCGAAACGAAGATTTCTCGTCATTTTATTGAATACTCAGGAAGAATTATTGTTACCTCAGAATGATGATGAATACGAATGTATGTTATTACCTTTGGAGTGCTTGTTGGGAGCCCTTTGGAGCAAAACTGGAGCTGTCGAAAAGAAAAAGCATACTCTGAAATCTTCAGGGAATTTACAAGGCCTTTGACAATAACGGTGAAAATACATACGCACACACACACCTACACACACACGCACACACTGCTTTGTTGCTCTGGGAATCAAAGTGGCGATATTGTACCAGGGCCTGAAAGTTGAATGTAATTCAGAATTTCTTTTTTTTTTTTTTAGAAAGTACAATACATGCCATAATATACATCGATGACATTTTTAGAGATATGAAACATATTTTCTTCATGTATAGCTTCCCTTCTAGATTTTGGTGGCGAGATGAATGATGTTATGTGTTAGTTTATGTAGTTTGCAGCAAGGCGAACGGTTTCATGGACAAGCCGCGCATGATGGATTACTGAAAAACAAACACGCTTCAATATATGTTCTCTTTAGGTTTTTCAAAATGTCTTAATGTCTAAGTGTTTGGTTTCTGTTTTCTACGGCATCTTATTGCTGAATTGGCAACCCAAGGAAGGAGTTTTATTGTGACAATATTGCTTAGTGCCATTTTGTTAATCAGCAACAATGAATTTTAGAGCATGACCCTTATTGATTTTTGGATTATGGTTGAAAAATGTCTTTAATAGAGGGCACCAAACGTGTAGAAGATTCAATGTGGGGAAATTGTATCCTAAAGCATCACATTTTTTCCTGCCTTAAACAAATTCAGTTCATGCCGTTCAAAGTGTGACATATCGTCACACCGCTTCAAATTAAAATAAGAGATTGAAAAGGTGTTACACAACTAAACCCCAGTCTTTTAAAAAGTATTTAAGCGCTTAGCTCGAAGAATTGAATGCTCTTCAGTGTCACGCGAGCAATATGCCACGCAAACTGTTGTTCTCATTCAGCAAGTTTTGTTCCAACCCAACTGGATTTCCGTCT
Organism: Idiotropiscis lumnitzeri; assembly: GCF_059441095.1. Lineage (NCBI taxonomy): Eukaryota > Metazoa > Chordata > Actinopteri > Syngnathiformes > Syngnathidae > Idiotropiscis > Idiotropiscis lumnitzeri. The sequence goes on from NC_142401.1 coordinate 8,658,301, forward strand.
TATCTTCTTTTTTTGTCATTGTTGTATCTTGTGCATTCTCTATAACCATTTCTACCTCATTTTGAAGACATTGTACATGGAAATATTTATCTCATGTCCTTTCATATGACAGATTAGGAATTTTGACTTGTTATAGTCTACCTCAGTAAAACTTTCACGTCATGAAAATGAAGATATCGTACCTGCACCCCCCCCACATAAAAATCTAACTTTTGTCTTTTTTGTCTAAACCAAAAATGTTTGACGTTTGAGTGTTGTCTTTCACTAAATGTACAATGTTGACAACTACACGTGGCCCTGGTGTTTTGTCTTCTACAGCTTCTACTACACGTTATCATAACTTGTCAGCACAGATCTTATTCCTGCGTCGATCTTTTGTTGAGAGTCGCGAAAGCCAATCAAATCACGAGTTGGTGACGGTGAGGCCTTCTGGCTGGCCTTACGCTGAAGGTGACCAACGCGTTTTGTGATTGGATACTCACTCGTGAGGGGGCAGCGCTATGCGGAATCAACACACCCGAAAGTCACGTTCAAGTGACTTCGTTCAAGTAGGACTTCACTGAAGGCCTACATGGGAAATGCACCGCCCGCCACTAATTTCATCTAGTGTCATAAGAGTCAATTGAATCATAAGCCTTTTCAATAAACACAAATGGGGAAAAACTAAATTACTATTTCAAAAAAGGCGTGTTTTCTTTTTTAATCCAATTCACTTGGTCATTTGTCGCAATCTGCTGAAATCATGGCAGCGTTCATGGACTCAAACGCAGAAGCAAGATAGCAAGTATCACAGCGACACCTTCAGGCTAGTCTCTGTAAGTGGGTGTTTGTTTAAAATGCCACTTGAGGGCGCTAGAGACTTGGAAGACAGTGGACGATGGTCCTCTTGAGTTTTATGTTGTATTTTCTAAGGTGAACAATGACGTCATACAAACGTGAACGCTCCGTGAAAGTCGGAACAGTCATTTGAATAAATTCCTTTACAACTTACTTTACGCTATTCAAAATATGACAAATTTCATGTTAAAATATTTCAGTGGAATCAATGCTTATTGCGGTCTGTGGCCTTCCCCTCTTGTCTTCCTCCTGCAGATACAAAGAAAACCCAAAAATTCAAAATGACAAACGATGACCTGACAACATTGCAACTATTGCTGATATCTTACAAAGGGCCCATGAGTGACATCATTTAGGATTACGTCCGTACACGCTATTGATATGATCTCATACACATCAATTAGTCCCATTTGACAGGTTTGTTTACCTGGTGTGTCAAATTTATGAGACATTTTTATTTTCATGTCAGATGGACTTTAAACACTTTGTGCATCATGATTAATTTATTGCAACAACTTCTAGTGTGCACGACTTGGCCACCACGGAGCAGTATAATGCATTCATGAAAGCAAACGAAGAAGACTTTCACAACTACTATGACCTAGTGAACTGCAATATTGGCTGTTTTGGGAGAGAATAAAGTCTACACAGACTTATTGTTTCGTTCCATTGTCTGTTGCTATTCGCAATGTTTCCCAACGAGCGGTACGCATGCACGTTGCAATGTTGCTTTGTTGTACTGTATCTCAAATTTGTGGTTATATGTCATGCCAAAAAAATAATCAGAACCGCTCGTTTCTTAAAAAGTTGGGTCATTGCATTTTGCAAATGGCTTTCAATAAGAGATTTCAGGAATGTATGAGAGGTAATCGTGAATTATGTCCTTCATGGGCCCTCACACTGCTTCCCCTCAATCTAGCCCTCACACAAAACATGTCTACAACTTTGTGTAGCAATTAACACTAATCTAAAGATATGCATGCAGGCATGAAGTGTATGTCCGTATCAACATACACTTTCTGTAGGTCTGTCTTTCCGTGGCTTTTTCCACCCCTGTCATCTTGAACAGCAGTTCCCTCTGTTTGCCGTGGGAGGAAGGGAGTGTTAAAAAAGAGCACGGTACAGTCTGAGGCTGCTGATTCAGCCCAGGCCACTGCATTCATACATCTGCACTGCAGTGCTGCCTCTGCTTCGCCCCACGCCTTCCCTTGCTCTCTCTTGCTTGCTCTTACACGCACATGTTACCACTCAGCCATTTTGGTGGCTGGAATTTACAGTGGTAACCTGACGCTCTAATTGAATACGTAGAGTAGCTAGCATGGATCTTATAAATAGATATTTACTTTTCTATCAAATCAATGTTCAAGCCGGATTTGTGTGATGAAGTCAGTGGTAAAGTAGGGATTTTGAGTAACATCCCCCTTGTGGAACTGAGAGGAATTGCAACATTGTTACATTTCTGTTGCTCTGCCATCATGGCTAGAAGGAACGCCTCCTGAAGTATTTGGTTGATGTTATTGGTCGAGATTGCGTTTGAAGGCATTGAAGATGAAAATGTAAATGTTACGCAATGCAACCAAAAGCTGCAACAAACCCTCCACATCGGCTCAGGCAAAAAATAGTCACCCAAAAACGACACTAGTCACAAGTCTAACTGGAAGGCTGCTTTATTGTTTGGAAATAGATTCGTGCTCAAATGAAGACATTCTTTCACTGATTCTCACTGAATTGTCTCGTGGTTGTGCAACATGTTCCTCTCTCTGACTGCATTAGTGGCAAGAGATAATGACATTCAAAAGTTGTCCCCCCACCCCCCCCCCACACCACCACCCCCACCCCAGTCAGCCTATTTTCGGCAAAAGAAAACAAAGATATCCCAGTCATGCTTAATCAAAACAATGGCCCTCCTAGAGAGTGAAGATCCAACATTTGAAAAATGACAGAAACCAGCTAAACAGAAGGGAAGCTTTCACCAGCTTGCGAACGGAACGTACGGGAGAACGACCGAGAGAGAAAGCAAGAGTGAGAGAGAGAGAGAGAGGGAGAGAGAGAGAGTTTGATATGATTCTACAATATAAAGTTAGTCCAGACAGTCGAACCTCCATGGCGAGTTAGCAATATACCAGTTCATTTTAGACTCAACACATTGCTACTATCATGCTCTGTTTTTGATTCCCTCCTGTGAGTTTTGGAGCGCCGCGAAACCGACTTGACCGAGAGACTAAATAGGAAGCTAAAAAGGCACGTGCCGTTTAGAGATATTGCACCAGAAACAAACACACAGGCAACTAAGACGACGAACCCCTTGGGTCTTTACACATATCGCAGTGGAGGGTACTGTCAGTGTGACAAACATGGCGACGGGTTCTTGTTGTAATGCGCATACACTTCACACATTCGGAATGTGCGCACACATCGAAAAGAAGGGGGCAAACGTGGTTCCCAAAAGGGTATGCTGGTTAGTGCAATCCCCCCACACCAAGACAGGCTCCCCCCACCCCACCCCACCCCCGATTCTCAGCAAGCAGCCAGTGCAACAGCATGCATTCTGCGCTGGCACCTTTGGATGTTCCCGGTGGGCCAGAGTTTTGGTTATTGACGGAATATACACACAAAGAAAGCTGCATGATCACTTGTGGTTTCACCCCCTTGCAAAGAGTGGACAGGCGAGTTGCATCACAGACATTGTTCTAATATATATACAGTATATATACTATATATATATTTATCTATGTCGTAGAATATATATATATAATATATGCAATATAGCTCTGTATATGAAGGTATTGATTCGCAATATAGATTATTTTCCCTTAATCCCTTTTTTGTGTGAAAAGTGAATAAAAAAAGTTCTACTCTGACAAACATGTCACAGCCTAACAAGTGTGACGGGGCAGAAGCTGGAAGCCATTCTATTTATGCTTATTTATATTGAAGTGTAAGATTAATAGCTGTAGTTTTTTTGACGTAGTCCAGTATTTACAAAAAAAAAAAACCTACACATGCCATTAAAATAAATGCATTAGGTTCTTACCACTTTTAGCTTCTACTCTTTTCTTTTTTCTTCTTTCAAATAAATCCACTTTTTGTGATTTTTAAATACATGATGAGCGTCGAGAGAATTTTTCGGCTTATCATTCGTGATTTCATTTGGTCGACACCCACACTGATTTTGGGAGCGCTCATGCAGAAAGTGGACCATTTGCAGGACCGGGTGACACATGGGAGGAAGTGACATCACCGCGCAGTGCAGGCGCTCACGGTACCGTGAGATGCATCCGGTGCTCTGGTAGTTTTTGGTATTGAGTGCGGCGCAGAGCGGGTCAAATCTCTGACATCACCTCCCAGTGTTTCCCACGCATACATACTATTGGGATGAATCTGGTTATTTTGCTTCCAGACATGAATGAAGAATTGAATTCAATCCATAATGACTTCCCTCCAAATGCAATCCACGAGCAATTTAACCAGCACCTTTACAAGCGAGAGCAAAAAAAAAAAAAAAAAGTGTCTGTTTCACTGAGATGCTTCTAGCCCTATAAGTCTACGTGTCATAAGCAAGACATTCTACAACAGGATGGACCATTACTCCTACTGAAAGAAGGCGGCCTGCTTAGATCGTTTCCCATCATCATCATCATGGCGTTAAACACAAAGGCGTAAAACGGGATTTAAGAAATGCGGCCGTCACATTCACTTGCATTGTGTAGCAGAGCTCGAGTATAATATCTCCTGAGAAAAAGGGGAGGATTTTTTTTTTTTTTTCAAGCATTGCATACAATTCTCGGGACTCTGTTGCGAGCAAAATAAACCGCTGTAATAAAAAAATAAATAAATGGACATTTAGTCATAAACACAAACCCTCTTCAATGATGAAGAACAACAAGGCAAGATCTCTTTGGCTTCTCCACACGCTCCAATGCTTGCCTTTCTAGTGACTCAACTCAAATCGGACAAACATGTTCCCCCTCGACATCTTAAATGAGGCTTATAAAACTAGAAAACAAGGAGAAAACGCACGCACACACACACACACACACACACACCTGCGTGAATAAGCTTAAGATCTCCCTCTCAGCCCTTTCGGAAAGGAAATGCATCACCAATAAAAAAAAGGCCATACTTGTAAAATCCCCACGGACCACTTCTAAACAATAAAAGCAAATGGAGCGTTACATAGGTGCATAGAAACGTTAAATAGAAGCTTCTGATTTTCTGACATCGCGTCATTCATCTTTCTTTCCACATCTTCGAGAGCAGCAAATAAGTATTCACATTACAACTGAAATCCACTGGTGAGTGTGTGTGTGTGTGTGTTTGAATATACCAGCATTTTCCATTCTTCTATTTATAGAGGCAACAATTGTAATGTCTTGAGTGATGAGACAAGGTTTCCGTTTCGGATGATCGACCCTCGTATCGCGCCACTGCCGTGTTAGTGTCTTGTGGACGATGAAAAGTTCATGCAAGAGTTCTGGTCAAAAACATGCCATCATGCAAATCATTTCTATGCATCGAACAAGCACAATTTACCTATGTATTTGTTTTGGAAATCGTTCGGAATAAATGTACGTAAGCCCTTGGCCTGAGTTCACCCCCGTAATAAACAGACCCTGAACAAATTGGTGTGAAAGCCCATGATGGAAAAGAAAAGAAAAGAAAAAAACCCCAAAACATTCGGACGTGGATATAAATGATGGGAGTTAAGTGGCATGGGCCAAATGCTAAATAGTGTTCCTTTTATAATGGTTTGCATTTTTGCTGCTCACATCGACAATTTCTAGCTTTAATAAAACAAAAATACTCCCGATGCGCTCGATCATTTGTGTCTTTCACTCGACCGCAGTTTGCTCTCAGAGACATTTCAGGACTTGCGCAGTGCAACTCTGGCAAGAGTTCCTTAAGTTTCCCCTAACGCCGCCCGCCGCCCGCCTTCCTTTGGAATCCGTGAAGTCCTTCGTCGTTCGGAGCTCCTTGCCTCCTCTGTGGATGTGACCCATCTTGATACAGTGACGTCCCAGCTGATTATGAGAGGAGTTCTACAACGTTCAAGCCGTCCACAGTGTGAGCGCTTCCCTCTGAAGGCTGAACCTAAAAACACTGATTCTTTTCTGACTTGCAAATGAAATAATCTGTACATCCGTGCGGGTGTGAGTTTCCTCGTGTTATAATTTGTGGTGTTAATAGCGTGATTATTATCATCCCACCGCCTTAACATTTGGATTCCCTGACGTCTTTTTGGTTTCTTCCTCTCTCGTTCCTCCCTCCCTTGCCCTCGTTGTCGTCGTCCTTCTCCTTGTCGGGTTTGGTGACGCTATCGTACGAGGGCAGGGAGGCGGTCGAGGGCGTGGCCTCCTTCTCTTGTTCCTGATTGTTCCCGCCGTTCTCCACCCGGTTGTTGGTCGGGACGCGCTTGCAGACGAAACCGCGCCTCGCCAAATAGGCGCGGTAGGCCCTTTGGATGATTCGGGCAGACACGTCCTCCTGCTTGCGCCTCAGAGTGGTGGTGATGGGCTCGTACGAGACCTTGGAGGGATTGGCCGCCACAAATCGCTCCTCCATTTGTTGCCTCAACATGTCCAACTCGCCGCTGTCACCCAGCACGCGTTTGGTGAAGGCAAAGAGGATGTCCAGGCAGTGTATGCGGTCCCCGCTCACCATAGGCATGTCCATCGCGATGAGTTCAATGGTGTTGGGCTTGGGGACTCGCAGCGGGTGTTCAAGTGCGTCAGCAAAGTCGGAAAGCTTGGCATACGTGATGAACTGCGAGGCCGTGGGGTCAAACTTCTCCCAAATCTCATAGAAGGTCTCAAAGTCATCCTCGCTGAGCGGGTCAGCGCTTTCCTCCGTGGCCACACTGAAGTTCTCCAGAATGATGGCGATGTACATGTTGACCACAATTAGGAAAGAAATGATGATGTACATAACAAAGAAGAAGATGCCCACCGATGGGTTGCCGCAGTCTCCGGTGGAAGGAGTGCCAGAATTCTCCAGCAAGGGGTCGCAGTCCGGAGGATAGTTCAGAATAGGCAACAGCAGGCCGTCCCAGCCAGCTGACGTGGTGATCATAAACAAGATGATCATGCTGTTGCCGAAGGTCTCAAAGTTGTACATGTCATCGATTCCGGCCCCGTGTTTTACGTAGCCAAAGTTGGACATGCCGAAGATGGAGAAGATGAACATGACCAGGAAAAGCAGCAGGCCGATGTTGAACAAGGCCGGGAGTGACATCATCAGGGCGAAGAGTAGCGTTCTGATGCCTTTGGCGCCCTTGATGAGACGCAGGATTCGACCGATACGAGCCAGTCGAATCACCCTGAACAGTGTTGGCGACACAAAGTACTTCTCGATCAAGTCGGCAAGGAACATTCCTACAGATGCAGGGATCAAAAACAGACAGAAATAATATCAAGTCACTAAAAACAGCACGGAGCTGTAAATCTGCAATGATCCCCCCCTGTGAAATGATAATTTTAGCGAGTAAAATAAATCTAATAAGAATATTATAATATTATATTTATATATATATATATATCCCGGTCACCAAGAGCTCTTGTGAATACTTGCCCACGATAGAGAGGATGACCACCACCACGTCAAAGATGTTCCAACCGTTGGTGAAGTAGTAGTGACGCAGCGCAAACAGCTTCAGTAAAAACTCGCCGGTGAAGACAACGATGAAGATGAAGTTGACCCAGTAGAGCACTTCTTCCGTCGCTTTCGACTGATCGTCCGTCTCCACCATCATGGTGACCATGTTGAGGCAGATGAGGATCATGATGGAGATGTCAAACACTTGCTGGGTCACAAAGTCAAACACCATCCCTTGGATTTTGTTCTGGTGGAAAAAAATTCATGTTTCACAATCAATTTTATTAGAATGTTTTTGTTGGTGGCAAAGAGCCTTTTTTTTTTTTTTTTTTTTTTTTTAAAACCTGTGGTCTGGGAATAGGCTTTTGCGGTTTCTTGGAGCCGAGTTTCTTCATGGCATTGTAGTATTTCTTCTGTTCCTCCGTCATGAATATATCCTGACCTCCAAAGTAAAGAATCCAAAACAATGTGGTTACAATCATGAAGTAGCCATTCGTCAAGAAGGTTCACAAGAGAGGAAAATCAAACTTATCTTTTTCTTTTGCTGGTTGAAGTTATCAATGATGACGCCGATGAAGAGGTTTAGGGTGAAGAAGGAACCAAAGATAATGAAGATGACAAAGTAGATGTACATGTATAAGTTGTCTTCATACAGCGGCTGATCCTCCACCTGTAAAGTCGCCAAAGCGAACACGAACAAAATGAAATAACGAAATAACTCAAACTGAGATTACAAAACATTTTCGTTCATGTAATAAACTAAAAAAAGAGAGTGCTTTTTAAAAAATGAAAATCAGCTGAAGCTACATTTTACGTTCATTAAACTAACTATAATCAGAGCAAAAATGTCCTTTGTTTTTGGCAATTCATTTCATAAACAAAAGGATTTATTCTAAATGTATTTATTTTGGCCGGACAGAAGAAGGAAGGTCCAACACTTGTTTGGGAATTGAAGTTTACTTTGATTGTTCAATAATTTGTGACTTTTTATTTTATATCGCGCTGGACAAATACTCCAATTCTATATTAAAAAAAATAAACTAATACTAAAACTCATAAAAACAAAGCTTAAAAAAGCATTAAAAAAAAATCGCTCTAAAAAAAAAAGTCCAAACTAAAACAAAAATAAAATAAAAAAAAAAGAGAATGAAAAATGCTAAACTATTCAAACTTTATTAACATCCCTACCTTTCTAGAATCTATTGCTGCATACATAATGTCCATCCAGCCTTTGAATGTTGCCTGCAAGGTTGAGACACAACATGTGAGAAAACACTTTTTTACCAAGAGGGACGATTTGCAAAAAAAAAAAATAAATAAAATACGCTCCTCACCACTTGTAGGAGTGCCAGGTAGCCTGCCCCCACATTATCAAAGTTGATCTTGACATTTTTCCACCTGACTTCCGTGTGGTTGTCATTCATGAGCGCAAAACACTGCGTTCGGTTGTTAACCTCATTGGGGTGGAACATTTCCTCTTGCGTGTCATTGTAGCAAAAGTAATACTTCCCGGCAAAGAGGTTCACACCCATGATGCTGAAGATGAGCCAGAAGATGAGACACACCAGCAGCACGTTCATAATGGAAGGAATGGCCCCAACCAAGGCGTTCACCACCACCTGAGGAGAAAAAGTGAGGACACGCTCAAATCTCATGTGATTTGCGTTGAGCGACTCACACTGAGGACATATGCAAAAATGCACATTTGCTCTCTTCTAAAAAAAAAAAAACGGTCTAGCCCTATGAAAGCGGTGTAGCAACAGTACAATAATACCAAAAAAATGCAGCAAACAGGAATTTTCCCAAACAAGTCAGATGATGAAAGATTTATTTTTTTCCTTGTGTGGAGCCTTTCCAGTAGTTGGTGCCGTATAAGTTTTTGAACGCACATGATCAGATTTTTCAAATCTATTGTTACACCGCTTTGACATGCAAATAGCTAAATCCAAACTAATTTGTTGTTCATGCTCAGATTAGTCTTAAACTTATTAGGCTCGATAAAAAAAAAAAATAACTAGAGCTGCAGCATTTTGCAGGTAACATGAAAATGAGTAATTCCGTGTATAAACAGTGTCAGGAGTTGTCTGAGAGAAATTAAATCAATCAACGTGAGCAAGAGACGACATGAATGTGCATTTCAATAGATATCGTTTCCGTGATTACACCACCAAGGAGTATTAGGGCCACGCGCAAACACAGGCACAAATATACGCTATTACTATGAGAAGAGAGTTGTGCTCCTAATTTTAGAAAAACAGAGTTGTAATAGGATGAGAAAATTCAATTTCATGAAAATAGTCAAAAAAAGAAGGAAAATTCAAATTTGCCAATAATGACATCCAAGATCAGCAGCACGCTGAATATACCTGATTGGTTTAGTGGTAGAAATCTGAATTATTTATGTATTTATTTATGTACAACAAATATTTTATTGATTGTAAAAATCGAGATGAAAAAATAAAGAAAAATATAGAAAATTTTACATTATATGCTTGTCACACATTCACTGCCATTGACGGATATGGAAGTCAAAAAGTAAATTCATTTGACCTTTATAGCTTGGAATATTTCAACTTTGATGTAGTGACCTTCCACCGTTCTCTTCTTTATTCTCGTTACATCACAACTGGTAATTTTCCTTTTGTCATTTCAGTGATGCCCTAATACGACTTGTGAATGATATGAAGCCAAAATATGAGAAAAAAAAAATAAAATAAAACTCACACCAACGCTAAGAGCTTGCCAAACAAGACACGATGCATCCAATAGATGGATGGCGAGCAAGGATGAGTGGGAGGAGGGGAGCATATGCAACCAGAAGTTTGGTGGTCTTCCAGTGTGACGATGCCAAAGCCAAACTGCGATAAGATCAGTGAACAGCACATTTTGTGTGACGGAGTGACAGGCAGAAGCTTCTGAGCTTAACACGTTTGTTTTCCCTTATGGCACCAACAACAATTGAGACAAGCCCCCTTGCAGAACTGAATCAGGCTCAGAAAATCCAGCAAAATAATTCACCGGCAACCGTCATGTATTATTATTCAGGGGCAGCAGCAACCAAGTTCATGCACAAGCCAGTCGGAGGATCCTCTCCATCATATATGATGTTTCCAGAAATATTTTGACCATCACAGATGATCTGCATCCATGCAAAAAAAAAAAATGGTTTACAATTCGATCCATGTCATTTCGCGAGCCTTTTTGCGTCAATCGGCATGCAGAAGCACAAGCCGCCTGGTAGCTTGGGCCTTACCCTCATCCCTTCAAAACGTGACAGGGCCCTGAGGGGTCGCAAGGCCCTCAGTGTCCTGAGTGACTTAATTGGGCCAAGATCGGAGAAGCCCAAGGCATTAGCTATAAGGCTGACTATAGACACCTACACAGATAGGGACAAGAGGGACAGACAAGGGACAGAAGCAAAGGGAGAGAGGACCCACATGGTTAGAGGGGACAGTGCGAGAAAGGTCGGGCCCTACTCAGATGGGAATCGTCAAAACATCAATAGAAACACATCAACTGCAGCGTCTGCGTCGGGACACCTAAGTAACCGTCGTTCAATAAATTGGATCAAGCTCAAGGTTTCCGCGTCGTTTATGGTGTCGTTTGGCAAAGCCGGTCGAGCGACGACCGGCTCGACGGCACACCTGGAAAGAAACTTGTGGTTGGCACAGTGAGGGGGGGGGGGGGGGGGGTAAAAAGAGTCCAACGAAGGGGAAAATAATCAGAGGAGGGATGTTCTCACAGACAATCGACCAATATGACACAATTACATACAGATGAGTACAAAACAACAGCAGAGGACATTTCACTTCAAAGAGGACAAAGAGAAGATTGGGGACAGAAGAATCTGTGAGAGTCCCAGGACTGCAACAAAAGCCTTACCATGGACACTCAAACTAGACCCTCTGTCACGTTTAACTTAAAGTGCATACAGTCGAGGCGCCTGCTGTGAGAGAGAAGACATTAGAGCAGAGAGTTGCATACAATGAACCGTTTCCGTGACAACACAATTCACAACGCTTGACTCCACAAAAACCACACCTGTTCCACAAGGCCTTGGATTGGTTTGGATTTTCAACTCATACTTCCAACCTAGGTCAAGTTGGGACAAATTATTTGGCAAAAAATAAAAAATACAAAACATAGAAAAGGCATAGAAAAAATGAATAATAATAATATGCATAGAATAATAAATGGTCAACATTGTTCATTTATGGAAGTATAACACAAATCTACTTACATCCACAATGAAGAAGTCCAACCAGCACCAGGCGTTAGTGAAGTACTTGACAAAGCCGTAAGCCACCCACTTGAGCAACATCTCCAGAATGAAAATGTAGGTGAAAACACGATCGGCGTACTCCAGAATAATACGGACCGTCTTCCTTTGCTCAATGTAGACGTCCTCAAAGGCCTACAAAGCATTTGAGAAGTTTTACAGACTGTACATCAACGGCGAACTTTTTAGCATAAAATGTATTTCACATTTAATAAAAATAATGCCGACCAAGCACAAGAAACTAGTTCTGTTTTCATGAACATGTGTTTATAGTTGATTTGCAGAGCTGGGCACTTGACCCTTTTTTGTCGGTCAGTCCCCCGCACTCTGGCCGCGATCTGGGTAACCTTACGGCCTCGACCCTCCAGCCTTATTCCGACCCCGTTCTGCCCCTAAAACCTACCCCTGACCACTCTGAATTAAACCCTTTTTTAAAATTTGTCACTCCCCGCCCCCCCACACCAAAAATGGACGTCCTGCCGGGCCGGAAAGCCGGACCGTTCCGCCCTGGGGACAGACTACATTTTACGGAGAAAGAGGAAAGAATACCAACTTTGCACCAATTCCTTCGCACTGCAAGGGAATATTCGACGGCATTTAAGTGTTTTCATTTGGCCGCAGGCCTCATCGCTCCGGAAAGCTGCAACGCTAAGCTGGATTTTTGTCGGATGAAAGGTTGGTGCATTAAAGCGCTTGGCTTTTCCATTAGCAACAATCAGACAGAATAAGAAGCAGCTGCAAAAGAAAAACAGGAGCTGGTCTTGTTCATCTCGTATCAAGGATTATTTGTTCCTTTAATCTGATGAGCGCGATTGACTCTGCCCATCAGGTGCTTTTCATAAGTGAAATTTATTTGAAGGGGCAGTTTGCTGTTGTCAAAAAAAAAAATTCACCAACACCGTGGCTAACGTTGGTTTGTTTACGATGCTAGGCAGAGCTGGGCAGTCCGTCCCAGGGGCGGAAAGGTCTGGCCCTCCAGCCCGGCCGGACGCCCCATTTTTGGGGGAGGGGGTGACAAATTTTAAAAAGGAGTTTGATTAACAAAGGCTGTAGGTAGATTTTACTCCAGCCCACGAATCGTACCCCGTGCGTGTGACGTGTTCGCGAAGCGGCTAAAAGTCACGTCGTAACCTGCGCCTCCCACCTGCTACTAGGGCATACCATGAGAAGAGGAAGGGGGGGGGGCAATTCCACAGACATGTACCGACAATTTTTAAGATTAAAGTCGAAGGGTTGAAACCGGAAGGCTAACCAGATCGCGGCCGGAAGGCAGGGGGACTGGCCGGCAAAAAGGGTCAAGTGCCCAGCATTGGTGCTAACGCTAGCTTACTATTTCTAGCGCTGCCATTTCGTTGAAGCTGGACAGCGTTCTCAGTGACTACTAATTACAACATTCATAATCACATGGCAATATTTCAAAACTGCAAACTCCCCCCTTTGAAGTTTAAGCGTAATAAACAAATCTCATTGCTAGCTTACCAGAGCTCCGCTGCTAAGTAAGATCATGAAGATGATGAGCGTTTCAAACCAGTTGTGTTCCACGATCAGATAACAGGTCTTCCTCAGGAACCACCAGTGCTTCCCCCAGCCGTGAGTGATGGGAACATCACAGCACTTGTATTTTGCCACACATTCTGGATGACAAATCAGTTTGGTGAGCCGTTATCAAAATGGCCAATCAATCTCGGCGATGGTGTTTATACCGCATACCATCTGTCCAGCAGGCCTCCGGGTCAATGTACTCCTCCACAACCTCCACGACTGCCACCTCCTCCACGTCAGGCTTAATGTCTATCGTGCTGCCCTCAGATGAACTGGTGTCATCCAGCTAGGGGGAGAGGCCCAAACACACAAGACGCTTAAGCAGGTGGAGATGATGGTCGTTTTAATAAGGCCAATATGTGTTTGGATGAATCACTTGATTTATGACAACTAAGCTGTAAGTGTTGTCGTAATGGATACTGAGGAGTGATTCATCCTCGCCGTGGCGCTCTACCCTGCCGCTTTTAGCATATAATCAAAAGGAAGCAATTAGATTTATGCTTTAATACTGTTATTGTTATGCATTCATAAATAATATTCAGCCGGAATGAACAGATTTTTGTTGTCGTCTGAGAAAGTACATTTATTTTAATTTTTTTTCCTCACAAAAGAATTCACAGAAATGAATGAACAACTAGCTCACTATTCACTTAAAAGTTTCCACATGTTTGCGCACCTGCAAAGAAAAAAGTTAATTCAATTCACGAGCAAGTGATACTGCACTTTGTAATCGGAATTTGTCAGCAAAAAGGTTGCATTTAAAATGGCTCCTGCGCTCGCTCTCATCTCGCTTTCTCTCCAAACATCCGGATGAGTCGTTGCTTCTCTGATTGGTCGGTGGTAGTTTTGCAGTGTATCGTGTGGCTGGCCGTGACGCAGCGAGAGATATTGGAGGGGAGCTTCAGTGAGCCCAGTGGAACATAAAGCTGGTACAGGTGTGCTCTATTATCTCCTTGAAACTAAATCAGGCCAAGAGAAACACACACTTGTCTGCTTCTTCGGAGTTAAACACCATCAAACTTAATAAGGAGATATGTTACAGTCAACTGTAACTCTGTTATTAAAGACACTGTTCATCATACACATGGAGCAGTTGGGCAGGGATTTGCTAACAAAAAAACTTCTAGTCAATGTTTGTGAGTACAATGGTAAAGAAATTTAGGCTTAAAAAAAATAAATGGGCAAGGCAGGTTATTTGGGTTTCAGTTATTTCGTCAAAAAAAAAAAAATCAACATCAAATGTGAATAAAAAAAAATTGCTAAATAACATTTGGTTAATTGGCCACTGAAATAAAACGCAATAATAAATTGCACGGATACTGCTAAAAGAAAAAAATATATATATTGCAGATGTTTTCTAGGATATATATCAAGAATGAGAGTCCATTCCTTAATTTTACATTCCCATTTGTACAGTCATCTGGATTTTGATTTTCAATTGGTCCACCACCGTTACTAAAGTTGGTAAATCCAAATTTCAACTTTCCTATGCATTGAGCCTTCCATCTTGAGATACATTTAAATTAATTTTGTTTATGCAGTGGAACCAAACAAAAATCCATGTATACTTGACGGCCATTAAAATTCATTACAGATTTAGAAAAAAAAAGAAAGAAAAAGTGAATGCTAGCATTGGCATCCTAAAATACTAAAAATAATGAAATAGAAAAAAAATATACTCAATCTCACTATGTGCTGTCAATTGCGACAGCGGTGAGTCCTACTTACATCCTTGCTGTTCTCCACATCCGATTCACTGCTGAAATCTTCTGTGTTAAGGTTTTCAAAGTCCGACTCCCCAACGGCAATCGGAACACACACAGTCAGGTTGGGGTTGTGGATGAAGGACATGTAGTCTTCATCAATCATGTACTTTCCAACGCTACTCCCGATGCCGCTGGTGGTCCCGTTGCCATTTTTAGCATAGTCCAGTTCACGGTTGATGTCCACCGAGTGGTTGGCAATGCAGTTGAGCTTTTTCTCGTACATTTCATCCAGAGGTTTTTGTTCATCCTCGACAGGCTGCAAAGTCAGAGTGACAAAAAAAAGTTTCATATAACATCCTGTCAATTCTATATGCCTCAAATTATCGTTTTTTTTTTTTGTTTTTTTTTGGTAATTAGTTTTGTACCTTTTCCTGCACCAACAAGATACGAATATGTTCCAAAATTGGAAAAGTCAAGTGACATGGGTACGAAACCTTTAAAGCAGGCGTGGGCAAACTACGGCCCGGGGGGCCACATGCTGTCCGTTACAACGTTTTGATCCGGCCCGCCAAACTTGAAAAAAATTAAATGAATAAACCAAGTTATGTTTTATTTTCTAAATATTGCTGTCTTTCAAAGACATATATATTGTTGTAATGCTTTTGTTCACTTTCATTCAAAATTAAATGTATTTTTTTTCTCCGATGAGGTGAGGTGACCAAAACATTCCATCCATCCGCTCCCAGTCCGGCCCCTTTGTCAAATTTCAGAACCCATTGTGGCCCGCCAATCAAAAAGTTTGCCCACCCCTGCTTTAAAGGGTCCTATTAAAGTAATTGTACTTTTTAATTTTTTATATACAAATAGTTGTGATCGAGTAAATCTTTTTGTGAGGTGTCAAGTAACAAAAACGTGAGCAAGCCATTACAAATTTGACTGGATTGTGTCTGACAGTGCAGATAATTGACATAGTATTTGCCCCCCCACACCAAATGTTTCAGTCCATGACTTTGGCATCTCAGATCGGTGAGCATTCAGCACTATTAAGAAACGGACGGGCTACAGTATCTGTCAAAGCCAAGGTAAGCAGAGCTGCATTGGGTATTGTTGGATGCGTAGAATAGCGTTTGCTTCTGACTTGATATTTACGTGAAGTTGTCGTGGTGGTGAAAATTGGGGGGGGGGGGGGGGTTGTCTCTGGCAATGTGTCAGTTGCATGCACCACATACACAGATCCACATGACAAATTGGGTATCTGCTGGGTATAGCTTGCACTTGCTTTTTTTTTTTTTTTTTTTAGACCTTGAGCTCATCAAGTTGTCGCCCACTCGGTCTACACTCCACACTCTGCATTGCTCCTGCAGTAGCAGTAAAAAAAAAAAAACAGTGGGAGTAAAGTATGCTCTAAGTTGGATTCTTGAGCTATTTTAAGAAAATCGTGTCCCAGGCATGTTATTAAGACACCTGGTAACAATCAAATGTGTTTTGTTTTCTGAAAACATTTTAGTGCGCTACAACTTTGCATACCTTCTTGAGCACCGTGGCAACAAAGAGACGCACGTGAGCCTTGATCCAGGCGATTCCTATCTTAATGCGAGCAACAGCGAGCTGGAGATTGTTGGGCTCGCCATCGTCATCTGTGGCGGCGAGGTTGTCCGCACTGAACGAGCTCAGCAACAAAGCCAGGAACAAGTTCAAAACCTGCGGCGGATTGAAACTCAAATAGGTTTCTTTCTTTGAAAAGCTTTGACACAATGGCACCGATTTTTTTTTCCGACTTACCACCAAGTTCCCAATGACCATGACCATCATGAAGACTGTGAGGCACATTGTCTGCCCTGCCACCTCCATGCAATCCCACATGGTCTCAATCCACTCCCCACACAACACTCTGAATACAATCAGGAAGGAGTGGAAGAAGTCATGCATGTGCCAGCGAGGCAGCTTACAGTCATCTGCGATCTTGCACACACAGTCCTTGTAGCTTTTGCCAAACAGTTGCATGCCCACCACAGCGAAGATGAAGACAATGATGGCCAGCACCAGGGTCAGATTACCCAGCGCCCCCACCGAATTACCAATGATCTTGATCAACATGTTGAGTGTGGGCCATGATTTGGCAAGTTTGAACACTCTCAACTAGGAGAGACACGGGAAAAGAAAATTACTCCAATATTTGAACGATGACGCATGCCCGTATTTCTCATGAATCATGTCGCTGGAGAATGTTCAGGAGAAGCTTACCAATCGGAAGGACCTGAGCACTGACAGTCCCTCGACACCCTGGAGTCCCAGCTCCACTAAACTCAGTGTCACTATGAAACCATCAAAACAATTCCATCCTTCCTGAAAGTAGTAGTAGGGATCCATGGCTACCAGTTTGGCAAACATCTCCCCAGCAAAGATTCCTGTGAAAACCTGCAGAGCCACAGAGAAAATCAGATTGGTTTGATTGGGAAAAAAAGACAACAACGAGGATGGATATAATTTTAAGCATCGGTCACGTTATCCCAGCTGTACAAGGTGTGTCAGAAAAGTTCCAGGATTTTGCATCAGAAAATTTAGCAAATAAAATATAACAAACCCAAAGTATAAAATGAGAGTTTTCTCCTTCAGTGGGGGTCAGACAATTAGCCAGCAAGTCTAGCAAAAAGATCCCGAGGCGCCTGCTCACAATGCCTTGAGCATCCGACAGTTCCTCGCCATGCTGGAGCAACCCAACCTGGATCCGTGTGATTTATTTTTTTTTACTCTTTCCCAATCTTATGGGGTCATCCTGGAGACCTGTTTCGAAGGTACGGATGAAATTAAGACGGCCGCGACAAGACAAGGGAGCTGCCGAGCATCAAGGAAGAGGCCTTCTAGGAGCGCACGAAAGCAAGGCAGAGAAGGCTGGCAAAGTGTGTCAGTTGAAACGGATTATTTCAAAATTTGTAGATTGAGATTTGGATTTGAAATACCTGAATAGGTTTCATGACGACATTCCTGGGATTTTTTTTCTGAAACACCTTGTCATGTCTCAATACATTTTGTCCCAATCCCATTTCCACCAAGCAGTATAATATATTTCAAAATACTTTTTTCTTTTTTAAATGTGATTTTGTATGATATGGTACTACTAGATTCCAGTTGACAAGGAAATTAGTTGATGGCACATTGTTGAAAAACTAAGTGCCAATTATAACAGTTTGGGATTTGCCAAGACTACGTCCGAAAGCGATGTCACACTGTTGTCACCGAACTCACACCGGGCAGAATTAATCCTCCGGACCTTTATCACATCTTTCATCAAAGACAGAATCATGTGGTGAAGCGAACACCCAATGAGTCATACTGCACCATCCTCTACCAAGCTGACCTAATTTCCTGTACTGACACTGAGTCAGGGCGATTGCCAAAAGAAGTCTGTTTCACCTTGCTATCTGACAGACAGACTGTCGTGGTCATTTGCTACAGATTCAGGCACACCCCCCCCCCTCTCTCATTATTTCAAGGCTTTAGACTGAGTGCTGGGTATTAGTATATAACAAAGACATTTGAGCAGAAGTTGAGGTAAGCAAGACACAACGGAAATTGGAGCCTGACATGAGTGGGGGTGATGAGTTGGAGAGCATGCGGGCTGTCTACATTAAAACTCAACTAAATCTTTAATGAGGCCCATCAAAGGCCTATATACAGTATGTATGTGTAGTCTTAAGTGCACATACCAAATTGACGCATGCGCGGAAGGAGCTAACTGACAATATTTCTCGAAGGAACACGAAACGCGTTTGCTCTCACCAGATTGCCTACATACAAGACTCCCTCAAATTGTTCGGTCATTGGATAATGCTCCATGGCCATGAAAAGGGTGTTGAGGACAATGCAGATGGTGATGGCCAAGTCAACGAACGGGTCCATGACAATCAAGTAGACGATGTGCTTGATCTTCAGCCAATGGGGATGGCACTCCCAGATTAGAAACGTGTTGGCAAATTTGTACCAACAGGGGGGGCACTTCCTCTGAGATTCCTCCAATTCTGCGAAATTCCAAAAATAGAAGAAAAGCGCAAAAATCAGAAGTTGTATAAATTGAAAATGTGTGGAGGATTTTTTTTTTGTCTTAGTGTGGCTAATTTTGATTTTATGAGGCCACACTAGACCATTAATATAACACAATGAAGGCGTGCGATTATTATATAACATTGTATCGATACCCTCTAACAGAGTGTTGGTGACTACGCTCATCTGACTGTTGGCGCGGTCTTTTCCTTTGAAGGAGGAGTTGAGCTGATCCACAGATACCATGAGAGAGCCAGAGTGCTTCTTCTTAATTTCCACGTCTGTGGTCTGTAAAAAAAGACAAAAAATGAGTACTTCTGAATAAACACACTTCAACCGATAAGGATGCCCTTAATTAAGTGCGTTCTCTATGACGGCTCCACAAAAGCTATGTCGACCCTCTGATTAAAAGTATAGAAATTCAATGTGTGTATCACCTTACATGATTGTAGGCAAGAGTACATAACATGTCAAAGTTTAGCATTTCCTTTCAGTTATCGATTTTGACATTAGCCTCGGCCTGCGCGTCCAAATGAAAGGTCCAAATTTGTAAGTAATTTGAACAAGCTAGCGCCTCATGTTTCACACTCCAAAGCAACGAGAGGGCAGCACATTGCCAGGAAATGCCCATCTCAGTCAGAAAAGAACAAAAGAAACATGACATTTTCCGCACTGGAAAGCATTGCGTCATGACTACAAGAGATTTTTGACTTTGTAGGGTAGCGGCTAGCTTAGCCACTGATGCTGATACATGATGATACGTACTTATCCATCAACATCACCATAACAAGCACGAGTCTCAGGCGTAAATCAATCAACGTTGGAGACAACGAGAGAGTCAAGCTAGCTTGTTCAAGTAACTACAAATGATATCTTTTAGCACTGAAAACCTCCACGTATACAATCGCAATTTAAAGCCCGAGTCTATCATTTACTACGCATGACATAATGACAGTCTACATGCAACGGCATGCAGGTCATGTCAAGAGAGGAATTCAAGACATTATTTGCTGCTGTACCATGCTTCATCTGGAGAGATAAAAAAAAAAATACAAAATAAAAAAACAGGTTGGTAGACAACACAACCGAGCTCTTATCATGCTAGCTAGAATGAGCAGGGATATTCTTAGAGAGGGGAATAATCTGAATTCATCTTGCACAATCCAGCAGTGGATAACTGAGGAAAATGTAATGAGACTGCCTAAGGAACAAGAGGAGAACAGGAAGGGAACAAAGGTTAAAAAAAAAAAAAAAGAGATCAAACGATGGATTGAACTGCCATGACCCCAAACTAGGAAAGACGCTACAATTGAGGATCAAGTCAGCTTCTGAAAAAATTCTCCCTGCATTTGCAACAACTGCGCCGTCAGATAAGCATTGGACAAGATTCCCATGAACAATTGAGGAACAACAATCACTTCCTAGCTGACGTTATGTTTTTCTTCTTTAGATGCAAAGTAGTTAAGAATGAATCAGCAGAGGCCCAGAAACGCACTCCATTGTTTCTACTTTAGTACGTCAACAACAATAACCAATTGCAAACAATATAAGACCAATAAATCCATGATGCCCTTCACTCAACATAAATGTTGAAGTTGATTAGGAAACGATTGGCGACTCATACTGGATATTGCCCACAGATACAAGGAGTCACCAATGTACAACCGATTCAACCTCACCTTCTGACAGATTTTACAGCTCGGTCATCTTCATCTTGCTCATCAGACTCATGCTTTAAATTCATATTTCTGCTATGTGAACCACAACACTAGCAAAAGCTGCCATGGCTCACAACATCAAGAATCGGATTCTATAATAACAAAATAGTTTTTTTTCCCATTTACCAGGTTCACCATCCTGGATGATATGGAACAACCGAATGTTAATGTTAGGAAACAGTGATCGACTGTTCTGACTATGTTCAGCACAATTTATAAGATATGGTACAATCCAGCGAGCAACTGTCTAATTGGTGGAATCCCACATCAGTGGCAATATGTACTAATCAGTCACTAGGGAGAATGTTCTAGCTGGTTCATGTCTTGTCGATTGGTGAACACCCATAAAAATTGTATTCAATGACGTTAAGTGGCCTAATGAGATTAAGGGTAGAGGTAGAGAGCTGTATATAAATAGACTGTCCATAGATTCACGGGTTGCAAGTGGAAGAAAAGGAAACCACAGAATTTAGGAGAGTGAGGAGCAATCGCCAAAGGGGAAAGGAGCTTGTGAAGGAGAAGCTGCGGAGACCAAGGCCGCCACCATCATGCCTAAACTGTATTGGTGTCCCACGGACGTCCTTACACTGTCATCAGTGGCTGCCTTATCTATTTTCACCTCAGGCAGAAGCCGTCTGCCAGGCCCCGGGCCGATGAGAGACACCACGCCATTGCAGTCCACCGTGCTGTTCCTCTTCCCTCCCGAATGAGGCGCCAGCGGGTGGATGCGCGACGAGCCTTGGCTGTAGCCGCTGTAGCTGTTCCGGCGGAATGGGATGAACAAGGAACCCCGGCGGTCCTCGCTCTCCTCCACTGTGCTGTGCTCATCGTCGGCAAACTCGTTTTCAGAGCCCATGTCCTTGGAGCGGCCTTTGAAGCTGAAGATGCTGCTGCGGCTGTTGTGGCGTGACATGAAGGGCGAGCCCGGGATGCTCAGTAGTGACTGGAGAGGGACAGACAGACAAGCGAGAGCCTTTAAATGGTCATGTTTGCAAAAAGGAAAGGTTGTGGAGGGCGAGTGAAGTATAACGTGTGTATAATGTGGCAATGATTCGTTCATTCACTACAGCTGAGCCATCCATTGATTATATGGGCTGTTATGTAACATGCATGAATTGGAGGGCCATAGTTTTATATCTGCAAAATGTTCCATTGAGAATTTGAAGTTTGTCTGACTTACAGTTCATTTCATTGATCTAATTAGAAAAGAAGAACTAAATAAAACAAGACAAAACACTCGTACTTTACCTGGTTCATGATCGATGTCTTCCTGCCCAGACGGCTTCCCGGAAAACGAAGCGTACTTCTCTTGCTGCCGTCGTCAGACTCCGACTTGACAACCTTCTCGCTGTCACCCTTCTCTTTCTCCTGCTCTTTCTGGCGCCATTTCTTCTTTCGATTGCGACGCTCCTTGGCACTCTTGGAGCTCAGCTTCGAGACCTCCGAGGAGCTGCGGGACAGATGACCGCCGCCCTCATCCTCCAATGCCACCTCCGATACAGTGCCGGCCGATGTCACCATGGCCGCAGCCTAAATGGAATAAAAGCCGATAATCCGCATAAACCACGCGTCACGGCAGATGTGTACGAGACATTCCGTACCGACCTGCGTTTCTTCCTGCTGCTTTTTGAGCTGCTCCAGCATGGCTTTGAATTCAGCTTCCTTTTGCTCAGCCTCTTCAATGGTGGCCTGGTTCTGCTCCTCGTAGGCCATGGCCACCACAGCCAAGATGAGATTGACAAGATAGAAGGAGCCCACAAAGATGACCAGCACGAAGAAGATCATGTAGGTCTTGCCTGCCGCTCGCAGAGTCTGACATAAAACACAGACGGCGCCATGAGAGGATTTAAAAGAACAAAAGTAGAAGAAACACATGAGGATTGCGGGAATTTTGACAGCACTGTGGGAACCCCGGTTTGGTCTCCAGCCAATCACAGGGCACACATGGAGACAGCCAACCCGTCACAATCGCATCTAGACAAATCGCTGAGTGGGAAGAGAGAACCCTGCTTTATTACCAGCATGTAGAGATTTTCCCAGAAGTCTTGGGTCATTAGACGAAAGAGGGTGAGGAAGGCCCAGCCAAAGCTGTCAAAGCTGGTGTAACCATAGTTGGGGTTCCTTCCGGCTTTCATACACGTAAACCCCTCAGGACATCGTCTGAAAAAGAGGAGAACAGCATTAGCTCAATTCATTTTATTAATACTGTATTTTCGTGACCATAAGTCGCACTTTAAAGTCCCAAATCTTCCCCGAAACAGACGAGGCGCGAGCTAGCATGCGCGAGCTGATCATTTGAATCAAGTCCGTTGGAGGAGGGAAACATCTAAAACATGCAGGAGAGCGGCCCTCGCGGACCGGAGTTTGAAACCCGTGCGAGACTGGATCAAATGAAGCTCTGCTAATAAACGAGTTATTGTGCCTGACAGTGTGATGCAGGGCACTTTCACACCACTGTCAAGCACGATAACAATAAAAAATTTAAAAATACATTTACATTTCTAGGGGAAAATGTTCTTTCGAAACAGCAGATTTTTTTTTTAATTTCCGATATAGCCTTGTATTGTATCTGAATAGATTTCGCCGGATTATAAAACGGAGCAACTCTTTGAAAAAAAACAATAAATAAATACAAATAAATAATAATAATAATAATAAAAAAAAGATATACAGTCCACACCAGACTATAAGCCGCAGATTTCTATGTTGAAAAAAATGTGTTGTTTACTACATATATAGAATGATTTTGCCCTGCGAATGCACATAAAGGTAAATAAACAGTGCCTTTTAACCCGGCACCAACTTTGCTAATTAAAACATAACAGAAAAAGAGATTAAAAAAATCTAGATTTATTTAGCATATTTTCTGAACTATAGAGCGCCCCTACTGGTGAAAGAAAAATCCACAGAAAAGCCGCACCTTTGTATTTAGCTGCATGGTTCAAAATCTAAGAAAAAAAGTAGCGGCTTATCGTCCAGAAAATCCGGTAGTCAGTCTATGTAGACATGCTGAGTGAAATACCAACTTACCCCGAGTCCGAACTATTTCCACATAACAGCGCATCACCCTGACCTGGGTAAAAGTAGAAGTTTGCTGTGGGATGATAAATACAAAAAAAAAGCCGTCATCAACTACAAGTCAAGTACGTCCTTGTGCTGTGTGAAATGGAACAATAATATTAAGCGAGGGTCATCGTGACTCACTGTCATTCATGATGTATTCGTCCCAGTCAAAGCCCTTGGAGCCGTTGGACAGGTACATGTTCGTCGTATTGATGGGCCAAAAGACACATTTTTGCCGCAGGTTCCCCATGAAGAGCTGCAGTCCGATAAGAGCAAAGACGCTGAGGCAGAAGACGGTCAGGATCATCACGTCGGAGAGCTTCTTCACAGACTGGATCAGGGCGCCCACGATGGTCTTGAGGCCTGGCAACACACAAAATAAGAACACACATACACGCATGTGCACAAGTACAGAGACATAAAAACGAGTGAACTCACGCATACGTACACAGATAGACGGAAAGAAAATAAAAGGCTTATATCACTTTTACCGTTCGATCATCGTATCACTTGCGTCAATGAGCTAACGAATGGAAACTCGCAAGCACATCGGAAACTGTTTTTGTTCGGTGAATCTAATTCAAGTCGGTTCAGCATCTCTGACGTTGGGTCATGTTTAGCTGACTGCTTGTTAGATTTTGGTTTCCACCAAAAATTTTCTGATCAGCCCTGCTCCTTGTGTCAACCAATCAGCTCCCTCCAGCCACTTGCGTCTTGTCCAGATGTGCTTCGTTTTGTATTTAGTTCCCTGGTTTCTGTCAGTCTGAGTTGGGATATTGTGGTCGTCTTATGTCATGTAGTCTCCGCCAAACCACGTTTCCCTGTAGAGGTGGGTGTTTTAATTCATTTGGTTTCTTGGTTACTTTGAATCTTGTCTTGGTCAGTGTCCTTGATTCATGTTGCCCATCCCATACACGTTATTCTAGATTCTGATTTTTCTCATCTCATTTATTTAACTTTCTCTCTGAAACGGACTCTGACTCAGATTTCGATTTCTTTCCCAGTAGTTTTTCTCAGCCAGGGCAGATTTTGTCGAGTTTTTCGAATCCCTGTTTGTCCGCGCCTAAGTCTTTTCCCACTAACCTTTCCTTGGACTATCCCAGACCTGCATCAAAGCCACACGATTGTTCACCTGTTTCGACACATCAATCCACTTGTCCTGTCCTCATTCCACACCTCCGACCAAGTCACATCCTTCGGAACCCATCCTGAGTCAACTCGTTTCGTGCCAATTTAAACAACCTGTTTCATGTAGTTCACCATCCCCGGTTCCTGCCCACGCTGCTCTTCTTGACTCTTGTGCTCCCCAACCGCAACACTGGCATCATGAAGAGACCGATGCAAACTCTGCTCCTGTATTACAGCCGCTCACGAACCTGCTCCTCTGCTAGCGTACCTTGCGGTCCCTGCTCCTGTGCCGCACCAAGTCAAGGTTCCTGTTACAGCACTGCAAGCCATTATTCGTGTTTCGGCACTGCACCAAGTTAAGGTACCCGTTCATGTTCCAGCGCCAAGCCAAGCCATGGTTCCTGCTCCTGTTCAGGTACCGCAACTAGTCAAAGTTCCGTTTCTTGTTAAATCGCCACTCCTGTTCATGTTCGGGCGCTTCACAAAAGTGCTGTTTCTGTTCCTGCACTTTACCAAGTCACAGTTCCTTTTCCAGTGCCGTCCCATCAAGATTCCTGCTCCAGTACTAGAGTAAGTCCTGTCACAATCTGTGTTTTTCTTGTCTTTGATTTCATTTAGATTTTGTTTTGTTTCATGCTATGTCATGCGTTCTTGTGTAGTCATGTCTTGCTCAGTTTTTTCACCTGTTCTTGTCAGTCTTGTTTCTTGTGACAGACAATTGTGTCTTGCGCAGATGTGCCTCCGAGGCTCATCAATTGATTTAGATTTAGTTCACTGCCTTCTGTCAGCCTGTGTCGGGTCATTTTTGTCATCTTATGTCAGGTGAGCTGACACTTTGGCGCACGTGTGCTCGGCGTAAAAACGGCCAAATCTTCATTTCCATGCCGGTGCAATGGACAAGTTCAGCGTGATTTTGGTTAAACGTGCTGTGCCTCACCTTTCATGTTTTTTTGGCCACTTTTTTAATTCACTTGTGGTATTTTGAGTCTTCAATATGACTTATCTTCCTTTTGGAAGATAAATACTATTTTTTTTTTTTAGATGCTCTCCTGCATTTGGGTCCAATCTTGCTTCCACATTACCGCCAAACGTTTACATCCATGACAGTAGTCAAGAGTAACGCACCAGATTTTAAATCATGTAACAAAAACAACATTAAGAATGTATCAGTTTGTTGTATAGTCACTAAATAACATGCCGCTACAGAGGGATGAAGCAGGGCTGCAACAACAGAAACTTTAAGGAGGAACGCTCAGAATCCTGCGTAGCATCCAAAGTGGAAATCTTTGATTTCTAACCATAAATAATGTAAAGAGAACAATAAAAGTGTAGCTTGTGGGTGTGTTGGCTTGAGGGCTTCATATTTGAATGCAGTTGACTGCATGCAGTCCTGCTTCTCAACATCGCCAGTTTTTTTAAAGGATTTTGCTCTTAGCCTCTGTTACTTCTGAGGTTTGCGCAACAGGCTTAGAATAATTTGGGATTTTTCATTTTAAGATGTCAATTTGGCATTTGGTTTTTAAATTCTGCTATTTTAATTAGTTTTTACAGCAGTTAGGTTAGTTTTTTGATAAAAATGTTTTTTATTTCCGTTTTTTTCAATTGTTTTAGTATTTTTCTTTCATATATAGAGTACTTTTAGACTGGAGATAAAGTGAAGTAAAAATAATTCTCAAATGACTGTTTGACTGCTTCTTTTGCTTGGAGTTACAGCAATACTGAAATAAAAAAAAAAGTTTCTTTAATTGGCATTCGTTTTTCATTTTCATTTTATTTCATTAATGATTTTTTTTTCAATTTTAGTATGTTATTTTGTTCGCTATTGTTAACTATACTAACCTTGGTGCAAACTAGCAAACAATTTGGAACATGCGCACACATGTTATATTTTTCGCTAGATAAACCGGAATACCAAATAACTACAACTATATGGGATGTTTCCGTGAAGAGAAAATATATTTTCCTCCATATGTACCTTATACATGGTATATTTCTGTTACATTCACACATGTAGCCGTAGACGTCAATATAGAAATAATTTTGCATCTGGAAAATGAATTCAGTTTTTGTCGTCTTAAAATAAGGGTGGGTGGGGAGAATTCATTTGAAGCGCTTGACGGGCCGACGGCAGTCAACGCGGCAGTCCATCAAGTTCGGAAACATCCCTCATGAGTTGCAAGTTTACAAAAATAAGCTCCATTCACATTCACAGCGAGGGGGGGCACAAAGCAGGAGGTGAAGACGAGAAAGAGAGGAAAGGCGAGGAGGAGCAATGAAAGGTGCCATGCAGGTCATTTAAACGCCAAGGCTGAAGATGCTCGCTGTGTGTCATCTGTCTGTAAACTGGAAGTCGGACTGTGCCTTCCGCTAACTGTTCCCACTCATGCAGAGGCTGAAGGCTGTTTCGCTGTATGCACTGGTGATATACAGTGGATATAAAAAGCCTACACGCACTTGTTCAAATGCCAGCTTTTGTGTTATTTCAAAACATTTCCCACCATGAATGTGACCTCTAACCTTTGCAACTCAATTGAAAAATGAAAATCTTTTCAAGAGCAGCAAATCTTAGAACTGTGAATGTCTCTGCTTAGAATTGACCAATCAAATTCTAACCCATCTTAAATGAGGGTCACCACACATCTGCCATGGTTTTAAGTTCCTCTGAATAAAATTCGCCAAAATAAAATTTGGATGTTTTAGTCTGCTTTTTTCTGACATTTCTGTAGTCATTCTTACAGCACAAGCAGTAGTCCGCAAACAGAAATATGCGATATAAATATATAATTAGACAGTTAATAGTGGAGGAAATATGTTACATTTTCAAGAACTGGCCGATGTTTACAAATTGATGAAAAGAAAACTGGTCATTAAGGCTGCCAAGAGGCTGAGAGCAATTTGAAAGGAACTGCAGGAATTTATGACCAGTATTGGCTGTTTTGTTTGTGTGACAACAATCTCCTGTCGTCATCATACGTCTGGAACAGTGGCAAGACGGACACATTGAAATCTCCCAAAAGTAAGTGGGAAAATGTGTTCTGGTCTGAAGAGAGGAATTTGAAGGCATAATTCTAAAAGGTATGTTTAGCGTAAACACAAGAGTGCTCATCTCCAAGACCGACTAGAACAGCTGGACTTTATTTGAGGTTAATACGAGACACTTTAAACGGTGGCAGGTGTGTGCCGACTCCTATTTAACATGTGTTTTAATGTGATTGGCCACATCTCCCAGTTATAAGAGGGTGTGCACACTTATGCAACTATTTTAATTTGACATTCAAAACTATATATATATATATATATATATGTTTATTCACCAAAGTCTTACAGTGTACAGATCACATTATAGGTGGAAAAAAGTTTCAAAGTGATTCATCCTGGCATTAGAGCAAGGGTGTGTAGACTTTATATATGTTCTGTATACGTTTGCGTGTGTGCCTCATGCTGAATTAATCTCATCTGTCATGACATTTCTAAAAGAGTTTGCAAAAAAAGCTACATCTGGTGTCTTGGAAATAGCTAATTAATTCCTCTTGAAGCCAAACCTGTAAAAAAAAAAAAAAAAAAAAAAAGCATGTATCTCCAAGCATCATGCAGCACTGATCTGCAGTCACATTAGGCTTGGCAGTCTCAAGGAATGTCACAGTCTTTGGACAGAAGAAAAAAAAAAAGGAATAGTGTAGATTTCAACTTCTCAGAAGGAATACAGACAACGCAGACGGTTAGAGGAAAGGACGTTCCCACGACACAACTTTTCGAGTCATCTTTTTATGCTTTGTTCAGCAACCCCCCCCCCCCAAAAAAAAATAAACAGGGCACATTTGAGAAAACTGGCTCAAGAGAAATTGATATAGGTGTTCAAATGTTCCGACTGCCAGTAGACTGCGAAGCCTATCAAAAATGTATTACTACCATTTTTGATTAGTAAAAAAAAAAAAAAGCAATCAAGAAGTTGTTACATTCGCCTCTCATAAATAAAGGAATGAGAAAATGAGGATGGCTAGTAGCTAAGCTCAGCCTTAGTGTTTAAATGGGAGTCTCACCTGGGATGACAGAAATAGTTTTCAATGCTCGGAGAACCCTGAACGTTCTGAGGGCCGACACATTCCCAAGGTCCACAAACTCTGTTATATATCTGTAACGAGGTAGGACGACACAAAGAGCAGAACTCCATGACACACGACACACAACACACAAGAACGACACGCACGCATGGACGTGCAGGAGCACGACAGCATCACCACCATCGAGGACCAGGAGGGGACACCACAGTGTGAAAGAAAGAAGGAGAAAAAAAAAAAAGAAAGAGAGAGAAAGAAAGAAATAGAGAGGCCCGGTCCAACTCGTGGGAGGAGGAAGACGAATGAGGAAGAGGAACGGATTGGCACCCAAACAAAACCACAGCTAACATCAACCCGCCGACTCGCCCTCCCGCCCACACAAAACACCTGGTCTCTCTTACCTGGGATAACCGATATTGTTTTCAAAGCCCTCAGAACCCTGAACGTACGCAGAGCTGACACATTGCCTAGGTTTACAAACTCTGTTATATACCTGCAAGGTGGATCAGACACAGGCACTCAGCAGTCGTCCCAAAGACTGGAACCACAGAGTATGTTCTCACATCACATCATAAGCATTATCCGTTCGCTCGCATGGACAGAAATCCCGAAAAGAAAAATTTACAAAGTGAAATATTGCCTCGAGCCAAAGGGCGCCTTAACTTAAGGGTGAGGGAAATCGGCTGAAAGTGAAAAAAATTGGAACCCGAGTAGAACCCAGTCAGAAGCAATATTGTTGATTTCTACTTTACGAATATCATTATTTGATGTTGTTTAAAATTGAAGTTGTATATTTATATAGTAAGCATAAAAGTCAATCTGTTCTAGCTTATCAATTTTCAGATTTCTTTTTAGGAAATTTCTTCTTTTTTTTTACATAGTTATGAAAATGAAATGCATCCATAAAAAAACCCTATAAAAATACAGAATTATTATTATTTTTTTTTATTAAAAGATGCAAAAGCATTGAATCAAACCGAATCATTACACGAGAAATGTATCAAATTTTATAACTTAGAAGGAAATGTCACATTTACGGTACTGACAAGTTCATTCAAATGTATGTAAAAATTGCATCGTACTCTCACAAAGTGAACCGTAACAAATCGACTCGAATCGTGATCCGAGAGTGAGTCAAACCGAATCTTTAGTCCGCTTTTGGGCAACATTTTGCGTAGATAAATTAATATATAAGTATATTTATGCGCAAAATGGATTTGACATTTTTTGGCCGACATCATTTTTGGGGACAAAAACCCATTTGAGGTCAATCAGAATTTGTTGCTTAATCGATAAACGAATAGCAAATATGGATTTTAGGTCTGAGCCCTAATATATATGTATAAACATTTAACTTTAATGACAAATGAGGAGTGTGTCGTACAACACGTCGGAAGTATTTTGGACGTTAATTGTCACAAAGGTACAAAAAATGTTTTGCGACAATTTAACCATTGACCTAACGTAAAATGCTAATTTGATAAAACACGGCTTTGATAACAAGAGGCAAGGTGAGAACAGCAGTTGGGCACCTGCTCGCTCCACACACAGCTACATAAGGATGCTAAAATATAAGAAAGCAAAGAAATGATCAAGTATTTCACGTGAGAATACTTACGCCATTGAAATGACCATGAAATCAAGCCAGTTCCATGGATCTCGGAGAAAAGTGAATCCATCGATCGCGAAACCTCTGGCCACAATTTTTGTGAGTGACTCAAATGTATAGATACCAGTGAAGGTGTACCTGGAAAGAAAGACAAAAAAAAAATGAGTAAGAGTTACGCGAAAGAGACACGATTTCTATATTTTGGGAACATAAAAATGAGAAGTGAGGTACTTACTCCACTTGTTTGGACCACTCTGGGGGGTCGCTAAATGTCATGAATATACAGTTGGTCAAAATGGTGCACATGATGATCATGCTGAATAACGTGAGAGGACGTTAAGGCTCAATACGACATTAAAAAAAAAAAAAAAAAACTTGAAGCTGAAAGGATATGAATGTATCAAAATCTTAATTGCTATTCGCCTGAAAATATTAAAAGGGCTGATGATGTACAGGGAGGGCGTGGCACTAAAGCGGAAGATTGTTTTCCCCCGGTTTAGCACTATGAATGTCTGCAGAAAGAAGGAGAGAGGAGAAAAAAAGAGAGATGATAATTTTAGCGAACATATGGCATAGATTACAATATTTAGGTGCAACTTTTTTTTTTTTTAAACAAGAGTGACTCGTGAGATTATGTCTGAGTCACGGGCCTCTGCTGCATTGTGTTCCCCCTCCAAGCCCAAAAATTGCTTCTCACCATACTCACGACATATCCCACCTAGTGTATCGTTAAATTATGAACGTGATTTCTCCTGAACGAAACAACCGAGTTACTGCTTTACACGTTGAATTCGACCAAGTGTCTGCTGCGAGAAAACAGCGTGATGTAATGCCCCCCCCCTTTACAAACACGGCACAGAGGTGCCGCTTGCTTGCATCAGTCCTGCAGTGCTTTCACCATGACAGAGGCAACAAACAGATGCATGTGAAGCTCCACTCTGCGCTTGCCAAATGAGGCTCTTCAGCCCAGGTTTAAAGCTTTTACTGGAAGAGAACTGCAAATGCTGTCATTGATCAGTGGCGGATCTGCTGACTCCATGCTCTCAGCAACCACTCCCCACCCATAAACGGCAGTGGGCCAAGTGGAGCTGGGCACTGGCGTGCGAGTGTGCATGTGACTGCGTGTGCATGTTTTCGGGGGGGGAGTTGTGACGTGACAGGGGGGAAAAAAAAAAAAAAGCAACATTTTATAAATTGCACATTTATAAGAACAAATGCGGTGGCGATTTGAGATGCAAGTTGAAGCGTATAACACAAAACTCTTATCGCAAATCAGTTTGTGCCCCCTCTGACCCAAAAAAAAGTTGTTAATGTGTCATAAAATGCGTAATAGCACTTCTTAACTCATTTACTACCATTGACGGATAAAGCCGTCAAAATGTATTGATTTATTTTTTTATTTTATTTTTTTTATTTTTTACTCGGCTGGTAGTGAATGAGTTAATATTGGATTTTATAAAAAAAAAAAAAATCTCTTTGAGCTCATCAGTACGGCACTAATATTCTGTGCAGAAGATAAAGCGTTTGACTGACTTCTCAGTCTGCGTGTTTTGGCTGTTCGCAAATCACATTCACGTAATTCCTTCATCTGTCCGTCCACCCGCACATTTTCCCAGCTCTCATATTGTGGAAACAATATTATCTGCAACATTTATGACATCACAGAGCTAAGTGCAAAGAGCCTCTCGTGACGTCACAATTTGACATCGATTTTTTTCTTCAACCAATTTGATTTGGCAGAGCACAGATCTAAACTTTCATCCTCTGATAAACTATGCGAAGGTAATAAAAAAAAAATGTTGGTAACATGCAGCCAAAATTCTAAATCCAGAGCTTCAACCTGAAGCGAAATGGCCAACTTATAACATCCCAGCAGCTCTGTGCTCACCTTTAATACACCCGTCTTCAGTCTAGGCACACGATATTAAAAATACTCCACACAATCAACACAAGATGAAAGCACATGATCTAAATTCACGTGTGTGTGGTGTGTCCCAGAGGTCAGAGGAAGACTTTTTGCTGACAAAGCAAATACGGTGTGTGCGTGGCAGAAGATATGAATAATGAGCAATTTTAAAATGAGCAAGATACCTTACAGTGACAGCCAATGGAATGAAGAGCGATGATGCCATGTCTCAACTCAAGGTCAGCATCTTTGGCATCACCAAACGGATTTTTGTTTTATTGAAACAATGTGAAATTATTTAACATCACGAGAAAGTCTTGTCATTGTGTTTATCGGAATCACTTTCTATCCACAGTAAAATGAGTTCAGAAGTTGAACGCCATGAACTGAAACTGCTCCAACTAGCATTATTCAACATGGAAACAGGAATTCAGAACATTCAGAGAGAGATTTTGTCATTTGGTTTGAATTGAGATTGAATTTCCGCTATAGCGACGACGGGGACTTTAATTTTTATTAACTCTATAATAAGTTTGCGCATTTGGTTAAAAGTTGACTGTCGACTCGTCGATCGTGACTTTTAGTCAAAAATGTTTACAAAATATGACACAACACAGAGAAGCGTGTTGTTAACAATCCTGCCAAATTTGAGTGATCAAAAAAATAAATAAATAAATAAATTGCGAATAATCAAGCCGTTACGTCCGCTCTCAAATACTGTAGGCTGGGTATCAAGTTGATTGTTCAATTCATAAGCAGCTGAGGCTTTAAACACAACCCCCCAAAAAATGACATCAAGGTTGCTTTGTCCCTTTGTCTTCCCATATTCTACGCGGTGACTTTGTGACTAATATTTAGCGGTGAGCGTCTATAAGTGATGAATTCCGCACTTATCTCATTAAAAAAAAAAATCGTACCCTCAACAAAGACATTCCAGAAGTACAATCTTTCTTTGCGGCAAAGCAGGAGTGGAGAAACGCAACAGAGAGGAAGAAAAGACATCCGAAAAAAGACAAGAGGTGGGGGGGGGGGCTGAGGTGAGGGGTTGTGATGCGGAAAAAAAAGCCAAGGAGCTGCGCAGGGGTACGAGTCAAACGTGGGATGGATAGAAGGAATGTGACCTGAGCCTCTTCTAATCACATCTTAGCGTTTATCATCAATCGAAATCCTTTAAAATGATGAAAAATGGCCATTTTCAGCGAGCGAGTTGAGCCCGTCGTGACTTGCAGCATCAAATGACCTTCACAAAAGAGTAACACAACTTACACACGAGGCCTCTTTGCAGAATTATAACATTATGTATTGGAAAGCATCGGCATTAGCTGGATTGGAGCCCGTGCTGTCATGAGTAGCTGACACCGGTTCCTAAATCAATATTGCAGGCAGCAAGAATTCAACATGGTGGGCCAAGAATGCTTTAAACGCAGAGATGGATGCTTCTGACACTCAGACGGAAAATACGCCATGCCTGCAAATGATCCAGGAATGCATCATTCTAAATCTTTACCTGAACAATTTGATGCAAAACCCCACCCTCCTCCTTTATACCGACCACCTAGCACGCAGTCACAGTCACACACACCCACACACACACACACACCCCCCTCCCTCACTCACTCAGTGCAGCAGGATGCTGTGTCATCAGAGACTGAGGACTCAGACAGAGCACTAAAGCCTGGCCCCCTGCTCTAATTTACTACACCCTGAAAAAAAAAAAAAAGAACAGAAAGAAAGAGGTGGCGGAAATGAGAGAGTACGAGACAAAGACTTTTTGGTTGTGGAGTATTGGAAGTCATTAATAAATAAAATCAAACTGCAGGTCAGGTCAGGATCGTGTTTTTTTTTTTTTTTTTAACTCCATGTATCCAAATCACGAATAAACACTAAAAGTGTGCTGCTGCATCCATCCCATCCGAGTCTTGCGCTGGTTGATTTGAGCAGCTTGGTCTAATCACATGAGGCATTTGAAAAGCCCAGGCAGTCTACAAGGCATCACGGGGGAAAACAAGAACTGCAACGCTGCATTTCTCCTCCTCACCAATGGCCTCTCTTCCTCTCTCTGTGATGCACGAGTGCTATGATCAGGTTTCCTGCTTCTGACCGTGACACACACACACACACACACACACGCAAACACACGCATGCACTAATGATAGGACGACTGTCGGTCAAGTGTAGAGGATGGTCATCTGAGGGAGGTGTGAAGGAGTGGGTGCGAACATGCGTTTTCGTTTTCATTGAATTCATTGGACTCATTTGAATGCCTCGAGGGGAAATGACACTTTACACGCTGCTGTATATTTTTTGCTGCACCGCCATACAAAGATCGCTCAGTGATTGCATAAACAGTGACAAAAATGCTGGCCAATCACGGTGCAGTCAGGCCATGCGGGAAGGCGGGACTTGAACAGAAGCGCAAGCTATGGCAAAAAAAAAAAGACAAAAGAAAAAAGAAGAATACATGCCGACTGTGCATTTTCGGTCTACACATTTAAAGTAATTTAACATCTGGAGGAAAATCCGTCTCTTATTGGGTAACGACAAAAAGTCATCTAGTCATGCATGATAGTGATGATTATTTGTGCTAACGTTGTTTTCCATTTTTTAATACACTTTAGTAAAAAATCTGGTGTGGCTTTGAAAATTTTCCATTCCATTATTGACATTTTTCACCATTTATCTTAATTTCTCAATGAATAGTAATCGTAATAAATCATCGCTTTTTAGATTGCAAGGCGAGGAAAACCAAATGAATCGGAAAATCGGTTTTGATTTAACCAAATCGAATGGTTGCATTTTGAAACATACCCTTCTTGAATTTGATCACATGCCTTGTATCGAGATACGTATCGAAGCATTTTTTTGTGAGAGATGCACAGCAGGTATAAATCGTAATAAATCGTTTTTCTGTTGCTGATTATTTGTTGTTGTTTTTTAATTGTTATTAACTTGAATAATTTGGGTTGAGGAGCGCTTTAAAATGCTTAATTGACATGACAAAAGCTACAGCCATACCATATTGATTCGAATTGTAATCAAAATCCAATTAAATTGTTTCACTGGAAAATGAAGCATAATAATAAAATGTTACATATGAGGTCATTTAGTCTTTTTGATGTACTTTATCATTTTCCAAGTATACAATTGTGCACTTGTAAGTGTTCCAGTTCGCAAACTAAAGTAAATGAGTTTTAATGCAGATGAGATCAGGGTAAAATTTCGGGAGGCTTAGTTGAGGCATATTATTCCTCTGCAGCAGGCCTCGAACGTGCGACTCAACAGTCGTCAAGCAAACAAGACTGAGCTTATGTCCAAGTTACTGCCGCCCACATATGTGTGGAAAAAGTCAGCAGCAGCTGCAAAAATAGAGAAACATTCAACAACATCTTTTGAAACCGGTTCAAGAACGACATTTGTGTGCTGCATCTACCTTTTGAGGGCGGGACTTGATGCCTTAACAAGAACTCGGACTCGAATACGCACATTTTCCTAAGCATTAGAGGGAGATTCAAACTAGAGTCTCGTTTCTCCGATTGTCATTTTGAATTGAATGGGTTGTAAACTGCTACACGCATCACTCCTTGACATATCTCAAGGAAATCTATTTTGTGGCTAATCAATGCATTGCTAAATCTGGCAATGTTTAAATGAGTTGAATTGCTCAAGTCATTTTTAATGTTACACTATCAATTAAAAAAACAATAGCAATGTGCTTGCTCAAAAAAAAGAAAAAAATCTTGTTCTTTAATGTTCTTCAACCTTTCAAATAGGATAAAAAGATCAAAATCCTCCTAACAAATGCTAATCAAAACCTAAACTCAATATTGTGCTTGGCGGAGGTAATAAGACAGGAAACTTGCAATACACTAGTTCTTGTTTTTTTCTCTCCCTCACTAACATTAAAAGTCGAGGCAATGAGTTTCTCACCTTCAACAAAAGTTGCTCCGTGAAATGTAACAGAAACACGACGCAGAGGAACACCGTGACTCTGTCTCACGTTTGTGTAGGACTTGTTAAGTGGCAACCGCGGACATCGTGGACGTGGCGACAATCAAATGTGTTTTGAATGTCGAAAGGCCACTTTTTACATTTCAATATCCTCGCCATTAAGGTTAAACCATAACTTCCTTTTCAAAGTGTCAACTCGTTTAAGGATGTCAGATTGAAAACCAAGTCCAAAATAAGTCCGACTGTAATTAGCGTGTAGCCGCGTAAGCTAATCGCAAAAGTTGAAGCGTGATCATTTGCATTATTGCTAATGAAATGAAAATGTCATATTGAAGACGCGCTGGCTGTAGACACCAGCCACGTTTAAATCCAGCTTTGTCAACCTTAAAACAAATTCACACCAAGAGCAGCTTAATGCGCCACTTGCTAATGTGAGTGACTTGTATCAGATGTGACGTGTCAAACACATTTACAAATTAGCCTCAGAATGTTTTTCCAAACTGCCTCCTTTTTTTCAAACTGTTTCAATTGATTCTACCCCAAATGGATATATTTTCTTTTATTATGTTCAAGGATAAGATGCCATATTTGCTGGTCTGAAGGCGCTCAGTAAGACTGTATTTGTTTGCCGAATATGCTGCCTTTCCATTGACAGTGAGGGCAAGTGGAGATTTTTTTTCTGACAGTGATTCTATATATTTTTTTCAAACTGCAACACTATAGAATGTTATAGTGAGGTGCATTAGTCACACTAATCGCTTTTTTCATCACGGCTTCATCGTTCATTATCAAAGACAGAAGGCTGTATTTCTGTGAATGTCGTAAATCCTGTGTGCAGCGTAATTCTGGTTAGACCAGGTACAGGTTATATCACAAAAGAGGGTTGCGCCGCTGTGGGAGTGGTCACAGCCAACTTCAACCACGGCCAATCAAATGCTTTTCATCCTTTCATTTAAATGTGACGCACGAGAGTTTCGACATGGCGGAAGCACATCTGCGCCATAAAGTGGGCACTTGGAAAACGACTTCCACCCCTGATCGTTCATGTGCCCCCTCATTTCTGTGCTGCCCAATGGAATTATTTTCTGCCACCAAACTGTCACCCCACCAGGAGTGTCTCCAACAGTTTGATTTGAAATTTCACTTCTGCGATGGAAGGGGAAAATGACACAGCAAAGGCTACATTGGGTGAATGTTGCAAGGTGTGAGTGAGTGCGTAACTGACTTTCTGGTTGACATAGAAGGGGTCCAAATCCTCTAGCGGTGTGGCCACCATGCCATTTGGAATATCGCCATAGATGAGCGGCAGGCTCTTGCCAGCCTCCAAGTCCCTGTTGGGCTTGGCCTCATTCTCGTCTGACGTGTCGCGGTGACTGCTGTCCGACCTGGGCTTGGCTGGTTTCTTGTTCTTCTCTTCATTGATGCGCTTCTCGATGTTAGCGAGCGACTCCGGGGTAAACTTCTTGAAGCTGTCAGGTCCTGGGGGTGCAAGAATGGGTGCGGCCATGTTTTCATCCTGCAGCTAGTTCTTCTTTATTTGTTTTCCATAGTAGACATCTAGCTCTGAAAGACAGAAGCATAAAAAGAGATTAATTTACATAGAAAATATGTTCTTTTTTTTGCATGAAGACAATTTTAAATAGCTGAGATGATTATTTATTTATATATATATATATATATAAATATATATATATATATATATATATATAAATACATAAATATAAATAAATTATATATATATATATATATATATAAATACATAAATATAAATAAATACATAAATATAAATAAATAAATAAATATAAATACATAAATATAAATAAATTATATATATATATATATATATATATATATATATATATATATATATAAATAAATAATAGAAATGAATAATATATATATATATATATACATAAAAAAATTGGAGAGTTCTATATTAACAGTGGTCCAGTTGCCTGGTTACACTACGTAACAGTGTCGGCCCATCCCAAGTTGTACATGTCTCATTCATGGTGGCTCGTGTCGGACCCTGATGCATATCGAATCATCTTTTATCGGAGAGATCCTCTATGATGTATTGTAACACAGGCCACCAGGTGTACTCTGAAGAAGAGATGATCGGTAGTACAAGCAAATTTGCTCGACTTTCTTTCACAGTTGAACAAATGCAACGTTGCGGACGTGAAATTCAATCAGCAACAAGGAAGTCCACGGGCAGATTGATCCAACAATCCAGTTGTCCTAACGACCACCATCACCAGCGCCCAGAAGAGGAACTAACTGTGCTTCAAGTAACCCAACCTCGGCACAACCTCCAAGTATCCTTCCACCCATTGATCTACTTTCAAGGTGATTCCAAGCAGGACGCAGAAGCACGGCTGGCTGTGCACGCGAGCTCTGCCACCGGACAACATTGTTGAAGCTCGAAAGAGCTCGTAGGCTTGTGCTTTTTAACGCCAATCCGCACATGAGTGCATAGGACAACACGTCACAATGCAATTTGACCTCGGTCTCTTTTTGATTACAACCTGGGCAGACAGACAACTCCACGATGAATCATCAATAAAAAGCAGTCTCAAACAAAATGTATCACGAGTCATGTGGGTCGGAGACGACAAAGAAAAAAAAATGCTGAGTCTCGTTTGTCTCCCAAAAAGCTTGTCCATGTTCAGTGAGCCGCTGTGTCCTTTGTGCAGGGAAAGATGCGCACGCGCGCACACACACACACACACACACCGCTGTCTGCATTCCATCATTTGACATAAAACCGCTTCACCCCCCCCCTCCCCTCCCCCACCCGTTCGTCTAATTACCCAACATCTGATTGGACTTGGTCCGATTTGGTCCAAAAGAGGAAGAGGCGCCACACTCACTTTGATCACAGAGACAAACACTCTAAAACGCTGATCTGTCATCTCCTGCAGTCATTTCTTATTGCAGCTGCCACCAAAATGCAAGCAGAGAAGTGAAGGGCAAACTTAACTCAAGTTGTGGACTTGAGCTTCGTATACCGAATTTAAGTTAAATTTGCCTTCCATTAAAGAAGATTTGATTTAACACCTTTTTTTTTTTAAATTGCATTTGACAATAAAGACAAATGTCATTCACACTTTTCAAAAGAAGAGTGAGAACATGCTTTGTGTACTAGAGACTTTTAGGACATATTCAATCCATCTATCCAATGGTAATGCAAATTTTGAACAGCCCATCCAATTCCAAACACGACCAACGATTTGAGGGGGAAAAAAAAGCAAACCATTCCAAGTTGACATTCCATCTTCTGTGAAGTCATGTGAGAACATCAGCAAATTTCTCAAGACCTCGACAAACCGTGCATACAATTTCTGTTTATGCTAGTGTCACGGTTAAAAATGAGATTAGATCATTGTTCTGAACTCCTGTTTCAATGGTCAGTACGGTCGATGTTGGGTTCAATGTTATGATTGTCTTTCGACAGCAAAATCGAGAATGAATCAATAGCGCCTCTGCTGTTATGGCGAGGTATTGCACTGTTTTTGGCTTCACTTTCTTTCAAGGGGAGTGAATTAAAAAAAAATCTTTTAGAGTCCTTCGCACCCCCACCCGTCTAAACACGGTATTCTGATTAATATTGCGTTGGTAGAGTATGAATTAAACCGAAAAATCCACCTGTTTTCATCTCAGCTGGCGGCCATTTTGCTTTGTACTGCCACTTGCTGTCGACTAAGAATGACATCACCGTGCCAACGGGTTCAGGTCGTGAACGTCAAGACTCATCTGTTGTCTGGATTTGGTCACGGAACGTTCGCAAGAGGAGGCCTCGCGCACTGTGGTGTCCATTTTCTAGTTTGGATTATTGCTAATTGAATTTTTTAATTGAATACATGATATTGATGTAGTGATTGTTAATTGACTCAAGAAATTTTTTTTTTTTTAAAAAAGAAGCACAAAGCAAAATGGCCACCTGAAATGGTGAAAAATTGTGGAATTTTCTGCTTCATTTCATATTGCACAAACGCAATATTAAACAGAATACCGTGCTTAGGTGCACAGAACATATTGGGAAAGACACATTTTGACTAGACTGCCGTTTAAGGCAAAATTAATCCACCATTAGTTCCAGACAAATGACAGAATTCTCGATCAGCAGAATGATTAATAAATCGACCTTGGAGCTTCCACTGAATGTATGAAAAAAGTGAACCAACACTTACAGTAATTTACACAACATTTCGTTATTACTAAATAATTATAGATAATAACCAGAGGGAGCGAAGCAGTGCGTCGTTTATTTAAATCAAGTATTCCCTCCCATTGCACTTCTTCAAGTATTACACAGCTGTATTTCACTTAAGTCTAACATGCTCGTATCCACCGTCACTGATAAGAATGGCTGCCCAAAAAAATAAAGGCCTCATACACACTTCATATAGAAGTGCAATTTCATTCATAGACTGACCACAAGCCGAGTTTTTAACATCAGAGATGCATTAGGCCATTTCTCCCCCCTCGGCAGGATAATAAGCGTCTTCTCACCTTTAAGATATATCCTTAATCATGTCAAAATAGATATTCCGTGGCAGCAAAGTGTCATTCAGCCAAAGTCTAAAATGACCTACTGCAGTGTGGTACAGTATATTGCTGCTATGGGAGCACACTAACTCATATAGGGCGCCGATTATATCCGGACGACTCAAAGCAGCCCAAATCAGCAGAACGCGGTCCACACAGCCGAGAGCATACATTTATAAATAATCCTCCTCAGGGCTATTTACCACACCCCAATGGTGCACATGAGAAGGAAATGAACAAAAAGGGGGTGTGAGGACTCCCAAAGTAAAGACGCATCTTTTAGGGGGGACAATGGTGCAAAGATGGAGTGCTGGGGTGCATCGAAAGCAAAATAATAAAAAACAATCATAATAATAATGATGATGATGTTAAGTCATCATCTGAAATGGAAACAAGAGAGTCATTGCGGCCAGTGAGAGAAGTTTGATCACACTTTGTATCTGCGTATGTTGTGTGGACCAGTCTAATGTCTTTCCAAACATGCAAGGCCAACACCCCAAACTACATGCTGACTCTTGCTCTATCCCCGGAAAAATGAAACGCCGGCAACCGCGCGTTCGTTTTAGCGACGTTATTGTAATAATAGTGCAAAAAAAAACAACAACTGAGTTTTGTGTGAGCAAGCGCCATCCCTCCGTAGGAGCCAGAAAAGATGCTGAGAGGGGGAGCGCTCTGCGGCAATGGGATGCAGTCAGTGGCCAAAGTAGGACTGCGACCCGCGCGGCGACCGAACGATGTCACAAAGCGCCAAAACGTGTTGACTACTTACTTCCCCGCGCCTTAACAAGAATCCGCACGGCGTCCGGTGGAATGCAGGTGTAGAAAAGAGTGTGGGGCAACTGCGGCTGTCGCCATATTGCTGCTGCTGCTGCTGCTGCTGCTGATGATGCTGCTCAAGCCGCTGCTGCTATCTTGGCTCGGCGTGCGCGCGGCTGCCCTGCATAATTGATGACTCTGGGCAAATTGTTAGGGAGTGTCGGCAAATGCCTGCAGTCTCGACAACGGACGGGAGACCGCAGCAACGCAGGCGATACAAGTTAGAAATGCGCTGGACAGCCTGGATGCAGTCAGGGACGGTCCGCGTAAAGATGGAATTGGTTTTAACAGCCCTCAAAGTGAGACTTCCGAAGTAAAATAAATGTTCTTTTAGGCTCACGCGTTACAAGGCTGCAGCTCCCTGGATCAATGCGTGGAGAAATCCCGTACAGCGGAGACCCTGCATTAACATGGGGGCGATTTTCCACCAGGTGGTGCTCTTTGTCTTTAGTCTTATAGATGCAGTTTCTATTTAATACAGAGCCTCTCACCCAAAGTCAACTGGGAAAAAGTTCAGTTGACCCGCGAAACTAACGAAAACGAGCGACAGAAATGGATGAAAACAGCCGTGAAAAAAAGAAAACACAAATGAAAATGTTTTTTTTAAATGAGTTAATTGAAACATCTTATTAAATACCATAACTTGTTGGCTTTATGACAAACAAAATAATATGTTTTTGATAAAAATAAATAAAAAATTACATTACAAGGGCGGCATGGGGAAAAATACATATAGTTAGCTTATTTACTATTTGAAGGTTGGGGGTACGAATTCGGGGGTTCCAGCCTGCCTGTGTGCAGTTACGCCCACTCTCTCGTACATTTCAAAAACATTCATGTAAGGTTCATGCATGACTCGAAAATGTCCACAAGTGTGAATGGTTATGTGCCCTGGGAGTGACATAATCAGGAATAGGCACCAGCTCAACCGCCACTCTAGCAAGACAAGCACTATACAAAGTGAGTGGATAACTTGAATCTAAAAAATTATATATATATATATATATGCATGATAAGGATAATGGGTGAACATTTGATTTAGAACA
Organism: Idiotropiscis lumnitzeri; assembly: GCF_059441095.1. Classification (NCBI taxonomy): domain Eukaryota; kingdom Metazoa; phylum Chordata; class Actinopteri; order Syngnathiformes; family Syngnathidae; genus Idiotropiscis; species Idiotropiscis lumnitzeri. Next base: position 8,701,140 of record NC_142401.1, read on the forward strand.
GTGACAAATAAATGTCCATAAATAAATGCTATCCATTTTTCTATAACGCTCATCCTCGTTAAGATCAAAGGTTAGCATGTGCTGATCCCATCTTGAACAAGAGTCGGTTTACAGCCTGTGGATTGTTCACTAGAAATTCACAGCCAATGGACAATTTAGAGCAGGGATGGGAAATTATGTCCCCAATTAACAATTAGATATTAAAATGCTCATGTGATACAATTCATTGGAAGCAAGCAGTAAATTATGCACAGCATAAATCGTGGCAAAAAACATTTTTGGTGACATACCTTCCATATCCATGAAATTTCAGCTTCCCCGCAAAGATGAGGCGATCACAGATGTCACTCCAGGCGATACAGTACTTGAAGTCTTCACCACATCAGCGGCAACCTGTGGAGTTACACCATAACAGCACAACCGTTCGCACTTCTATCAAAACTTGCTATGCTGTCTGTTGATTGCAACCTGACGTATGATACTTTTTTTAAAGGACTGAACGAGATTGTCATAAGTGGATTTAAATTTGTCATTGATCGGAATCGTTCATTTAAACTGCACTATGAAACCTTGCGATCAAACTCTTGGATTGCACTTGAACTGATCACTTCCTCAAAAACATGGATAGCATTTATCACTGTGCCATGCGTTTCATTACTTGTTATGAAATAGAATTTATCACTGCACGGTGTCATCCCCTGTGGAATAGCCAAACTTCTTTGTAGGCTGGTTTTCACACTGGTCAAGCTGTTCTTGGGCTGCTTCCGACATTACTTTGTGAAAAGAGACTCACTTACACAATATGATCTTCGCACACATCGTAAGGTACAGATGCTAACCCCGAGGGCAGGAAGACAGAATTTAGAGAAAAGGTTTTCAAATATGTGGCCATATCCTCCTGGATTGATTTTTGAAAAAAAAAATGGCTATCAGATTGGATCACATTTTGAAAATGCGTTGTTCAAAAGGGAAATATAGGCACACATACACACACAAACACATTAATTTCGATATCTCAAAAGATGATTTGAGATATGACTGTTCACGGAACAAATCAAATACCCTCATACCTCACTGTGGTCAAAGTTTGACCTCGTTCGGGATTTATGCTCATTGTTTATCTGAACTCTTCTGTCCTCTAGTGGCCAAACACAGTACTACATTTTAAAACTAAACACTTTCCAAACTAGCTTCCGGTATGGGCAGATATTTGTGCCACTAGAAACTCAATATTTGAATTGAAAACTGAATATTTGAATTAAAAACGGAATTATTGAATTGAAAACCGAATTATTGAATTACATGAATTGTAAATGAACAATTCTGATTAAAATTAAACAATAAATATACAAATTGTTGTGATTCAATAATTCAGTTTGGAATTCAATAATTCAGTTTTCAATTCAAATATTCAGTTTTCAATTCAAATATTCAGTTTCTAGTGGCACAAATATCCGCCCGGTCGTAATATTGGTGGTATTATATTCCATCTCCATTATATTGAATATATTGTCGATTGCTTCGAGGCAGAAAATGTTTACAAACAAGCAGGAATTCCCTCACACCGTAACCAAACAGGGCGGTGAAAACTAAGATGACACCAGTAGTTAACGTGTTGCAGTGTTTTCTTTTGAAACGTCACGTGCATTTGCGACATTGTTGACAAGGTCTAACTTGACCGTGCAGCAGTTATCTTTTGACAGCAGGCGACCATCTTGGACTGACACCGGCTCGTTCCAAATGTCTCTTCTGATGAGATTTTGTGCTTCAGTCGTCAGAGTATTATGTCTGCCTTTGTACCTGCTGGACGTCGTGGGCTTGTCCAAACTCTACAAACGTGTCGTACCGTGTTGCCTGTATCGTATGTCCAAGGTGTACAACAAGAAGATGAACGAGAGGAAGAAGGAGCTGTTCGCTTGTCTGTCCGAGTTCAAGCAGCCCGGAGAACAACTCACCATCTTGGAGGTCGGCTGCGGCACCGGCACCAATTTCCACTTGTACCCGGCTGGTTGCAAGGCAAGGAAATCCGGGCTCCACTAATTGACCTGATTTTAAAGGGCCTCGGAGCCCCTACAATTAGCATTTCTTTAATGAATTCAGGACCCAAGATGTTCATTTCGAGTTTTATAGCCCAGTAGCGTCATTTTAAAATCCATTCTACAGCTGACTGTAGGGGTGGAGTAATATTATTATTAATATGTTCTGATCTTTTTTGTGCAAGGTGATCTGCATGGACAACAACGTACACTTTGAGAAGTACCTGCACAGGAACATGCTCGAGAACCCGCATGTCACGTATGAGAAGTTTGTGGAGGCCACAGCGGAGGACATGCGCTCATTCGAGGACGCGTGCGTGGACGTGGTGGTGTGCACGCTGGTGCTCTGCTCCGTGGACGATGTCCAGCAAACTCTGAGGGAGGTGCGTCGCGTTCTGAGGCCTGTAAGTCCAGCTCCTCGAATAGGATCATAAACTTATATTATGCGTTGTTATATTTTATATTCTTGGATTTTATACGGTGTGTTTAGGCTTGAGTTACTTGTGTGAGGGGCTCTTAGGAAACCAAAAGAACAGAGGAGGGCCTTTCTCAAAAATCCCCATCCATCTATTTTCTATAGCGGGTCACAGGTGAGCTGCAGCTCACCACAGTTGACTTTGGGGTAGAATTCAAATCGAAAACACCAGAATGAAGTGCTTGGGTGATCGAGTATATTTTTAGGTTAGTACGGCTGGAACCGCGTTGAAGCGGAGCGTATCCAACTCTGAACAGCAAAACTGCAGGCAATTTAATAAATGTCTTATTCATATTCACGATGCGACACAGCTGACAGGACTGAAACCTTGAAATGAATTATGGGACATTAAATGTCATACATCAGCTTGGAGGAGTGACTGGCCTATGAGTTTAAAAGTATTCATATAGTATAGTTATTACTCTTTTTTCATAAAGCCTTAAGTTTTGATTTTGACTTTAGCGGTATGGACAATATTCTCAAAATTACATTACGATATGATCAGATATGATCGAATTATTTTTTTTTTTAATCAATTGAGCTTTGCTCACACCATACAATCCATTCATGCAAACTTCACACAGGTGAGCTGGAGCTGAGATTCGAACCCACAACCTCAAAACTGTTAATCAGACGTATTCAATTGTCTTAAGAACCATCAAATCCATTTTGAACACCAACCGATATTTTCCTCACAGGGTGGCGCCTTCTTTTTTCTCGAGCATGTTGCCGCCGAGCCGACGACGTGGACATATTTCTTCCAGCACATCCTGAAGCCTGTGTGCTACTACATCGGTGATGGATGTGAGGTCACCCGGGCAACATGGACACATCTGGAGGCTGCCGGTTTCTCTGACCTCAAACTAAGACATATGAAAGCGCCACTCATCTTCTTACACAAACCACACATCATGGGCTATGGTGTAAAATAGATTTGTGGCCCACTCACCTGACACTAGAGGCCATCTCTCGTCCATAATCGTGATCACCAACCACTTTGATGCATTATTTTTCTAGTCAAGGGATTAAGAGCACATTTTATTTTGTAAAAAATGAGCACAATTTTTCATGCACTCCAAAAAAACTTGTTCGTCAATCTGTGTGTAACGCAGCTCTTATGAGGCAAGGAACCATATTTGTAAACTTGTGTGCTAATATAGGCCACACTAGTAGAATGTGATTTATCCTCCCACCCAGTAAACGAAGAAAGTCAATTCTAATAATGTAAAGATATTAATAAAGCATCATACACGGAAACTTATCCCGGCTGACATTAGACGATAGGCAGGGTACACTCTGGACTGTTGCAGGAAGTACCTCGAGAAAACTAAAGAGAACATGCAGGCTCCTCACCACCTACGCAAACTACAAAATACTTGACACAGTGGCACCTTTGTACAGGGTGCTGTGCTTTTGTTGTCAAAATATTGTGTGTGTAAAATGAGGGCATAGTGTAAAACAAATAAGAGTTCGCAGATTTCATGGATGTTACAGTGCATGGCATGGTGAGATGTCTGGAAAAACATTTTTGTTTTTTTTATATATATATTTTTTTTTTAATCGGAAGTACTGGACTGGTTCTAGGACAATAAAAGATTATTCTTTTAAATATATATATTTTTTTAAATTAACTTGATTTTCTAACTCAACTTCAGAATTTGTCAGGATGCAATCCAGAGACGATTTGCAATCCCCCTAAATGGACTGGTTGTGAGAGATAATTTTAAAACCAAAGCACTGATGCCCTTACATTATTTTAGCTTTTATTTTGAAGGTGGGCACCTCAGCTCATTAGCTGTGGTCCCATAATGCAACGGAAATAATCGTTGTGACGGCTGGCTTGACTTTTAAATCCAGTCAAAAGTTGAGTTTTGCGTTAAAAACGATGCAATGGCGCCATCGTGTGGTCAGTGCAGCGCATCACACATGCGGCGATTAGTTCGTGCGTAATCTCTAATTAGTCTTTCGTTCTCGCTAGTCTGACAAGGATGGTCGAGTCCTATCAAACATGAAGTCTTGTATTTTGAAATCGTGCAGGCTCCTTTGCTTGTTGTTCACTTTACCTTTACGTCTCGCGGACGCACTGGGTTTGCTTGCCGCCTACAAGCGTCTCTTCCCACTGCTTGTCTACAACATCACGTTTTCGTATAACGACAAAATGCACCGCATGAAGAAAGAGCTCTTCCGGAACGTGTGCGGGTTCGCCAACAGCGACGGTTCGCTCCGCCTGCTTGAAATCGGCTGTGGCAGCGGGGCAAACTTCCAGTTCTACCCGTATGGATGCACGGTGCTCTGCGCGGACCCCAACCCGCACTTCGAGACTTACTTGAAGAGGAGCATGGACGCCAACAAGCACCTGACTTATGAGGCCTTTGTAGTTGCTTCTGCAGAGGACTTGAGGGAGCTGGACGACGAGTCTGTGGACGTCGTGGTGAGCACGTTAGTGCTGTGTTCTGTCAGGGACGTGAAGCTGGCTCTTCAGGAGGTCCGGCGTGTGTTGAAAACTGTGAGTGTCCCACAGCTGCAAGAAATCTAGTTGTCAAATGAGGGAATAAGTGTGGGTCGATACATTTGAAATCAATGCATTAGAATGAAATCACTTATGTACACACTGATAAAAAATTCAACAAAAGCAATGCAAATAAAGCACAAATCATGAGTAATAGAGATGAAATAGGCACGGGAGCACAAATAAATATCTGTCTTTGACACACCACAGTATTTAGAAAACATCAACAAGGTTTATTCATTAAATTTTTTTGTCAAGTTCGGCGGGCCGGATTAAAACATCTTAATGAGCCGCATGTGGCCCCCGGGCCGTAGTTTGCCCACACCTGCAATAGAATAACGCATGCAATAATGCATGTATATTAGATCTGTCAAAATGAAATCATTAATTTGAGATGAATTTTTTTTTTAAATTCACGCAATTAAATTTTAACTGTTAACTGAGTTTTATTTACTTCAAAAAATAATTAGCATATCCTGCAAAGCCAAATGTAACACTGCACCATATTAGTTGAACATCTTTAGCACATCATCTCAGAACAAACTACTCTGCTTGAGTTGCCACTGGACCTTGCAAACCGACACTGCTGGAGTGTGGTGCTTACAGCTAAATGTCTTGTAGAAGTTTTGAGAATTGTTTCTAAGAAAATTCCTGCAAAGATGCCTCAATTTACATCATATTCCAGGATCAAAGAAAGCCATTAGTCTTTGAATTAAACATACTTCATATTTGATTATTTTTGCATCAATGACGAGATATTATTAGAGTAAATACCCGTTAAAAGCTTCACAAAAATAGTCAGAAAAAAATACGATTAATTGCAATCATTGAATTTTTTTGCGATTAGTTTAAAAAAATTTAGCGCTTGACTGCACTGATATATAAAATTTAACCCGAAAACTGTATACAAAGGGGTTCATAACCTTTTGGAAAATGAGTTACTCCTTGAATAATGATTCATGCGACAGGCTACCAGTTTTATACACACTCGAGAAATAAATAAAAAAATTTAAAAAACTCCGGTTGCCCGACATTACCAGACAATCACAATGTCCCATCAGTGGCGAGCTACTTTTAGAACAGGCCCCTGGGCTACTTCCATGGTTTTTGGGTGCTGCCAGGTGCCTGCGGGCTGCAAGTCTATAGTCACACAAAATATTAGCCTGCTTGCCACTCTCAGCTGAAATTTGTAATATTAAACGGCAATACCAATAATCACCTCAGTGCCCTTCACATCTGAGTTGTTTTTTAAATTTTATTATTAATATAGAAAACAATTGCAGTTTCAACTATCTTGACATTGAACACATCAAGCGTGGTTGAGTCAAGCAACCTGCCTGACAGGCTGTATACAAAAACAACAACAAAAAAAAAACAGTTAAGTCATTCCTGCTGCCATCAACATCACGTCACACAATTACCACATGGAACAATAAAAACATTTCAGAGCTTCCACACACAAAGCTAAATTGAATCATTTCATTGGTTGATGGCCTAAATTCTGTTTGCATCCACGTCAATTCTAGATGAGTGAGAGGTAATGACGGGACTGGTGAGTGTAACCAAAGTATTTGTTTTGGACTGTGCGACCGAGCCCTGCAAGCGCAACCTCCACACACACACACACAAAAAAAAAAAAAAGCCTGAGCGACATGAATTGAAACGATCAAAAACATGTTTTGTCGCAAAGTAGTAGTCTGATAAAGAAAATGTATCGACACTAATACTGCATTTGTCTTCCAGGGTGGAGCTTTCTACTTTCTGGAACACGTGGTGTCAAAGCACTCGACCTGGATCTATTTCCTCCAACACACAATCGAACCTTTGTGGTTCTACATTGGAGATGGCTGCATGACGACAAGAGCGACGTGGAAAAATCTGGAGTCAGCTGGCTTTTCTCAGCTGCACCTACAACACTTTGAGGCGCCAGTGACTTCAGTAATAAGGCCCCATATTATGGGCTGTTCCATCAAGTGATTGCAGGTGACATTTCAGATTTGACTGTTCTCATCCCTGCAAATATGAACAAATCAACGTTCTGCTGAGCATTTGATATGATATTCCTACAAATAAAAACCGCGGGTAAGCAGTTATTTAAAAATTTTTTAAAAACTAAATTTTACTCATTTTTTTAATATTATTCTTTAATACACCTACGTCGTTTTTGTACGACTTTATAAAAAAGAAACAAAAAGGGCCCCGATAGGAAACGGTTGCCTATCCTTTGCTAAGATGTTCGCTTATGCCAAAAATTAGTAGCAAAAACAGAGTGAAAATATATATTATTTACTTACATAAATCAGCAACATTTCATACACTGTTCCACAGCCCAGCCCTTTCATGATGAAGTAAAATATTACTCTGACACTGTGCAAACATTTTGTCCAGATTGTCTAAGACAGTCATGAGCAATTAACAATCCCACAATATTTCTCTTACCCTTTTTATCCCTTTGCACAAAGATAAGGAATGAAAACTGTAACATTTCCTTATTAGGAATAAGATTTTTTTGTGCAGCAAACATGTTCTCATAGAACTAATACAGTCAATCCTGTAAATGCTGTTGGTAGACCTAAAATAAAACCCGCCAATCAACATTTTTTTTAAAACAACTTTTAGAAATTGAGAGTCAAAAAAAGCAGAAGCTCATCATTTCAAACCTCCCAGTTTAAAAATATACACAACTATAAATGTTATAGCATTAGTAGATAAAAAAAAAGCTGGAAAAAAGTCCAAATTTCCTTTTTTGTTTAGATATATGTATATATCATTGCTATATCGAGCAGAGTAAAAAAAAAAAAAAAAAAAAAGATCGTGGATCTCAACCTGAAGCGTTCCCAGAAACATGACCGTGTCCAAAGAGCTGTGAGCCGTTCCCGCTGACACACACAAGTCTCTGCACTTGCACAGTTTATCCTGTTTTCACACAATAAAGTTCCTTTAAGCTTTTGAGTTCCTCAATCAGGGTTTTGTTTTGATTCTCAAGCACTGCCACTCGATTCTCAAGACATTTGACATATTCCTTTTTCTTCCGCCGACACTCCCGCGCCGCTTCCCTGTGATGAGGAAAAAAAGGATACGCGCTAAGTCCAACTAAAATGATTTGTACAAAAAAGATCACCAAATGTATTTTGGGACAATTTGCTGTAACATCGAACCATTGCATGCAGTCACCTGTTTTTTGCAAGTCGAATTTCCCGCTTCATCGTTGGATCCTCACTTTTGCTCTGAGGCAATCCGAGGGACGAGGCCATCACCAAGGCCTGGGGCAGTGAGCCCGATGTCGGGGTTGAACGAATTTGGTACGTTTGCACTTCTCCCCCTGCATCTTAGAAAAACAGCATTATGACTGTGGTCACTTGTGTGATGGCTCACATTTAATTTCATCTTAATATGTCATGCTACATAAAAATAAACATTCCACTTTAGAACTACGGTAATACAATCGAGTAGGGCTGGCTTATTCATTAATTTTATAGATTAATTGAAGTTTATTTCTTAAGATGAATATATTTTTTAGCAACTCTAGTTGAAAGTGAATCTTTGCTGATGCATGGTTTTTAATCTTTTATGAGGTCGTGAACTTGATCCGAGTTTCATACATGCATTCACCAAAACACTTCAAAATTGAAAAAAAGTGGCATTTCTGTTTCAAAGCAGCTACAAAATAGATGAGCACACAAAATGAACCGTGTTTTAATTACACACCAAATACACACAAAACAAAATCACTCTGTTCAAACAACAAAACCAACAGATTATGAACTTTACTCTAAAATGTAACAAGGCAGATTAACGCAAGTCAATGGAACGTTTGCTTAATGTGAACGTTTGTGAAATTTTACTGGCAGTGATCATTTCAGAAATGCGTGGCTTCACCGTGGTATATACCCCAAAAAATAGTTTGTTCCTTTTCGTTTACCATGCCTCGCAAAGCTAACGATGCGTATTTAAAGCGCAAGGCGAGTCAAAAATGTTTTGTGATAATATATTCTATGCGCCCCCTCTAGTCCAAACACGGTATTCTGATTAATATCGTAATTGTCAAAAAAAAACAATTAAGAAGCCTAATCCTGCCGTTCTCAATCAACAACCACTGCCACCTGCTGTAGACTCAAATCATCTCTCACCCTGTACAACCACTTGGTTACTTGGTACCAATATTTGCTGGCCGTCAGGGGTCTGAGCATACTGGAGGATAGTTGTGCCCTGCTGACCTCCAGTAGGGTTGGCCATGGCAACCTGAAGTTCCTGAATGCCATCAGGTCCCGGATTTGTCAGCTGGATGGTTCCATTCGGAGTTACGGTAACTAGAAAAAACATTTGCATCAAAAGGAGGAAAAATCTGCTGCATAGCACAGCAGGGTAGACGAGAAGAGAGGAGAGGAGAGGAGAGGAAGGTTACTTACTGTATTGGCCGGTGGTGGTCTGATAGATGGGTGCAGGTATGGTTACACCCGACACTCCTGTGGTTGTCGAGCTGTCCTTCCCCTCACTGTGTGGGACACCCTCAGATGAGAGTTCATTTAGGATTTTTCTAATGCGTGACGAGGAAAAGAGGCATCAGACGATGAAGTTGTTCTGACTCCAAACCAATCGTGCGTTGAGTAGCAGCTTTTGTCTTTTTCTCACCTGTACGACGGTCGCCTGGCCAGGAGCTCTCTTGTCTTTTGCGGTGTGGTTCCACTTTCTGACGAATCCTGTGAATCTTCACTATCTGAACCCTTTACCATAAAAATGCGTCAAGTGATCAGAATTAAGAATAATAACAAGACTGTCTGGTTGAAAGTAGTGCTGTGCGATATATATAATGATGCTGATCATCAATTGCTTAATGCATATGAGGCCTTCTCAAAATTAATCAGAATCGGCCGGAGACCACAAAAATTACATTTTGTTAAAAATCAGCCAAAGGATTGGTCATCAGATTTTTTTTTTTTGGCCAAATATCGTAATCGCATCAGCCTAAAAAAAAAATAATTCAAACCAGTCAGGCGCTATTTCATCTATAGTTATTTTGATGCATGGAAAACTAAAAGAGTGGTATTTGATGCTCTACACCTCAGATGCTAATGATGAACGAACGTTTAAGCTAAATTTGCACAATCAATTTCACATCAGCCACTCATTAATGACACTGTTAGAGGAGCATGAATATAAACATGACACGGACCTGAGCAGACAATGAGGTGGAAACAGAGCCCAAAGAGTTGATACAGAAAAGAGGAACCCATAATGCTATGGTTTGGTTTCTCGAAACTTGGATCAAATATTTTTTTCCTACACCTTAAAGACAAAAACAATTGGACAATGAAAAGGTGGAGTTGCAACAAAGCACCAAAGTTATATGAAAACCACAAAGTGATGAAAAGGGCAAACAAATTGTCTTTTAACAGTAGTTATGCTTAAGAGATTGTTCTCTAACCTGTTAAAGTACTTTGTTGTCATTTCATTTGCACTTTCTCTGGTGGATATTGCCAGCTTTTTTGGCAGTTTGGGATTTTTCCAGCATGATTATTTTGTCTTTATGTATATAAAATATTTTTTGGACCCCGCTTCCAGAATGCCCGCGACCCTAGCGAGGAAAAGTGTCTTAGATAAGAATTAGAAATCCCTTTATTGTCATTGTACTCAAGTGTGCAACGAGATTAGATATAATGGATGAATACAATATTTTCTTTAAAAATATTTAGGAGACATAAGAGAAACTCACCATTGGTTTCATGTAATATGAAGAAAAATACTATTTTAGGACCTATATTGTTATCGAGATAAAACACAGCTATATACCATACAGCACTACTTGAAAGTAGCCATAGTCTGACCTGTGAAGTCTGCGTCTGTGGGGCCTGAATGACCGACGACTGTGGAGACTGGATCACTCCTTGAACCTGTAGCTGGCCCCCTGGCAGCTGGACGAGGGTCACAGGAGAACCACCAAGCGACATCTACCAAAAACAAACAAACAAACAAAAAAAAAAAAACCCTTCCTTAATCTTCAAAACCTCATTGATTACTTTGACACTTTGTTCAAATGTAGTGATGAAACGATTAAGGGTTTACCAATAAACCAAAACATTTCAGACTGTTAGGGGTTGCTCCAAAGTTGAATTATCGTTACAGAAGGATTTAGCATCGATGAGTCAACTCCCATCACACCACAACTGCAAACAAACTGAAATGAGGAAGACGCGAGGCGCGAGCTATCGCATAAGAAGAAAGTAAAGAATCTGCAACTGAGTCAGCAAAGTAGTCAGAAGCATGTTATGGTTCTGGGAAACAAGGTGAAAGGCAACCCAGAAGACAGAAACTGTTTTCCCCTTTTTAGCAAAAGTCAAACATTTTATTTTCAGTAACATTGTGTATGTACATGTGTGGTTAATAAGGATTTATCTTTATCAACAACCACCTGGCATCACTGCGCTGTATTGTGGGAAAACAATACAGAGCGCTTTACGACTACGTCAAACTTCAATTTGGTCAACTTTCAATAAATATGTTCCCATTGAGATCAATTACATTTGGAATAATTAGCTCCCAAATCTAAACCACTGCCATTATACTTGTAAACCCATTTTTAACTGTCACAAATGTAAGAGATTGAGTCCGCTTACTTCAAGGTAAGCGTGAGTATTATTCTTCCTTTCTTAGTGGTCATTTCAAAAGTGTTTGAATGGAAGAAGAAAACAGCATGAAGATTCAAAATGCTTTAAAAAAAAAAAAAAAAGAGGCGGGGCATATTTTTCCCAAAACTTGAAACTTATGTTGGGTGGGACCATTTCGAATAATATGAAACTGAAGAATGTTGGAGTATATTGTTCACACTGCAACTTTTGAAGTGTGCATTGTGGCCATTGGAAAATGATTTAAGATGCTTGACATTTGGAAAAACATCAATAGTTTGGAATCTTAAGAAAATAAAATGGAGAGGTATTAAATTAACATGTTTATTCATAAATGGACACATGTTCTTTATTCATCCAGTGATGTGAAAGTCATCATTAACGTTCAGGTGTCAAACTAGTGTTAGTCAGACAATTTCTAATTACAATAATTTGCTTTTGCATGAAAATTTCAGACAAAAAAAAAAAAAAAAAAAACTTTTGAGACATTCAAAACTTGTTCGTAGCACTGGAGTTGAATTTCCCCTTGAGGGAAACCAAGTATAATAAATTCATGAGGAAAAGTTTGACGGGCCTCACCTTTGTAAATAATTTTAAAATCATTAGCAGCTTCAAAGCACGACAATGCAAAATTTCATAATTCATTATGCAGTAACTGAATTTGAAGAAACAAGATAGAAGGGTGGATGCGGTAGTTGTCTTTTGAGGGGTATTTTTTATTAATGCTGTGGCATCAAACTAACTTCAGATCATGTCAAACAATATGCTGTTCTACTTTTAAGCATTGATACCGACAGTAGGAAGTTTTTTCCATTTGGCACGAAGGCAATTTCCCAACCACAAAAAAAAATGCTCATATCAGAAGTTTTTTTGGGCAATTAAATCAGATTTTGCCCAACCCATTAATTTGACGTATTGATGCTTTTATTTTTTTGTTCGGACATTCGCGTTGGTCCTTTTTTTAATGTCCAACTCCATTAAATCGGCAGTAGGCCCCGCACTCTGTGACGTAGTTAAACAAAAAAAAAAAAACTTCGCCCTATTGCAAGTTAGTGTGTCAAAAAAAAAAAAAGTGGACGACACCAACTGAAACGTCGGCTGACAGGCGTCCACAGCGCGTTCGGTCGGGCTAATGTTCATTGCAAACGAAACAAAAACAAACCCAAAAAAAGAGCGGGTGTTGATTCTTTGAAGCGCTCAAATCAACAGTTAGCGAGGCACGCGTGAGACAAGTCCCGCCACTGTGCTTCACAGGACGGACGAACTTGTGTAAGTCTCTGGTGAGCGAATGTGTGCAACTCTGTCACTGGCATTCGGTTGGCCGCGTCAAGAGACGTCAGCGACACGGGGGAGCCATTAAGCGAACTCCACCTTACCTTATTCGTGAGGCGCAGGGGAGTTAAACGAAGCAACAGCCGCCATTACGATCACGGCGGAGCAGGCGGCGACCGAAAACGCAACAGCCGGGAGCGAATTACCTTTCAAAGGCCGCCGAACAGCTCCCAATCACGGCGTGGGCTTCGGAGAATTCGTATTTAGACTTTCAATAAATATAAATAATAAATACTGAGGAAAGTTACTCCGCGGGTTTGCTGAAACACCTTTTTTTTTCACTCAAATGTCTAAATACAACCGGAGTTGCCGGATACTGCAGGCTTGTATCCAGCCTGAAAATGTTCACAAAATATCTAAGATCAATAGTGTCCGACAGAAAAAAAAAACTGACGTCATAAATTTAGGCCTCGTACGGCAGAGTCTCTGTGACAAAGTACGTCACAGAGGATGGAGCACGTCACCCCGCCTTCCGCCCGCCTCCTTTTCTTATTCCTTGCGGTTGAACGGCAGCTCACGTCTATGCAGTTACACTAGCGCCCCCGTGGGCTAACTACGTCACTACACACGTCATTTGTTAAATAACCACCCACCTCACATCATCCAGCTATCCTTTATTTGAACCGCTCATATATCTGCTTGGGTAAGAGGTTGATTGCTCATGTTTGTAAACTGTAATTTGTAGTAATTGTTATATATTGATGTAATTAAATACATTTACCAGGCACCGTGGTGCAGAACATTAGTGTGTCATGAGCATCTGGAGTGCTTTGGGAAATTATCCTGTTTCATTTAATTAGTCCAAAAATTATGGACGACAAATCTGTGTTAAATCATGCAAGGGACAATGATAGGACGATCACATGCTTTTCTACTACATGGCATAAGCTGCAATTAACCTGTGTATTTTGCCGTTTAAGTTTAAGTTAGGTATAAGTTTGCTGTTTTTTTGTCATGAAAAATATGTAATCTAACACAGATCCATTACAGCAAATAATCATAGGAAGACAAGTGCAAACCATTGTACAAGCTCATCGCAGATGATTAAATGTTTTTCTTTATTTTTTTTTGTATTACATTTACAGTATAAAACAAAGTACAACTGAGCAAATTGTAAAATAAGTGAGAACAAACAAGGGGTGTACCACCTGGATTTCTGGACTACATTGAGTTGAACTGCCTCCTTTCGTGTAATCACATTTTTGTGGACCAGCTAAGAATTAATCAATACTTAATATTTATACAACATGCTGAGGGTGCATACACAATATCAACAGAACAACTCAAGAGAGATTAATATCACCTTAAGTACTTTTGAAACGTGACCAGTGACGCCATAGTAATTAAAAATGTATGAGCATTGTTGACCAGACTGTGCAATCTTGAACAAAACTGCACTGTCATCAGGTTTGCATAGTGTGTAAGAACTGACAAAGAAGAGCAGGAAGCCAAAACAAGACGTCGATTTCTTAGCAATGCAGGTAAAATGTGGATGGACAGTATCTGCTCCTCTTTGTTCATTAGGTTCATTCTAAAATGTTATGATTTGCACCAAGAGACCACCTGGTCCATCCCTGTGTTAGCTGAGTTTGGTTCCCTGAATATGTACATACATATCTATATAGTATTACTATTTATATATATATTTATATATCTCGTCCCGACTTCTGCCTCAAGCATTATGTTTGTGCCATGCAAACATTCGGCTGCAAAAGTAGGACACATTGTCAAAGCAAAGAAAGAAGACAGATGAACGTGTATTTCTTCCATCTGGGGTGAAACCGAATGACAAGTTTTGCAAACTTGGACATGTATGAAACATGAAACGAAGGATAAAACTCTTCTTGAGATGACTTACAGTACAGTATGTAATGACGGTGCAAAGCGCTGCATTCCCAAGGGTTTATCTTGCAGTGATATTTCCAACATTGTGTTAGTCAGGTTGTAATGCGATTAAAAACATCTACATGTAAAAAGTAAAAGTTCATCACCGAGATACTACAAAGTCGCTACAAATGATGGCAAAGAGATGAAGAAAAGCACACAATAGCGGGATTTGCACATGCCTCTTAATGCAAATATTTTCCCACGCTGTTAAATGGATTTTAGTCATGTTTCTCCTCTAACGCCAAAACCAAATACATGACTTGCTGTTGATCAGCCCAAAGTCAAACTTAACTGCAAAAAAAACCTTCACAAAGTTCCACAAAGACGACATATTTAAACGACCTTAAAGTGGAGGAGAAAGGATGCACCGGTACGTCATCCAAAAACTTACATCATAAATTTGGTGCACTTACTTTGAAAAGTAAAAACCAAATAACCTGGCAGCCTGTAAACAGTCATTCGATTGTTTCTCCCATTGTCGTTACACGTATGAACCTCGAATTTGCACAAGTTGGTCTGTTACCTCGCTCATCGTCAGCATGTGATTGGCTAAACGAGGCAACGGTGTAAAGCGCTTTCAGTGCTGGCAAGGTAGAAAGGCGCATGTTTTAGTGCTGCTCATTTACAATTTCTTTTTTTTTTTATGGCCTTAAACAGCAACAGCCCTCCTGGTAAACTCATGAGCCCCATCACGCCAGATAATATGTTCCTGAAATGTTACTTATTGTTGTAGTAAAATAGAATATGCAATATGACATGGATCGTGTCTATTGATGATTTACAGGTATTTATTTTGACCCTCTGTCACATGACTAATATTGCAAGTACCATTAAATTGGCTCACTCTTATTTACACTCTTCTTTCAGCTACCATCTTGCGGCCGCGTCAACCATCTAGGACAATTTTATACATTTATACACTTAAAAATAGCTTTACAGTAACGGTATCGAAAATACAAAAAGAGGCTTTGAAGTGCAGAACAGGCCTCTTATTTGAATCCTTTGGCTGTCTGTCGAGATTGCCAATAAAAGCCAAAGGAAGGATAAACAGCCATTAAAAATAGATTTATTAAAATGAAGAAGAGGAATGTATGGCTGAAGGTCTATAAGGCAGGAAATAGAGATCAGGGCAGGAAAGCTGTGAAAACATTTGGCTTCAATATCTTAGGACATATAATCTAACTAAATAACGAACAGACGAGTGGCTCGTTACACAACTAGCTTTAAAAATAAAAATCATTTAAGGGAAACAACACCGGCTCAGCACATGCGTGTGTGTGCATTTGTTTGAAAGCTGCATGTAAAAAAGATTTCAAGTTGCGGAGTAGCTCTTTGAATCAGTGTCACCACTATGAGGAACGTGTTTCAAGAGGTTTCTGGTACTTAATCTTTTTTTTTTTAAAGGCAATAATAGGGAATTTCAAAAGTGGTCAGCCAAACTAAACGTGTGAGTCAACAAGGACTTGTTTTTTTTTGGGGGGGGGGAAGGGGGCCCCCTTGTAATCAAACACTCCTGGCAGCTTGGGATCGCTGCTTCGGAATGATTTTCACAACTCTACCAATAAAACACAGTGAATATCCAAACTTGACAGGTCCAGTCACAGACATGCAGTGGGGAATCACTCGAGGGTTCTGTGACAGCGCACACCAACCAGGCCCAGATGGCAACACGCGCTCACATATTGTAAGCAACATAGATGGGATCCAGCTGGTCGGCCAGGAACGAGTCACGAAGGTGCATGCGTTGCTTCTCGCCCCTGGAGTTGATGGGTATGACCCCGGGGTCCACGATGACGACCACGCCCACAATGAGGTGGTGCTCCTCCAGGACCACGTTTGTTATCAGAGGCACCAGGTCCAGTGCGTCCTGCTCTGAGCCGCACAGCTCCGACACCACCACCAGAAGGTTGGTCCATGTAAACACAGCACTGCAAACAAGATTATACTTTTTTTCCTGCAGTCCTCTGATGATGGCTATGCAGACATGTGTTAATAAACTCATTGTGGACACTTGACAAAGACATGTACGATCATTTATTTTGGGTTATTAAAGTATACAAATAAGTCCAAATTTACAGTCTTCAGTGTTTTTCTAGCCTGAGCTCTCCTGAATGTACACACGGTGTGGCAGCGGCGTATAATCGATGCTAATTTCTACTAGCCTGTTTATGGCATTTCACTTGCATTTGCATGCATAATGTGTGAGCACTAATCATAAAAATAAGGAAAAAGTAGGTCAGGTAGATAGATACTGTACGTCAAGGTCCTTCTCACCTCTCAGCGATACTGCGATGGGCGCGAGACACTGACGTCTCAATATCAATGGGGTGGTAGCGAAGCCCTCGGAGCTCCAAGGTCTCGTCCAAAGAACCCACCACAAAAAGAGCGTCATGACGATCTGAAAACACGGATAAAAGTGATTTTATTGTTTTATGTTTATAATGTATGTGGTCTATGATTTTCAGTTAGCTGTGTGAGTGCCCATTTTACCCCCACTGGCATCCAGAAGTTCGGTCCTCTTAACAAAGCCCAGGTATCCAGTTCTGGCCCATAAAGTTTGTGGATCTCCGAAGCTGAGCTTTGTGTTAAAATGGTCCGCCTGTAGACTTTCCTCCCCATAGATTGTATAGTAGCCGCTGGCATTGTGAGGGCTATTCACCCAGATCTGTGAGAAAGAAGCTCATGATTGGTCACAAATCACTTTTAAGGTGGTTATGCCAGACACTTAAAAAAAAAAAACGCAAGTTAAGGCTACTTCTCCGAGATGAGAGTCTCCAAGTGGCCCTCTGGTCTCTGGATTTACGATTATAACTCGAACACCGGGCAATATCTGAGGGAAAAAAAACATAGCCATCAAGAGTCACATTAGTGTGTCGCAGGAAATGATCCAATTTCATTTAATTAGTAGTAAAAGTATTATTTACTACGGATAATTCATATTTGTTCAATTATTTTTGCCATTGGCAATCGTGTCAGACAGAATAATTAAATGCTCATCCATTTGATGCCAGAAGGTGGAATTATCATTCACTACCAGCCGAGTAAAAAAAAAAAAAAAGGATCTTTGACGTCTTTAGCCGTCAATGGCAGTAAATGAGTTCATAGATTTGTGTTCAACAAAACATGCCCAGACCACCTGAATAAATCATTTGTGCGTAAACTGAGTTGACATCAGGACAAACCTATTGCGTCTCTTTTGTTTCGTAGTTCTCTGTGAGATTTTTCGAACATAAAATACGTGCCACGGCTCCCGAAACTCTCGTGAACAAAACAGTAACTCACTTTGCCAGACTCCATCAGGGGAAGACTTTGAGGCGCTCCTCTCTCCACCAGCCTCACTCTGAAATGACAACGACAATAAAAGATGACATTTATATATTGCTGGGGATGCTGAATTGGTGAGGAAGGTTTTTCAGCGCAGGTTGAGATTATCACTTCATAAAATCAACATTAAATGTTAAAAAAAGCGCAATTTCGATGAAAGAGAAATTGATGTTGGATTAAATTTGACCCGTGATGGTTACAACCGTTAAAAAAAAAAATGTGTGGGTCTAAAGCCTGCGATTCAGTGCAGATGTTACCTGTCATGGCGGAGCGACTTCATATCCACGTACACTGTGCAGGGATCGGGACCAGTGGTACCCTACCAGAAAGGCGTATAGCGTGTTACATAATGTCCCAGATTGTTGTGTACTGAAGAGATGATGCATATCTTTTGACACCAGGTGAAGCCCACCTACCTGCAGGCAGACAGCCAGGTTAACCCTAGAACCAAAAGCAGTGCTGACAGCTCTGGTCGACAATCCCAGATCTTTAAACAGCTTGGAGAAAGAATGCGTGAGGGCCAGGCGAGGGCGCTCCTCCGCAATCACTACGCAGCTCCGCACGCATGACAAATTAACCCCACGGGCCTGAAAAAAAAAAAAAACATGCGCGGAAAGTCAGTTCTGAACGCTCGCACCAATTTGTACTTTTCCTCAACGATATGGATGGCAGACTGCACCTTGAGCAACTCGGTTTGCGTGCCCAGCCCTTTAGTGCAAAACTCCATGACGGAATAAGAGCAGAAGGTGTCTCTGACGCGATACTGACTGAGGGTGCTTAGCCACAGAGACAAACAGCTCTCCAGCTCAAAAGGAGGTATGAGGATGGATTGGTGACCTGAGTAAACACTGCAGGACAGGAAATCAAAGCAGGACAGCGTTAGAGGACGGCATACGGTACAAACAGAAGGTGCACTGCGGGTTTAATTTACTGTACCTAGCGAGGCACCACAAGACAAAGCCCAGGCCGCAGTAAGGATCCAGGCAGATGGCAATTTGGCGAGAGGAGTAGAGCTCACATTGCAGCTTTATAGAGCGGCACAGGGCACTGACGGCTGCATGCGAGATCTGAACAACAAAGAGACATTAGTGATAGCATTTAATGGATGCGTCTATTAATAGCGATATAGATTAGATGGGCCAAACAATTGAGCAGCATCAATTGTGGTCTGTGTGCATTTGTTAGTTAATAAACAAATGACGGAACAATGCAATCGTTGTGCTGACAGCATTTTTCCATTTGGATGATGACACTCAGCACCATTGTTTGTATTGGGATTCAAAAGTACTGGGTCACATGCACTAAACCTAGTAGCTCTCAAACAAGTACCACCTACAAAAATACTTGGCTCCCAAGTGCTCAACACAAACAAGGCACACGTTTTATTCATAAAATGTATATTTTATATTATTGTAAGCTACTATAATACTTTGCACAATTTAACATTTAAATATAAGGCGAAAAAATTTACTTAAGCAATGGTTCAATAAAACTATTTAAAATTATAAATAAATATACCTAAATAACTGTTTGAAAACAACTAAAATATTAAATGCAAATGTATTGTATTGTTGCGAACTCTACTTGACAAAAGTGGTGTACTGGATTGAAGAAAAAGACGATCACATTAACAGGGACGATTTAAACAGTTTTTCTTTTCCGACCACTAGAGGGCGGCCTCGTACCACTACCACCACAGTTGGAGAATCACTGCAACTGGAAAAAGTATTGTGACAATTGTCCATTACGTACACAGGAAGGGAAAAATCGATATTTTGTCCAGGCTTTGTAACTATAACAGCTTCCATTCCTTTGAACCGTGAGACTGCCTGTGCATTTTTTTTTCTTTTGTCCATTAATCCAGAACTCACTGATGTTGCACCAGAAGGGGCCTAGCTCAGAACCTACCTTCTAGTTCTTCCCGACAAACCCCTTCCGAACGCATATTTGTCCAACTTTGTTTGAAAATCTAGTCTCATCTCACCTTGACCCCAGTGAGCATGCCTGTCGTGGAAACGCTGAAGTCCAGATACGCTATCATCTCCGCCGTGGGCGGCTTATAGATTTGAGGAGGCCGACGGCGAGGAAGGTCATCTGCAAACAGTCACAGAGAGCAATGTAGCAAATATGATACCACTGAAATGAAACATCTTATATCTGGTGATTAACTGTTGTTTGCCAAGGACTGCTCATTAAAAAAAAAAAAATTAAATTAAATAAATAATAATATATATATATATATATATATATATATATATATATGTATAAAGTAAATATAGAATGTGTGTTTAGGAAGAGTTGCATGTAGCTTACCAGTGTCAATGATTGTTGGCCATGTTTTAATGTTTACAGAGGCAGCAGCCTCCTTGGAGCGCAGTATCCGCATGAGATTTTGAGTGGTTAGAATACATGCCGCTTTACTGACCTGGTGACAACCAGATGTTAAATAATAGTTAAATTTATTATTTATTACATGTTAATGTTTGAATTTCTGAAAGGTAGAAGAAACTTCTCATATTAACAAATGGGCGGGTATGTAAACTCCTGAACGAGCGCGATCGCAAACGAACACACAAGTAGAAACTTACATCAATGATCATACGGACAGTCGGCAGCGTGGCCGCCAGGTTCTGAGGGTGTGGAGGTCTGACGTTTACGGGAACACAACCAGCGTAGAGGCAGCCATAAAATGACGCAATCAAGTCAATACCTAACAGAATGCGATAAAGAAAAGTCAGCAAATCAATCAATCAATCAAATCAACTGGAATAACAACAGCAGAACCTACCAGGAGGATAAAGTAACACCACATTCTCGCCGGTGTTGATGCTGCCTTTCTCCATGAGCGCGGCGGCAATCTTCTCAGCTCGCTTGTGAAGTTGAACGCAGGTCGCCGTGCTCACCGCCACGCCCTGCAGGATGCGAAGGAATCACAGAGAGAGACAGAAAAACAGAGTTGAATAAAAGTAAAACACTTTTAACTCATTCTCTACCCATCGAGTAAAGAAAAAAAAAAAAAAGGATGTTTGACGTATTTAGCCGTTTATGGTAGTAACTGAGTAAATTATTATTAACACGTGATTTTTTTTTTCAGCTCAAATAGTTACCTTGGCGTTAAGAAGCACGTAGAGGACATGATCTGCATCCGTTTGCGCCCTCCACTGTAGCGCCTCGGTCAAGTATTGATGCTGGAAAAAAAGGTTGTCGTTTTACTTTTAGGTTATACTTTATTACATTAAATCGAGAGGGTACGTACAGTCACCAGTCACAACATTAGGTACACCTGCACAATATAATGCAAACTTAAATTCTACAAAGATAATGATGTTTTTGAATTTTCCGAAAGCAAACGTATGCTTGTCTACGATCCCGTTAGAAAGTGTAGGTGTACGAAAGGAAGTGCCCAGTAAATCTACAGGAGGGGCTTTGGCCTGGGTGGGACTAAACCTTATACATCTACACAAATATAAGCCGCTGCATTCCTGAGCATACAGCCGCATAGCATGAACAAAAAGAATAAAAAATAAATAAATAAATAAAAATCCAGCTTTTAAATAGAGAATTGAAAATATACAACAAAGGTTAAAATAGCTTATGTGACATGAAAATGCACATAATTCTGCATGTGTCAGGCAAGAACACAAGCAACCAAAATTAAAGCACAATACAGCACTGGTTAGAGCGTGACAAAAATAAACAGGGGGATGAGGTAGATATAGGAAGGGGCCATAATTCTTACCATGACGGTGGGCCACATACAGAGCTACATCCACAAAGACAAGTAAAAACAAGAGAGAGGATTTTTTTTTTTTAACAATTCAACCTGACCCGTGGCTAACAACAGACTTCCATGCCTAAAGGTGAATCATTAGATCACACTCTGAGCCTACGTGCGTTGAACATGCCTGTACTCGATCCTCTGAGGGTGGGTTAAAGACGTTGAAAAGTTGCCAATTGTTTTAAAGTGTTCGGCCAAACTACCTTCCGGACGAGATCCTGGTCGTCGATCATGCCGAGCTCTCTGCCTGCCGCTTGCGCGATCCTCTTCCCTGCCACCAGATTTCCCACCATCACAGATGCAGGACCAACACCAACTATAAGGAAGGTTTTAAGTATTTAGTTACATAATGTCTTACTTCATTATTGTATTTGAAATTCTATTCAGTACACGCTATTTGAGGTTGCTGATGAAGAAAGTTTAAAAATGACATGTTTCCACACAATGCTCATGAATCAGTCCTAATTTGTCCAGCTGTCAGCTATCACTGTGTGAAGAATATATTTTAAAGGACATCCCAGCTCAGATATTTAATTTTTTTTTTTTTTTTTAATTGTGAGTTGTGTGTTTGGATAAGACTATAGAGGACGGGCGGTTGTTATGCGACGTTGGTGTTTTTATACTATCGCCAACTACAGGCCTGGCATAAATATCCGTTTTCCGTCAGGTTCCTGTGAACAGGGATCATTTTGACATTGTGCTTAATATGTGAAATTGTTAAAAAAATGCAGACTAAAAAGCATTTTTTTTAAAAAATTATTTTATTTTTCTGTGAACGTACCCTTTGTGTTTACTTTGGATCAAAAAGAAGCAAACCGTCATCTCCATCAGCCAACACACATACCTGGCTGTTTCTGACGCGGTTTCGGTAAGTTGGTGACACAAGTGTGAGGACACATGAGGATGTTGCAGGGGTGCAGGTTGCCTTCTAAGAAGAACTGCTTGGTGTCTGAGATGTGGATGCCCCCAAGAGGTGTTTTAGGTAACGTGTTGGCTTGGACCAGAGCCAAGCAGTAGAGGCCCACTTGGTGGATACTGTCAATTGCCTGTACAGGAAAGAAGTAGAAAATATTGATGACTTCATATTCAGCATGTTTGATTTTACAGAACATTTTAATCAAGCCAGACTAAAACATCTGGACTGGGCCAGTACCTGAAGTACTCGACTCATCCACTGGAAGCTGTCCTCTTCACTCGCGTCTGGCCTCTGCTCAGCCACAATCACGACTCTCTCATCATAGAACACGGTGACTGAAAACACAGCAATCCTGATACAAACCAGGACAGACAAAACACACAAATGGTAACTGGGTGTACTATCTTCAAAGTACTGTTTTTAAGATGATTCGAAGGTGGCAAGCATATAGCTCATTCACACACTGATATTGCAGCGAGCGATCCTGCCCACACGTTCCACGGTGACCCTTTGGGTTGACGACTCCAAACCAAAACTGTTAAGTCTAATATTTCATGGCATAATTGATCAATTGGAAATGTAATTATGATTCCGGGACGCAGGTGTTTTCCTGTATTTTCCGGACTATATATATATTTTTTTATTTTTTTTAAATGTTGCTGCGGCTTATGTGCGGGTGCGCTTATAGGGGGAAAAAACATCTAAAGTACTGAGCAACAAGTCCATCAATTCAGATGTATTATTTTTCAAAGCCCAACATGAGTGGCAAACAGGCAAAAATACAAAATACGAATGTGCAGATTCAGATATCGTCCAACAATATCACTAAACTAGATGAATGCAAATAAAGCCACAAACGATGGTCTTAAATTAACTGCACTCGAAAAATTCAAAATGGAGTACTTGAAGTCTGTAATTTCAACATTTTTAGAGCAAGAATATAGAATGGAAACCACCCTCTCACCTCCCCCGATACACAGTCTTGACCGGCTCCACGGCAAGTGCGGTGGCCACTAAGTCATCGGCATTGTGTCTCCGTCCGCTCACCTGGAGGAGACCCTCGATTTTGCCGACAACAAAGATCAGGCTGCCCTGTGAATGCACAGCGGGGTTGTTACAAAGATGGCTCATGTTTGCACAAATACGATCAAATAGTCCAACTTACTGGCCCAACAAAGCCCAGGAGTCCTGACCGCACAAATGGAATCTCTCCGATGGGAACGCCGTTAGCGTTGACTGGTATCACCTAATAACGAAGACAGGTAAAATAAATAAATGAAGCAATATATGCAGGAGGAACTTTTAACTCCAGTTTCATACCTCAAAGGTGTTTTTGGTGACCCCTGGCAAGCCGTAGTACATGGTGCCACCAGCCCGGGAGTTAATTATGATCTCACCTATCTCATCTGTTTTACACAACTGAGGAGGCCCGTCTGGTTTGACAATGCACATCAGAGCTGGATACACACAAAGTGGGGGTTAAAAAAAAAAAAAAGAGTTCATTTTCATTGTTTCCTTTATCTCAATCTCTTGCGCTTTAAGCTCACCTCCTGGCATGACATGGCCGACGTCTTGCACGGAGAGGGCAGAATTTTTGTCCTCCGTGTTGACCCTGATGACCCCATGGCTCAGGCCGCCCAGGGAAAGGACGGCACGGGCAGGAAGTGGTGCACCCGGTAAACCAGGTCTACATGAATGAGGATTTGATAATAAATTCATTCACTGACAAATTCAGAAAAATATATTTTGATTGAAGCAGCATGATTTGAATTTGTGGCCTTAAGCATTAGAAGTAGTCGCGGGGGTTGTTTAACACGGGTTGTAAAAAGTGGCACATTAAAAGATGCCACAAGAGTTTTATAAATATGTTAATGTGAGAACTGCACGCCCGCCTGCAGCCCAATTTCAGACGAGCTAGGCTACAATTTATCTGCAGCCCTAATAAGGACAAGAACTATAAAAAAAAAAAATGCATGGATGCAAATGTGGGTCAATGACACACCTGCGTATTGCTACTGTCATGGCCTCAGGGGACGTGGCACAAGGGCAGATGACCTCAGGCTTCAGTCCGTGGGATTGGAAAACGTTCAGGAAGGCATCGCAGGAAGAAACCGACCCTGCAAATAACGACGTGAGAAAATGGGCGGGGCTCAAGGTATGACTTTGTTGTCTGGAAGAAAAGATCACAAGGATTTCTCACAGGGGTTGGCGCCATCAGCAACAATCAGCATACGTAGCGACACCAGGCTGATGTCTCTCTGCTCCCGGTGGGCCATCATGGCCCAGTGCAAGTCCCGACACTTCACCAAAGCTAATCGGGCTGTGGAGCAAATAGTTAACACACTGTCGCACCTTAAAGCGTCTTGAGCAAGTCATTCTCAAGGTGAGCCAGCCAGAAGTGTTTTTACCTTTGTGGATGTGAACCCTCTGCACCCAGGAGAGAGGACACGCCTTCATGACTGCATAGGGAACGCTGATGGTGTGGATCCTGTTCATCACCGCCTGTTCGCAAACAACATCTGATGAAGCAGTGAACAAAACACCCAAATGAAAATAATAATGCAAAGAATTAGGCTGATATAAATTGTGCATATTAGTGACGGGAAACCAGAAAAAAGCAACACAACATGTTCTTTCCAGAATTCTTGTGTTGTTATAATTTGCTCTACTTGTTGCAACCATGAACAGCCACTCACCGTGAGCACCCCATGCCAGAGACCCATGTCCTTCTTACAGTCTAAAACGTTCACTAATGTTTCACCTGTGATAGAGTAAACATAGGACATTTAGAGCGGAAGTGAAAAACAAATCTATCAGACAAAAGGACATCATTCAGAAATTCCACGCTCACTCACCCTCGCAGTAGTTGCAGGCCTGGGTCAGCGCCTGGCAGTGGGTCAGCATGGCAACCTTAGACACCGCCACACCGACTACGGTGCCCTCTTTATTTGCTTTGTACTGCGTAAAGAAGGAGAGAAAGCACAGCAGAACAATTCAAATCAAGTGGGCTGCATTGATTGTCAAGTCAGAGAGGTTTGAGCCTCGCAAGTGACCTTAATGAGGACACGCCCTACAGAAAATGGACAGAAGGATACTTCAAGAAAAGCAGCTTTGTCACCTCAATGTAGGCAGGGTCTGTGTTGGCTGTCGGAATGTGCGGCTGCCAATCTTTAGAAGGCTTGGTCAGGTACTTTGAGTCCGTAATCACCCACTTCATTCGAGGCCAGCCTGGCAGACAAAGGCATCAGTGAAGGTAAACGGATGTCGGCTTCGTTGTGAATGGATTTGATCAGAATTTGAACGTCTCTGCCTGGAGTCGGACTTCGAATTTTCTTGCAACATTTCTAGGCTGAAGATTTTGGTTAATTTGGTTAAATGTGTATAATCGCTTGGTGATAAGTACTAGTTTCTTGAACCACCATGATTGAAATCTTGATCAATGGAATGTAATCAAATGTTAATCTTGAATGGTGCTATGATTTTACAACCTTTGAACTGCAGTATTTCTCCAGTGGGGGTCTTGGGTAGGCCCTTCAGACATATCTCGCTGGTCAGCGCCAGACCCACGCCACAGCTACCGAGGAGAAAGCCCACCTGGCTGATGCCCGCATCCTACATGTCCAACACACACACGCGGGAATGTAAATGATCTTAATTATGGAGGGACAATCAGCATTTCATGTCAAAACGCCTCACCTTACGAGAGAGTGGCACCTCTATTGGTACAGGTATGACCTCAGCCAAGAGGCAGCCATAAAAAGCCACCCAGAACATCCCGGGGTCACTGTTGGGGTACACAAGCGCCACCTACAAAGACAATAAAATTGACTTTTTTGGTTGTTGTAGTTTTTAAAAAACATAAAACACCAGCTGGCTGGATAATCACATTATTAAAACATATTGTGCTCTATAAATGCATTATTACAATTATTTGTGCATCAAGTGCGTGACTTCTCACTAACAATGACGTAAAATGATGAGATTGTACTGTTTTTGAAATTGGAATTAGGGTGTGGGGTAGTTATGTTGAAATCAAAAAGGCAAACAAAAAAAAAGAACAGTCCAGAAAAGGAAGTCCCCATATTTGCAGCAACATTTAAGAGTTCTGAGCACATATTCCAGTCTTCCACAAAGTTCCAAGGGAATCAGTTATGTACTGAACTTCTTGCGTAATCCTGCAAACTAACAAACCAAAACAAAAGAGCAATCGTAACAATCGCTCCCACCTTTGCACCTCACAGAGATAATGACATTTTGTGTGTCCTTACCCTGTCTCCAGGTTTAAGAATCTGCTCGTTTTTGGTGCCCAGCTTGTTTAGGAGCGTGTAGGCCAGTTTCACACTTCGACTCCACAGCTTCCCTAAAAGATAGATTACGCATTTAAACGGAGCCAAAGAGAAATTATTTTCCAACATAGACTAAAATAATAATCCACTATCTAATTATTAGCGATTTTGAAATATCGATATAATCGGGTCGCACCGTAAGTCAGCGTGTAGAGCGGTTTGCCCGTGATGTCGAGAGCTGTGAGGGCGGGGCTTTTCCCCTGCGTCGCCCCCCATCGGGCCAACGCAGCCTGCAGGGCTGGGGGCCAATTACTGACCACCCCCAATGGCTCGCCCTTCACCGGGATGATCTGACGCCCTTCTGGCTTGGGTGTGTTGGGATCTGGCTGGGGCACTGAGAACATCAGAGAGGCATTATTAAAGTGTGCTAGTGGAAAACAGATGTGGAGAATACAATGAGTATTCAAAACTGTATAGAAATGTCACTAGGCGCATACGTGTATATATTTTTTTTTCGTGTATGAAATGTTTAACAGCTGTAGCGTCTCACCTTCTACAATCTCCTCCGAGTCATCAGTGAAGAACTCACTGAGCGGGGGCCTCTTTGGTCTCTTCAGCGTGTTGAGCAATTGCTGGATCTTTGTGGACACCCTGCTGTTCACTGGAACTCCTACAAGGCCAAAGGATAAGGGATGGTGGAGGGTTGCGGTGAATTTGCAGGACACAGCTCACACATCCTCTGCTCGTGCACGCGCAAATAAAAGTGTCGCTGTTTGCGCATCATATCTCGTCACAGTCTGCTGCTCCTCAACCCACAAGATGTGACGAATCAAGCGTTTGGATTGAATCCGTTGGTGTCATGTTTGGGTATGAACAAGCAGCACACGGTGAGTGGGATCATCACAAGGAGAAAACAAGGTGAGAGTCGGGTCGGTCAAGAGTGTTTTTGGACTGGGACTGCATGTCCGCTGTGTGGATTGATTTCTGTATGCATTTATTCCAAACAATATAGGGAGACGTAGGGTAAAAACAGCAAAGACACAAGGCTGCGGACAAAATACATGAAGGCATTTCCTTACTCTGGAGATTAATTCTTCCTACCAGCCAGTCAAAAACATGTGACAGAGCAGAAACAGAGTGAGAGCAGAAGAAAGCAGTACAGGTCGATTAATGACACAATTGGAATTCAATTGAGAGAGGTTGCCTTTGAGCATACGAAACGAAAACTGGCAAAGTTGCTGATTACCGTCTGCAGTCTCCATCATGCTGGAGCGACTCTGCCCTCGACTCATCCCGCGGACCGTAGCGTTGGAGGGCAAGTCAACCCGCGGGCCTCTGGCTGATAGGGCGACTGCCGTCACATCTGGAGGTGGGACGCTGTTCTCAGGGGGTGCTGCGGGTAGAGGGATGAAAAATGACCATATTTAATAAACAGCAAGAAGATGCTTACTACAGATTTGGTCTGGATTTAGTCACACTCGATAGCATGGTTGTTTACTTTAATTAATTCAAGTCTATTTTCTGTTGGTATGGGTTCAATCTGAGATATTTAGCAACATTTTAGCAATATAAAAATGCAAAACTGTCATTTGTGGTGTAGTGTCATGATTAAGACACATTTGCTTTACTGTATGGACATACTATCCCGGGCCATTTTCTTTTTTTTTTTGTTCATTGCATCTTTATGAATAGTGTTTTTAATTGTGCTTATGTTTTATGTGAGTTGCCAGTTTTTAGACATATACCTATATAAAAAATGATTTATAAAAAAATAAATAAAATACAAATCACATTTTTTACTGCATCTGTGGTTTTGGTAAGACATTTGAACAGTGGATTTAAGGATTACGGTAAGTGTCAATTGTAAGGCTAATTAAGACTGTTATTCGCTGTATAGTTTGTAGCGTTTGGGCAACAGTAATAAGAAAGTTACAAACTTCTGACAATCTTGCACCTTTTTCTCTAAATATGACTTTATTACAAATATTATAAAAAATGACAAACCCTAACCCTCCAACAATAACTGAAAAGCTTCATGTCTTTTCGTACTCATAACCAATTTTGTAAAAAAATTAAAAAAAAAAAAAAAAAAAAAATTAAAAAAAAAAAAAAAAAAGGAACACGAGTTCAGCTAAACAAAATGTCCTGACTCACCAATGCGACTGTGAGCCATCATGTCGGTGACGGCGGCAGTGTGCGGCGGTGGCGGCTCGTATTGGGGCTGGTGCTGCGGCTGGTACTGAGGCTTGTACAAGGGTTGGTACTGAGGCTTGTATTGCGGCTGAGGCTGCGGCTTGGCCTCTCCGTGGGACAAGGTGGAAGAGGCCGATGAGGAGGTGGACGAACCCTGGGCCGAGCGGTTGATCCAACAGTCGGGGCTCTGTAGGCTGGGATTGAGCAACGGTGCGGGGACGACCATCGACGACTGCCTGCGCGCCGACATCTCATCCTCGGAGGCCGATGAGGAGTCTAGCGGGAAACGGTGTGCCATTAGAAGAAAAAGTAACCGTGTAATTGGAAGTGTCTAACGGCCTCCGTGCCCTTTTTCCTACCTGGCGGCGTGCGTGTTTCGATGGGAGACGGCACATAGGTTGAACGCCGTTTAGTAGGCATGGGCAGTGCCATCTTTTCTTCTTTATGTTTAGCCAAAGCAGCTTGCACGGCCTCAGAATGAATATCTGAAAAGACAGCATAAAAACATGTTAATAGATCAAAAGAATATTTACAACATTTAAAATAATACATTAAACATCTTTGTTGTATTGCAAGAATCAATAAATAATAAATAAATTAAATACAGTACTGTTAACTCACATATTCACTACTTATAAATTCACTTTTGTTTTAACCTGTCCACCATTATTTCCGTTTTTTTTTTTTTTTTTGGTGAATATAAAAATATAAAAGTAAAGCTTTGTCGCTATCTTGTTGGTGGTCCTGGTGCCAAGAAATTATTTGGAAGTGAGACGAGGCGCTTCGACTAAGACAGGCCAAAACCATGTCTAATCGAAAAGTGTGGCAGCATAGGCAAGTGGAAACCTTTTTAGGGAGCATCAATTACTCGCACTTTTTCACAATTCTTGCTAACGAACAAACATTAATCATCTTAACTATGCATTTCAATTACTGTCTTTAAGTAAACTTTTTCAAAATCTGTCATTTTCAGCATTATATATTCACTCAGGCCCCCAAAAAAATAATACGGTATAAACCTTCATTTTCAAACGTAAAAATTCTTAATAAGGAACATATAATTACGACGAAAAAATAAATAAAAACAGTAAAAACAACAAAGAAACATTATTTCATCCTGCACTTCAAACGCTATGTAAAAACGTCCTGTCACGTTTGTATAATCATTTTAGCTTTGTTAAATAATCGGTTGTCAAGGAAGAAAACAAAAGAAAGGTTGCGTTTTCTCGTTGAAAGTGCAATCACAACAAGAGGAGGCTAACTGTTCATTAACCCACGCACATAATTGCAGCCCCTTTCACTTGATGACACCCACAGGCACATTAGGAGGACTTACATGAGCAGCCACGCGTTCACAGCGCAACCCACTCGGTGACACGTTGCATCTACTGATTTCATTTGCGCATCAAAACATTCAAAACATCAAATGCCGCTCACGTTGAGAATCACAATTACATAACTGCTGATCTTTTGCACACATTTGCGGCTGGCGCTGGAGAGAGGACGATTCCTTTCACGTCTGGGAGGTTAAATACAATGTCTCCGCAATTCCCCGATAGGATACATCCACCCTTTTAATATTCTGCTTGAAAACATTTTCAGTAAGTCTTAATATGATAAGCCTGCAAAGTCAATCGTGCAAGTCATTAGGACTGTTTACGCCCCAGGGGGAGTTAATAAATACTTTTATCTCTATTGTTTTCTGAACAAAAGCGGGTCAGTGTGGTACTTGAAATTTCTTTTGACCACAGGAGAGTTTCTAAGAAGAAGAGGAGGAACAGGACAGCGAAGAGGTGTGAGTCATTATGGAGGGAGTTCCATTTGACAGTCTCACATCTTTTGCCTGCTTGGCAGTTTTTTTTTTCTCCCATAGATAAACATTCCTGTGTTCCCCACAAGGTCTCCTCCTACATGGCCAGGAAGTGATGTCAATTTGCAAAGGGAGAGTCCTCATTGAGGAGGCTCCCAAGCTGCTCAATTGTCCCTCCGGAAAACATTACTGCACTGTTCCAAATTCAAAATATATATATATATATATATTTTTTTTTTTGCACATTTCCATACAAACTGTTATATAAAAAATGATGCTCTTTTATTACGTAACAACCCGCACCTGATCTGTAGCGGTCATCCCTGGTTCCGCCATTGCGATGCGTCCTACGGGAGCGTCGTTCACGGTAACGCGATGAGCTAGACGGGGGAGGCCCATGGCTGGAAGAGGAACTGGGAGCCGGTGGCTGCACATTGTTCTTCGGGGGCGGTTCCACTGTCGGGGTAAACAAAAGAAAATGTGTGTTAAACACACACATACAGTATAACATTCAAGAGAGTAGGACATAACTTGCTGATAAATGCAAACTAGCAATGCCAAGTTTTCAAGATTGAGTTCAAAAAATGAGAAGAAGCTGTCAATAAAAAGAAATCTTCATTTGTCCATCTGCAGATAATTATTTAGACAACCTTTGAGTAGAAAAAGTACAATTTATCCTTGCGTTCCATGCAGCAGTAGTGCGTAACCAAATTGGGCAAAAGAAATGAGCGACAATTCAAGTGAATCCAACAATTAATATTTAACTAACCTGTTAAAGCTTGGACAATTCCATGCCTCCAACTTTGTCGGAACATATTGGCGATGCCCCGTTTTTTTCTGAGCAGATGTTGATAAATTTGGTGTTGAAGAAGTTACGAGCCCTGACCTCAATCCCCGTGAAACGACTTTGTGGTGAGTGGAGATTATAAACCAGGACTTCTCATCCAGCACCAGTAACCTCAAAAATGTTCTTCAGGATGAACGGACAAATATTCCCACAGACACACGTGTTCTTCTGTGAAGACTCAACGACGTTATGCAGCCGCAAGCGAGGAGATCAACTCAATATCCATTTTGACTTTCTATGCCTCTGTCCGCATAATGTTCTCAAAAGGCAGTTTCTACTCTGGTTTTGAATGACCGGAAAATAGAAAACTATGGAGGCATCCATCAGTGATTGGCAGAATTGTGACGTCACTAGGGGGCAGCAGCCTTCAAAGCTATGTCTTGTGGATGCTAGTGTTGACTTTTACAGCCATTTGATCGAACACATTTAAAAAAAATAAATAAATAAATAAAAATTTATGTATATATATATATATATATATATATATGTATGTATATATATAATTCATTAATTAATAAAACAAGACCATTCACCTGGGGTGTGGATGATGTATGGAGCCAGGAGTTTGGTCCTTTTCTTCTCATAGCCCTTCTGTGTAATGTCACCTGTACAAGAAAAGACATTTTTAAATGTTTCATCTGCAACTTTTGTGACTGCCATTGGATGCAGTAGAGACCAAAAAAAAACAACAAAAAAAAAAACTGAAGGATGCCCACAGAGAGATGCTGAAAACTGCAGAGCCGTCAAAGAAGTACCTCAGACAGCTCGGTACTTAAATGTGAGGCACCCAGCAAAATAAAACAGCCCTAAATTTGGAAACATGCACAAATGTGGGCAAAAATAAGGATGATTCAGAGAGACCCTGAGGAGCAGAGGACGAGAAAAACAAGAAACTGAGATGATATCACGAGGACAAGAGAGAGATGCAGGCGAACAAATCGAGCCATACGAAGGAACGGAGGCCTAAAAGCAGGAAAGGTTGGAATCACTTTGGGAAAATTACACTCTGCAAACACAACTTGTCTATTAAAAACAAACCAAAACAAAATGACTACAATCTATTCGAAACAATAACACATCTGGTCAGAAAGTATCAGAAAAGATTTAACTCCCACTCAATTTGGAAATGTTGAGCTTCACTGGATTCATGAGGGAATGTGTCAAGGATGGTGTGAATTTGTGCTAAGTGTCAATGTTGATGTTCAGTCCAGCATCTTCCAGGTGAAGTGTTTTTCTTTCTCAGCAGCATTTAGAAACAGTAATCCATGCCTTTGTTACATCGAGGCTAGATGACTGTAATGAACTTGACTTTGGAGTCAGCCAGCCCTCCCTCAAAGCGCCTCCAACTGGTCCAAAATGCTTTTTGCAATTTAAAGTTCATTTTAAGATACTTCTGTTTATCTTTAAATGGCCTCATCCCAGCGTACCTCCCTGAGCTCCCCCACCCATCCACGCACCTGCCCGCGGACCAAATACTGCTTCGTTAAAGCTCCGGGTGATGTGAAATGCGCCTAATAAATGAAGTTGTATTGTATTCTATAAACTAGATTTAATCCGAACCCGTTTAATAAAATCATAGATTCAGGACTCTGGGATGAAAAAAAAAAAATTGCTCCTCAAAATTACAAAGTTGCTCCTTATTGATCCGCAAAGAAACAATATATATATTTTGATCCTTGCTTTTGTAATATTTATGTCTAAATTCTATCATGGGAGGGTACCAATGATGGGAAGTCAAAAAGCAGAAATAAAACGGAACTTACAGTATGCAAATTGGCAGACACTGTCCTGGCTGCTCAGTACAATGAAACTACTGCAGCTCAATAAAAAAAGTAGAGAATAATATAAGACTAACAATCAACATAATACATACTGGGTGAAGTGAGCTAAATAAACACTTTATGTGAATCACCATACCAGCAAGTTTTCCCTTCATGTCCCCATACACAATTAGGAAAATGTTTCACAGCTTTTCTGTTGTCATTTTTGACAGAGTGACTAAGTTTATTTTCACTTGACATTTTTAAAATTGCATCCGCGGTGCAATAATTTTATGTTAATGATTAAATTTTTTTTTTTTATGGCTCAAGTTGCGAATCAAAAACGGATTGTTCACAGTGTTTACATTAAATATAATTCTTAAATATACACAAGTTGGAGTTTAGAGGTTTCACGGTATTTTACCATCTCTGGAGTAACGTTATTGCGACCTCAATTCGTTGTGTCTCGTGGCTTGTTCAAACATGATATGAACTTGACACTCAAGCTCAGGTTGTGACAATCAAGACGAACAGGTTAAATTTTTTTTTTTCATACTCAAGCGGTTTAAACCTTGTAAGAACAACTTGGAGGTTCTGGGACAATTTCAACTGTATAAACTGTTACAAAGGTCGGAGTCGTGTCACATTCTCACTCATCTTATCAGTTATTGTTTACAATATAGTGATGTTGAGCCAATATTTCAAGAAATAAAACAATATTTATAATATCGACGGGATACTTCGTCTCATTCACACAATTAAACCAAAACAAGGTTTACTCTTGACTAAGAATTCACTCGGAGTGTTCATAGAAAACCCCAGTCGAGATAAGCGCGTCGCAAAATGGATGGATTGTTCATACAAGGACTATATTATCTTGACAGCCCATGGTTTCAGCCGCGTGGATCCTTTTTTTTTCGGAGGAAAAAAAGTAAACACTGCCATAAGTAATGCATGAACAGAATGGCTGGCCTTGCTCAGTCACATGATTTATTTTTAGCTCATGTGAACAGTGCAGTTTCACTGCGGTAGGGGAGCGAGAGATGGCGTCTTTGAGGGGCGGGGGGGGCTGGACGAGCATTAAATGAATCTCTAAGTAATCATTCTTCCATCTGGATGATTTGAAATTCAGCTGTTCGGGATGCCACTTCCATTATGGCATCCTGGTTCCATCACAAGCAGCTGAGGAGTTAAACCAACCGGCTAACTATTGCTGAGAATGGCGTATAAACACTGCGGCTCCTCTAAAGTGATGGATGCTGGTCAACCTCCAATTGGTATTTTAGTCATAATAAAAAAATGAATAAATAAACAATCCGTACAGGAAATGTAGTAACATTAACTGTGATGGTTACATTTTGTGCAAGGTAAGCAGAGCTGTACTAAGTTATATTGGATGCTGAGATTAAAGTTAAATAATACACATTAAATAAATTGGGGAAAAACTATTCAAACATTAAGAGGACAATTTTCTCAAACATGATTCCACAAACAAACCCTTTGATCTTAAATGCTCCATTGTATGAGGAAAGAAACAAAAGCTTGGAAAGGTGCCATGCTACATCGCACTACCCGGGTGAATGAGATTGGGGACAGTCAGACAAAAAACAAACTTGCTGAGCGACGTGATAAAAGAATCAATTTGTGTCTACTTGGGAGGCAAAACACTTCTCTGCTGGGGTGATGAGGCCCCATCTTGTTAACCCAAATTCCCACAATGACCGAGTCACATACGCTCTCCAGTTGACGAGCAAATGTTTCCAAGCTATCGCGTGCATCCATCCCAACTGCAATAGTGAGGACGACTCCGTTTAATTTTTAACAACGTAAAAAAGCGAGAAGCATAAAAGCGGCGTCGTTTCCCAAGGTTCACGCTTTGCCCAGCTGAGATGATTTGAATTGCAGCCACTCTCTCTCTCTCTCTCTCCACCCAGCAGGCACTCAATCTGAATTGTAATTAACTGCCGACCACCATCCTTCCTTTCCTTGCTTTTTCTTCGTCACACATTCGCTTGCTCGCTTTCGCTGCAACGTGATTAAATCGCACCGGACACCTGCACAATAAAAAAAGATCTGAACACATGCCTGAGCTTTACAGCTGTTACTTCATAGAAAACAGAGCCCGGCTTTAGATAAAGAGATGCTCTGAGGCAGCGTACAAGAAAAAACAAAAACAGATTCATGTCCACAAACAGCTTGTCTGACTTTGACTGTGGTAAAAAAAAAAATGCAACAGACTGAATTTTAAGGAACCAGAACATGACATGGCCCCTCCCTGCTGTAACTGCGTCATTGTTGCTTATTTGCCAAACAAACCTCACCTCCCCTTAAAGAGTGAGTCAACCCCAGAAAATATTTTGCAATAATATGTTTTAGGCTCTTTCATGAGTCTAAGCATGGCATTCTGGTTAATATTGCGTTTGTGGAACGTGAGTTAAGCATCAAAATCCACCCGTTTTAACCATCTCAGGGGGCGACCATTTTGTCAAATTTTGTCAATTGAAAATGACATCACAGTTGTTGAATGTTCAGGTAACGACCAATAAGGCTCATCTGTTTTCTGAAGCTGAGCCATAATTGGTTGTTAGCAGTAGTGATAGACAGATTATCGGCCGGGCCGATTATCGGGCCGATATTTGGCATTTTGCCGATTATTGGCATCTGCCTTTTTTTAAACTTCAAGGCCGCTAAATTAAAAGCTGGTTTACTTTGGCTCACTGCAGCACACTTCTCTCTCTCTGCTGTGCTTGTGGCCCTGCCTGCAGAAGCAGATTGGGCTGCCCACAGCACCATCTGATTGGGTCCTTGTGCAATGGGTAGCAGCCAATCAGCAGTAAGCTGCCTGTTTGCTTTTTCAGCTCGAGTCACACGCACTACAGGAGGCAACAGGCAACAGACTTTGCCGAAATTTTAATAATGTCAGTCTACTACAACTCACAACAAAAAGAAAACTATTTTCCGTAGTAAACTTTAAAGAAATGTTTGTTTTTATTGAATTATAAGAAATGCAGCCATTGACACCATTTTGCCCCTTTTTTCAACAAATGAATATCGGCTTCAAATATCGCTTATCGGCCTCCATTACTACAAATAATCGGTATCGGTATCGGCCCAAATACGTTTCAACATTCAACAAAGTTGAATATTTTTAAGACCCACGTCTAACAGCTGTTTTTATTCTTGTGAGTCAATACCTTGCATTGACACAGAACATTCTAGTTTGAAGAATTTTATTTGAAAGCTGGCGAACAAGACTGAAAGCAAACCCGATAGCTTCACAGGGGCTACAAATAACGGTTTGTTTTCATCTTGGCTCCAGTCACTCTCCTGGAATTTGGAATCTATTGTAATAATAAATGTGTTTTTTTTTTTTTTTTTTGCTTTCTGTATTCTGAGCAGGGAACTCTGTTCAATTCATGTGTTCATCTTTTAGGAACTTAAAGCAACAGTAGAAATCAGAATAATACTTCCTGTATAAACGTAAGATTTTACGATTCCTTTCAAAAGAGATTATTTCGAATTTTGCAACTTTATACAGTAGTATTTAAGCCTTTAAGAAATATGACTTATAGTTACACTTTACGCAGGTTATGTTCTTTTTTTTATTGCAGTATGCAATCTAACTGAATATATCACATTTGACATTTTCTGGGCTCTATCCTGTTTAAGCTATTCCTTATGGAATGATTTAGCCGGACGTACAAAAAAAAAATATGCAGAGTGCGGTAAAAACTATCAATGATGATTGATCAATTGAAGTGTATAAAACTCAAAATATTGAATATTAAAATGCAAGCACATCTATTGATGAAATTTGTACTGGTCCAGTCACACACAAAAAAATAAAAACATAAATCAACATTGAGTCTGAAACGCAAATATCGTACAACTGATCAACTTTTAAATAAAATTTTGAAATGAAATTGCGCAATCACGACACAGCTCTAAACAATATCAAGATGAATGGTGGCTCTAACGCGACTGACTCTTTAAAAAGAGGAAAATAAATGCTTAATAAAAGCAACAACTCCACTCAAGCACGGCGGAAATGCGTGAGTGTGAGGGTGTGGCTAATTCAGGTAACGCTCTTGTGACTCACGTCTCAGTCTGCACGCTAGTCTCCAAGTAAGCTCGCGATAGGAACGCTGACACTACATGCATAGTCACACATACTCATGCAAAGGGCCTTGGGGGAGCCGGAAAGGAGTGTAGGGAGGTAACGGAAAATTAGACGTGACTCCACTTCAACTCCTCTGTGCGAGGGGGGAGACAAGAGGTGTGGTTGACACACCTGACACACTACACTTCACACATCAACGCGGCGCTGCATGCAGCCACACACTCTCACGTGGGAATTTCACGCGAGCGATGGCAGTTGTAAAAAAGAGAGAAGAAAGAAAATGAACGGCAACATGTTTAAAGAATGTGAAAGCACAGGTGCAACAAAAACAAAAATGGCGCCCTTTGTTATAAACACTTCGTATCACTTTGTCTTCCGACATTAACCTAATGCACTTGTTTTATTATGTGCATGCCTCCTCCAAGTAGCATTTCCGGTTAAACGTAATTAACGATGTGGCATGTGTGACGTGATTTCTTCACCCCTATTGTTTAAAACAAAATTAAAATTTACTCTCATGCTATTTCGGAATATTTTGTGCGCATTCAGTAGGTGTCATTTCAAATCAAATATTTCGACACTTATGCGTCTCTCGTAGATCGTGATATTACGTTGTTCCCCCGAGAGCAGGTGTGCGCAAACTACGGCCCGCGGGCCACATGCGGCCCCGTTAAACATTTTAATCCGGCCCGCCAAGCTTGAAAAAAATAAATGAATACATCTTGTTAATATTTGATTTTCTAAATACTGTGGTTCCTCAAAGACACGTATATTGTTGTAATGCTTTTGTTCACTTTCATTTAAAAAAAATTTATTTTTTTTTTTTTTCCGATGAGGTGTGGTTACCAAAACACTCCATCCATCTGCTCCTGGTCCGGCCCCTCTGTCACATTTTAGAACCCACTGTGGCCCGCCAATCAAAAAGTTTGCCCTGCCCTAGAGAGTTTTATTACATTGTATACCCTTAAGTTCGGTTCATTCATTAATTTTGAGGGCACAAATGGTTAAAACTTGGTCTGTGTATTGTTTATCCACTGAATGCTAACCTGCTCAAGCAAGATTTCCGGTGGTGGCTGAAATGCGAATGAAAATGTAATCCAGTGCCACATTAGGCACATACAGGGCATTTCAATGTTTGTTTGTTTTTTAAGATTGAGAAGATATACGAAACGGAATATTTAACTATTATCTGAAAAGCGAACAACCGTTTGTTAAAAGCAGCCGATCGATCAGTTGATGAAAATGGCCCGAATGAGTTGCCATATACATTCTGGATTATATAACAGAGTTAAAAAAAAAGGATGTACTGCCTCAAAATGCGGGCTGAGAGTTACAATTCCCCCCCATTAACGGTTACTAGCTTAGCAAAGCCTTCAGTCGCTGTGCATCCGACATATGGCTGCTCTAATTCAGAGACGGCTTATGGGAAATTCAAAACGCGTATGGAAGAGAGAGGCTGGGGGGCTGGGCATGGGGTCCGTCGTGACTGACACAATGCGGTGCTGACATGTCGGCCTGCATTACTCTGTAATAACGCACATCGCTCAATGAAGTGATTTGTCCTTAAAAAGATCAAAATAAAAGAAGCCAGTAACAGATCTTTCCCGTGTTATTCCTTGACAAATATAATAATTATAATAATAATAGCACAAGCAGACTGATTATTAGTTTCAGTGTCAAGGTTTGATACGGCGCGCTTTTATGTTGTATCTGTATGTTGAGTTGTGGTATTTGAGCATTTAAAGTGTAGAGGAAGAGATGAGTCAGAGATGCGACGAGCCACAAAGGGAGCAGTAAAACGAGGAGGTCCAACTGCGAGGTTGCTAGGGCTCCTGCAGTTCACTGTGGAATTGAAAGCAAGAAATTTCTGTGACCCAGCTGAGAGTGTGCGTTTGTGTGGAGCGTGCATTTAAATTATTCAGTCTTTCATGTCCACAAAGGCTCCATGCATTCCGCGTCGTGCCTATTGGGGCTGTGTTTATGTGTGGGTGTCCGCATTAAATAAGCCGAAAATAGACAGTTAGGATGTTAGGTAACACTCTGGATTCATTTCCAAAAACCTGTGTGACATACGGAGAACAGCAGAGGTCCGCCTGGTGGCCTCGAGCGGCGCAGAGATCATCGGAACAGCTCCGGTGCAGCACTTAATGAGCTCTTAAATGGATACGCTGAATAAGCTTCGCTTTTGCCCTCATCTGTGCTTCTGCCAGACTCACGCACAATAGGCGCATGTTAGCTCGCGCATGCTAGCTCGCGCATGCTAGCTCGCGCTATAGGCACGTTGTATTACAAGGCGCATCGTTAGTTTTGGGGGAAATTTGGGACTTTGAAGTGCGCCTCATGATCGCGAATATACGGTAGCAATCAGCTCAAAAAAATGCTTTCATTTTAAGGTGCATACTTTAATCTTAGGGACAGATTTTTTTTCTAGTTCACTTTTATTTTATATTGGTCTATGTTTGATGTATTGTTGAGAAACAAATGTTTTCAACGTCTGTACTGACTGTCATCCGGCCGTACTCTCATGCCAACAAGTTGCTTTATTTTCTTAACATTTTGGCTTGTGCATTTCCATGTGAAGCTCCGAGCTGTTCCGCTTAAATGTGTTTGATTAAAATGGTTAATACTTAATTGGAATATGATTTATTACGACACTTCATTGTAGAGGAGCGAGTTTTTCGCAGTGGTTTGAGACGTGGAAAAAAA